>NW_022900942.1:28462124-28468245 GCF_012274545.1 Fukomys damarensis | reverse complement strand
AAGGTTTCATCAAAAACTTCCATCCTCACAACCTTTCGACCACAATTTGATGATTATTATTGATTATTTCACAGCCTTTCACTCACGTTCTGCCTCTGCAGCCAGCCCTGATATACAGATAGGGCTGTAGTCCAGCTGAAGTGAGACTCCATCTTGATAATGGACTGAGATGAGATACTGTTATTTGATAAAGATAATTGATGTTTCACAGTGAATTGAAAAGCAGCTTCCAGTGCAGCGTTTCTGGAGCTATATTCTGTCTGCAAATATGGCAGTTGTTTATAAAAATAGAAAAAAAGAACTAAAGTTAAATATTCAGGCATGGCTTTCGGTGCTATGATGTTTTTATTTGATTATTTCAAGGTCTGGTGCAGAAAAAAACATTAGAAAAGGGCTTATCGCATTATTTTTAAACTTTGGCTTCAGGTTACTTTGTTAAAATCTTCCATGGCATGAGTGTTATTGATCACCTCCCTCTCAGATTTAAAACCTAAATCCTGTGTTTGGATTTTGATGAATCACTGCCATGCATAAACTGCATAAGTCAAAGTTAAATTTCATGTTATCATTAATTTCTCAAACATTTCACCCACTGTATGAAAACACAATTTAAATTATTGATCATAATCATCATTTCTCCTGGCAAATACAATTCAAATAATCTATGAATACAGATTGGGTTTCTTTTTATTTATTATTAGCAAATTTTTCTAAAAACGCTATGTAATTCACTGTACAGTGTTTCTCCATCATGCTTCCTACAGCCACCACGTTTAAGTTGATTAAGGTATCATTCATCTTAGGTACTGTTCATCCAATTTCTTTTAGTCTTATCACCTTCGTAACCCCTAATTAAGCAATAAGGCTTGACAGGGAGTATGGTTATCATGAAATAATGACACCCCAAGTGTGTTGTGAGGCACAAGGTTCAGCTGAGTGCTTCTAAACCTCTAGGGGTGTGATTATCTCATGATAAACATGCCACGTAGCTGCTCATTGATATCACTGCTGCCTGTACACACCACTCGAGTTGAAGTAAAACTGACATTTCCTTACCCACCTTCTCAGCCGCTCCAAATTACTGATTTTATGAAATTATTGGCTCAGATCTCAGACTTAAAAAACCGAAGTTTGACTCTTCAGGTTTTATTTTACTGTTTAAATGGTATATTTAAGTTTATCTCTAAAAGAATATAAACTCACCTTTTATTTTAAAGGTTAAGCTTCCGCAGAAGAGAGGCTTCATGGAAGTCAAATATGTTTTTTGCTGTCATAATTTTGTAGCAGTTAAGAGACTCCATTCCAGTGAATGGTAAAAGATGGGACATTCTTTACTTAGAACATATGCGTGTTCTTTTATGTAAATGAAATTACTAAATAGCTTGAAGTTCCACTGGAAATATTAATTGGATTTTTTTGTTGTTGTTTTAGGAAATCCTTTAAGCTTATCCCTTGTGCCTATCACAGTTAAAAATAGTCAGAGGAGGAATGCTAGTTTTTTAAAACTATTTTGTGGAGTTGAGATTTCTTATGAATCGGTAATATTTCAGGGAAGAATAATTTGTATTTCTTATATTGACTGTAATTTGATACTTAAAAGGAAAAATGAATTAGCTACAGTAATTTTGTCCTGACTCTTAACAGAAAAATGAGAGAGGCTACCGTTAGGTAAATACTGTACTTCTCAGCAGTTGTGGATGTGTATTTGTATGGTTGTTCTTGCTTTAAAAAATTAAAAGAAATAATGGAAAACCATGGCAATATTTTGAAGTTTCTCAGCATGAATTTAAGTCAGCCACGTCTTCTAAAGCAATACGACTCACTGGAACTCAGATGATGATGAAAATGTTTTATATCTTTGCTAGCTAGTATGGCAGCTCTGGCCACATTGATTAGTGAGACTGAGGAACTAAGTTTTTCAATATATTTAATTTTAATGAATTTACATTTAAATAGCTACATATGACTATTGGTTAACATATTGGATAGCATAGTTCTAAAGATTAAAAAAAAAAAAAAACCTTGAAGCCTAATTTTTGTCAAACTCGCCTTGCAAAAGAACTGGGAAATGAATAAATTGTGGCTAAAAGAATAATATCATTTAAGAACTTAATCATTTTAATTTTTAAAATCTTTTAATGTTTACATAATAACTGAAAAGGCCACTTACTTTTATTGTATCTTTAATTCATATTCAGGTTTTTAGAAGTTCCTGTCAAGTCACTGGGTATTCAATACATGTTGCAACTATTAACCTAGTTATGAAATTAAAATAATAACTTTTTTGGCAAAGCGAAACACTTCCATTTAGGAAGAATTATCATCAACCAATAATGTGCCCAGGCAGCACTGATTGACTTTTTAAAGTCACCCCAATCTAGGCTTTTTTCTCTCTTACCTCTGGATCTTGGCACACACTACCTCCTCAGTCGAGATCTCTCTTGCCATTTCTCTTATCCAATTTTTTTTTTTAACTTCATTGCTGCGCTCACTTGTTCCTAAGGCCAGCAGTGTCTTAGTACTTCACTAGTACACTAAATCATATCGTGGTTACCCTGTGGATACTCATTGTGTTTCGGTGCCCACTCAGCTCTGCTTCCTTACCTCCTGTTCTATATTAAATTCACATGCCTTTCTCAATTTTAGACAAAATTACAGCACCTCCCTTATGCTACCCTAGTTATCCTCCTACATTTTGTAAATAAGGGGAGAAACTAGTCAAATGAGATTTGGGTTGATCCTGGAAGAGCAGGGGGGATTGTGGTAACTGGATCCGGAGAATGCTAGAGAGTTGCTGAGAGGGAAGAACTTTTAACACTTTTGGAGCTCACGTGAACCAAATAGAACAGGTTTGTGGACCACACTGGCCCCATAGGCAGTGTATAGGCATAGATAGAAACATAATTGATTATAGGGTGAGAAAGAAAAAGAACCTATCTTTACTGAAGTCTCTATAATTTCCCCCCTTATTTGAAATGGATTAATAGCAACACTGCAAGATGTTATTTACAATGTGCTTTTGCAATTTTCTGCTTTCAAATGTTATCCCACAGATCTCTTAAGAGGAGCAAACTATTACTGGAGAGGATCCATGTCATTCAGTTAAATTTCTCATTATGAGTTTCTGCATTATTTAATAAAATATTCAAACTGTTCATGCCTTTTAAAAATATTTTTGTTATGAATATATTTTGGCCAATTTTTTAACATTTTCCATAGAGTTTCTGCATTATTTAATAAAATATTCAAACTTCATGCCTTTTAAAAATATTTTTGTTATGAATATATTTTGGCCAATTTTTTAACATTTTCCATTTCTTCTAATGAATCATACTAATTAGAATTGAAAGCTTGAGGCCTGCTCAGTGTAATGTAACCTCAAGCCCATGCTGTTTAATTTCATAAAGCACTCATAATGAAAAAGAATAATTCATCTAATCAAATAACAACTTCCTTTTTCCTTACCTATCTTGATTAAGACAGCTGGTCTTCTGTAATTACTCTTTCAGCCTAAGAATCTATTCCAAGATAGACACATCAGTAGCAAAATGCATGGATATGGCTGCTTTCGAGCTGGGGAAGTGGGGGTGCCTGCCTTCTTTGTGGAACTAGCAACAGGATGCAACATCTCAGCATTTTTGGAATGGAGAGAAACTGTAAAATATCTTTAACAAGAAGGTGCTATGTAGAATGTTTCTTAACAAACTAAGATCTCAAAAATGATAGTATCAAGAGAAATATGGGCTTACGTGGGCTCTTTACATACAGAGATTAGTCCCAAAACAGTAAATTTTTGTACCAATTTTAAAATAAAAAATAAACCTTGAATTATGCCTAAAAGTATAAAATAATACATTTCTAACAATATTGAGTATATTTATAGCTAACTCTAAGAATGTCTAGGGTCCTAATTAGAAGTATGAATTTAAAAGTTTAATAGGGCCAGGGACGTAGCTCAGTGGTTCTGCTCCTGCCTGGCAAGTGTGAGGTCCTGAGTTCATTCCCTGATACCAGGAGGAAAAAGAAAGTTTAAGATTAGGGCCACGTGGAACATGCCGGATGGTAATGAAGAGCTTATTCCAAGTGATAGATAATAATTACTTGGGCAAACAATGTAATATAATGCAAAAATAGTCAAATAAAGGCAAATGGTCCAGACCTTTCCTGCTACAATGTCTTGTCTAATCCTGTCCTGTGATTAATTAAAACCAGTCAACCAATTTCCACTGATCTGGAAGTTCAGGGATAGGACGGTCAAGGGGACCTGCAGCGTGCCATTCAATGTTAAGATTTTCATCATGACATGTGTCTCTGGTCTCTTCCTTGTTTGCCTTTCATTTGGGACTTGAATGAGAGAAGTCTCAAAACAATTGCTGCAGTCCCCATGACCTTCATGCTGATTCAAACAGCAGCTGAACTTGCTACACTGATAGCCAGGTATTTCCTGAAATATCTACCTTGCAAAGCTGAAGCTATAGAGAAGTGATAGTGCTGGTAGTTGATTTTACATTCTGTCTATTTTTATGTATTTGACAAGTAGGTTGAATGAAATGGAGTAATGGGGGAAAGGAGGCCCTATCTACAGACTAATAAACTGACCTCCTAACAAGGAAAATAGAAAAGCCTGCTGGGTTATTTTAGAAATACCCAGATTACTTACATATGCATCAGTGAACTTAAGAGAGTATTGTATATTTGATAGCAAGAATTTGGAGTTTAAGATTCCTCCTAATATTTAGTTCTTATCACAAAACCTGTGGATACTGTGGATGCCAGAAGTGACAGAGTTATCAATTTAATTTTTTTTTTCTTTTGGAATGGAGCCATTTTCTATCATGAAATGAGGCTGCCTGGAAAAATAGCAAAGTTGCTGACTGCTCTCTGAAGCCACGTCATTTAGGACTGTGATTTTAATTTTTTATTATTGTAAAAAGTTTGATGTCATGTCTGGAGTAAAAAGGCTCTTAAAAAATTGAATTTGTATCAAAAGAAGTGCAGAAATGTATCTAATTTACTTCAGTCTCCCTAGATAGGCCCTTGCAGCTTTTAACTCTGTAAAGGCTCCTTTCTAAGTGTGTTAATGAGGCACTTTTGTACAGGCACAGGCTGTGACAAGTAGCGTCTGTCTGGGGAAGAGGGTGGGTGGCATGTGGTGTGTGGTGGTGGTGGTGAGGGAAAGTTCCTGCTCGCCCTACTTTATAGGAAGTCCTTTCACGGGGATGGTAGTTTCCTGTAAAGTGGTCAGCCTTCTCCCAGGATAATCTGCAGGTTACTGGATACATATTTGGCAGGAATCAGGCAGATGAATTGTTGTCAGTCGATTGTATGACTGGTGCATGGGGAGGCAGACTCTTGCTTGCCAGCCTGTCACATATTTCATGAAATTGACAAAATATGGACAAGTATGACTGCTCACCCATTACTGTGTAAAGGGAAATTTTCACTGTGCTCCACGTGTCTCTTGAAGGAAATGGAAATTCTTACAGTATTTCTGAGTTTTTTTCTCTTTCAATTCTCTGTTCACTTTTTTACCATTCAAGGTGATTTTCGTCTTAAAAATAGAAATTTGTTCTTAAGTCTTGAGAATATTTTTGTGCTGGTACCTCTAATGATTTCCCTGAATAATTTAATTATAAGTTGTTATGAACCCTAGCTGAATATGTTTACATTTGCAAGTGTATAATTATTTTTTTAATTTATTGGTACATTCTAGGTATACAGTACAGTTCCATTCATTTCTGGGATCTTGTACTTTTACATGCCAGGTCTTTTTTCCCCTTGTACCCCCCTCTCTTCACCCCCTCTCCCCTCCCTACCTACCAACACTTTAATTCCATTTTTACGTTTTCTCACATTTTTTCCCCTTTCCCTTATTCCCCTTCCCCTACCCTTCCCACTGTTCCTACACCTTTAGCCCTTTTCTTCCTATTTCACACTGCTAATTATCCCATTAGGATCTTGAGTACTATTTTAGTTTTTCACACCAGAGAAACTATTCGGTATTTACACATGTGTGACTTACTTATTTCACTTAAGAGTATATCCTCAAAATGTATCCATTTTCTTATGAATGAATCTACTTTCTCATTCTTTTTTTTTTTTCTCTCATTGAGTTTATTGG
>NW_022900942.1:28461123-28462111 GCF_012274545.1 Fukomys damarensis | reverse complement strand
TTTTTTTTTTTTTTTTTTTTTTTTTTTTTTTTTTTTTTTTTGGTACCGGGGATTGAACTTGGGTCCTTGCGCTTTCGAGGCAGGCCACCGAACCGCTGAGCTAAATCCCCGGCTACTTTCTCATTCTTTATGGCTGAGTAGTATTCCATTTTATAGAAAAACCACATCTTCTTTATCCATTCTCCAGTTGATGGGCAATTGGGCTGTTTCCAAGTTTTAGCTATTACAAACTGTGCTGCTATAAACATAGGTGCGCCTAGCAAGTACATAATCTAATAGGCTCTTTTTTTTCAGCATGGAGCTATGTCCATCTCCCTTCCTTCCTTTCTTTCTTTCCTTCCTTCTCCCCCCACCCCTACCTCTCTATCTCTATCTCTTTCTTTCCTTCAGAGACAGGGTCTCACTAAGTTTCTAAGTTGCCCAAGCTGGGCTCAAACTTAGTATCCTCCTGTCTCAGCCTCCCAGAATGCTAGGATTACAGGCTGTGCCACTGTGCTTGGGCGGTCCTGTGATTTTTTTTGGGGGGGCACTGGGTATTAAACTTGGGTTCTTGCTCTTGCAAGGCAGGCCACCGAACTGCTGAGCTAAATCCCCGGCCCTGCCCTATGATTTTAAAGTAAAAAGGAACAAAGTTTTTGGTATCCTATGTTGATAAATTTTTTTGTGAGCCATACTCTATAGTGACCATTATGTGAGAAAAAAATTCATTTGCATGTTACTCTAGCACATGTTCAAGTCTTCCAAACACCCAAGCAGAGCCTCTCTTTATCCCAGCATCCTCTAAGGCTGGAGGCTTCAGTTGTAGGAGGGGATTTTACCAAATTCACATATACATAGGCTAAATCGCTTTAAATTCCTAGGAGGTCACAACCAATTTATTAATATATTCAATGAGTATTTCAGGGTCTAGATGTATATTTTTAGATGAATTAAAATTATTATAATTTATAAATGTGGACATTTTATTATAATTATAATTATTTATAAT
>NW_022900942.1:28447509-28461070 GCF_012274545.1 Fukomys damarensis | reverse complement strand
AATGTCAAATTATTATATTTTTTAAACTTCATTTCTCCTTAAATAAGACACTGGGAGGGGGGTGTCAGACTTAACACAAAGTAACACTTATTTTGGCAAAATAGTAACCAAAATATAAAATGCCTAAGCTATATGTTCAGAAATAAAAGGCATTAAAGAATAAACCTTATTCCATGGGGGGGGCACTCAACACAGGATACAGTCTAAATATTTGAAATTATAATTTAAATCTTAAGGATAAAATCTGAAAAACCATATTCAGCTTTTGCTAGATTATGTGCACCTGTTTTCCCCAAACAAAAATCATAAGATGTATTTAATCATACCTAAAGTCTGAATTTTTTCCATACAACCACTGCATACACATAGAACATTTGTTTACAAATTTACAATTTCCCTGGCTCATCCCAACGTGCAGTGCACACCGAAGACTAAAATGGGGGCAAGTGTAGATGAACTGAAAAATTACAGTTTCAAGCTTCAGAACTTGCTCTTAGAAATTATTTATAGCACCCTCAAGTCATTTTTACTTCTTGGTTGAGATGTTGAACTGTCATCTGATTATTAGTCTCTCCCAGAATCACTATATGCCAATTTGAGGGACTAGAGATCAAACATTGAAAGTGCTGTCTTTCTAAAATGCTGAATAAAGTAAATCCAAGTTAGTCTGTGTTTATGTCTCAGCGCTTAGTAGAACCTACCAGGCTCCAAGGACCCAATAGGATAAATGGTGGTGCAACATTTTAAACAGGAGCAAATTACTTAGTGTATACATTATAATTTTTATAGCACAATGTTTATTGGTATATTTTACCAGTACATGGGGTACACCCTGTCCTTTTTTTCCTATGTCCCCCTCCCCTCACGCACCTCCCCTCTCTATGTACAAAAGCTTTGTTTCCATTTTGTCCTTTTATTTACATTTTATTCCTTGACCCTTCCTTTTTCCCTCCCTCTTTCCCTTGTTCCCCTTCCCATTTGAATATTTTTTTCCCATTTCCCAATATCTATTACACATTTTAGTTCTCATTTCCACTTTTGGTTTCTCGCACCAGAGAAACAATGCAGTATTCAAACCTGTGTGTCAGATTTATTTCACTAAAGAGTATGGTCTCAAGATCCATCCACTTAGCTATAAATGTCATTCTTCTTTATGGCAGAGTAGTACACCATTGTATTTTTTAAAAATCCACTTCTTTACCCATTCATCAGTTGATGGGCCTTTGAGCTGTTTCCAAGATTCAACTATTACAAACTATGCCATTGTAAACAAGTGTGTGCATATATCACTGTGCTATGATGCTTTTCTTTCAGGAAGACACCACGAAGAGGTATAGCTGAGTCAAATGGAACCTCTAGTTTTAGTTTTTTGAGGAATCTCTGTACTGATTTCCACAGTGGTTATACCAGTCTACACTCCTACCAGCAGTGGAGAAGGGTTCCTCACAGCCCCTCTAGCATTTATTATTGGTTGCTATGTTGCTAAAACTAGTTGGCTTTTTTAGCTGTTCATCAAATGTTTATCTCATTGGAATAATATAAGATAGAATATGAGAGGCAAAAACAACTTTCTTTTAAAATTCACATTTCTGTACTTTCTGAGCCTGGTGTGAAGCTAAGGGTACTAAAGTCTGAAGGTGAAGGCTGGTATGCTTAGCATCCAGCTATGCTAGTAGGATAAATACAGTGGAAGAGGGCCTGGAGAAAGCTCTTCTTGGCTGATTCCTGACAGTTTCCTCAAAAACACACTTATACCTGAACTCAGAGAAGGAGTTCCTCTTCAAGGCAGTTGTTCCCAGGGCTTCAGTAAAGATGGGTTTAAAGGTATAAAATTTGCAGTTTTGTTTTATATATAGCATAAATGAGTACAGAGTGTGTAGCCCTTATTTGGTGTGGGGAGTCTAGACCTGCCTACTACTGGAACTGGCTCTACCATATGGTAAAAATTATATTCCAAGCATAATTCCTCTGTGAGCAGTAAACACCACTGAGATTCTTCGAAATCACAGTGTTCTCTCAAATCATATTCCAGAGTCATCTGTTTTTGATCCACGCCTAGTTCTTCGTAAACTCACATATTTCTTTTACCTTCTACCACCAGCCATTCACCCCGAACTCCTACAGCATTGTCCTTATCCCAGAAAGTGTTACACCCGAGAGTCTGTGAGATAGAGTGGAACGGACACAGGTGTCTGATGCTCCTCACACCCATCTCCTGTCAGAACCCCTAGGTTGAGTCACTGTACTGGCCACGCGCCTGTGGATCCCTTTCCCCAGACACTGCCGCGGAGGTCAAACTGGCTATGCAGGTAGGAAGATAGTTTGTCCAGGGTGCTCCAGAGATAGACTGTGTAAACCCAGCAGCTGGAATTACTGCACATTTGGTAGCTAGGCCACTCACTGCTTTTGAGACATAATGATCTCAAATAAAAGAATAGAGCAGTATTTTGAGAGGACTGCCAAAGGGATCAGAGCATCAACATGTCCCTTTTTTTTCTAATTTTTTTTATTTTAAATTGAATTTATTGGTACATTCTAGGTAGACAGTACAGTTACATTCGTTACTGGGATCCTGTACCTTTACATGCCAGGTCTTGGTTCTCATTTTTTCCCCTTGTCCCCACCCTCCCTTTACCCCCCCCTCCCCCCCCCCCCCTCAAACACTTTAATTCCCTTTTTACATTTTCTCATATTTTTTTCCTTTTCCCTTATTCCCCTTTCCCTATCCTTCTCACTGTCCCTACACCTTTGGTTCTTTTCTTCCTCTTTCGCATTGCTAATTGTCCCATTAGGATCTTGAGTACTATTTTAGTTTTTCACACCAGAGAAACTATTTGGTATTTGCATATGTGTGAAATAATTAAGTCCCACTTTTTAAAGTGAGCCCAGTTGTATTTGATAAGAAGCTGGCTATGGTTCCTTCCCACCCCACCATTCATCCATATATAAAATAGTTCCTGTAATATACATTGATTGAGAATCTGTTTCAGCTCAGAAGGAGCTGGTCACAAGCATCTATTCTCTGCATGAGAGCTGGTGAGGAGTTGGCCACTGCTCTTTTTTGTTTTGTTTTGTTTGTTTTTATTTGCCTTTTTAAAGTAAACCTAAATTTAAAAAAATCAGATTCAACGTAAACCTTAATCTTTGGTGCATGTAGCTGCAGAGAAAACTAAAAAGGCTTCTCAAATGTTTTTGCAGTTCATAAATTACTGAAAACATTTAAAATTCAAATTTTTAGAAAGAAAATTGAAATACCATTATGATAACTTAGCAGTCAGAGTACATCTCTTAATTTTGAAATACAAAAATCTAGTAGTTTCGACAATTAGTTGCAACCAAAAAAATATATACTAGAATACAGATAAAATTAGGCTACTTGGTAATTGGGAAACCATGCTGAGGCCAAAGTTTTGTATCCTTCCAACTTTGAGGCAGTTGGTCCAATTGAGAGGAGAACCCCAAAGGAGGCAGAAATGTCCAGAACTAATAGGAGGGCATAGCAGAGCCCAGCTTATCTCTTGCTTCAGCTTTGCAACCAGTGCCCAATGGGGCTAAAAATCGGGCCTCCAGCAAGCAGCCGAATGTTCTCTGTTTTGCTGTTGTCTGTATACTTTTTAGCCTGAAATGGTACATAAACATTTAAACTTATTTTTAAACCCTTCTCTAGTATTTTACTTGAGATATAAAAAAGAACTTGTATTGCTCTATAAAATGTGCCACCAAATGTACAAAAAGGAAAGAAACTGGGTCTTTTCTGGACTTCATGCAGAAAGAATGACAAAGAATAATCTTTCTTAACCAGAAATAGTGTCACCTGAATTTAATGTTAGTGAAAGTTTAGAATTTAAATCTTTAATATCCTGAGCATTTTATTTAAAAAGTGGGTCTTGCATTGACCTAAAAAAAAAGCAAATTTAAGACAAACCTGGATAAACAATGAATTGTTCAAAGGAAAGGAAGCAATTACTTTTCAGAAACAACATATACCCTTCTCCATGGTCTCTGACAGAGTGTTTTCAAGGCTGATTTGATCAATAACCCACAGTAGTGGCAGATATAGAAAAAGAATAAATGTTTATCACACTTGTAAACATCCGAGGCATAGCCGGAGTGTTTGCTGAAAAGACAACATTCATTCTTGAATTTCCCTGAGGGTCAGACTGAGGAGGGGGCATTTGCTATTAGATTTGTAAGACTGGGTATTAATGACTGAAGTCAGAAGTTACAGTAACAATGCATTTTTATTATAAATATCTGTGTATTCTTTCCTGACAAAGGGAAGCAGGAGTTGTGCTGAATTGTCTGAAAAGTTTCATTTCTGTGTGGGCATTTAAGACAGACTTTGGCAATGAAAAGGAAAGAAAGGTTGCTTATTTGAAATTTCTTAAATATACACACAAGCCAACAAACATAACCAAGACCTTAAAAATCATTTTAGCCATTTAAAACATACTTCTTACTTAATTTACCTTGGGATATTTTTTGGCACTTAGATTGATCTGTAGATCCCAGCTTTTTTCAGAAGAAAGATTAATAAATTAGATTCCCAGCAGATGATAAGTAACTGCCGACAACAGTGGGGTTTGAAATGTTTTCTAGCAAGAGCTCAAAGAGTTGGAAAAGAAAAATCAACTTTCCTCAGTTTCAGTTTGTTCTTTTATTTGATCATGTGTCCCCTAATTAAATAATACATCCATGTGTGTGTGTGCTGAAAACTTACCTTCTTCCTGATTGTAATCTTAGAGAAGCCATTTTCTTTGATATTCTATACAGGAAAGATGAAGAGCAGGGCAGAAGTCACTTTTCTTACTGTGTTGCTTTCCTTACATCTGAAAAACAAAAATGTGGGAATCAAGCTAAATTGGGTGTACATTTGAGCATCATGAACTGTTTAAGACTTAGGAAGAGAGTACTCAGGTCACTCCTCAAAAGAAATTTGTTTCCTCAGGTAAGCAGTGAAGACATAAGTATCTTGGATCTGTGTACCTCCTCTTCATGGACCTGTGAAAGCTGGGGTTTAAACTACATGTTCCTAGGACTTGTACCCAGCATCAGGCTGGTGAGGGTTAGTTACTGCCATCCTCCCGAATGCATATTTGACACTAATTATTGGCATAAGCAGGATGTTTATAGATTCTATTTAATAAAATTGGATCCAAAGATCCTCCTAAAACATGGAAGTAGGAGTATACTTTATGTAAGACAAATGTTCTACAAGAAAGAATTAAATTTTATCAGCAGACTTGAAACCAGGGTACTTAGTGAGTCTGAATTAGTCATTTAACTTCCATTACTCATTTAAGTGTGTGCTGTTTGCTTTTATAGCCCTTCTGACATAGAATTACATTAAAAAAAAAAAAACGAGTTGAAGCTAGGATGTTGGTTTTGAAAAGTTAATCATGAAATTATGCATGTAACTGTGGAAACCTTTAAAGCCAGCCACTAAAAATTAAAATTTACTAAATTTAATTTTGTGTACAGAAACATTGATCTTACTCCACAAGTAATTTTTGTGTGGCTTTGAATGTGGCCATTTACAACAAAGAAATAAATGAGAATATTCCTGTAAGATGAGAAAATATCTTAAAACTGTAGAAGTATTAAATGTTTGAGAAATTGCAGACCTTATTTTCAATTGGTCCAAGTTCTTGATGGTATATTACAGTACTTAATAGATGAAGAAAATAAGCTTTTAGCAATAATTTCCCAACTACCAATATGACTGTCATATAAAAGGTATGATTTATCTCATGATTTCCAATACCTAACGATGTCCTTGGCATGAAGTTAGGAGACTATCATACAGTTTTATATAAAAAAATAGTTTGCAGAGAATGTCAGTGAAACAAAATCCTGAGAATATAATCCTTTGATTTGATGTGCAATTTCATAGCAGAGAAGTAGCAGAGTTCAGAGTCTTTCCATATTCCTCAAAATCTATCTGATCTCTTTGTTTTATATCTATTAAGTTAGAAGAAATTATGAAAAATGTAGGATTGAAGGGAGGAAATTTTTGAGTATAGAAATAAAGATAAGTAATTGTTGAGTAAATAGAGATATAGATACTATTTTAATAACTAAACATTAGAAAATTTTATGTCTGAAATGGTGATTATGTATTAAACTTTAGTTGGGAAGAACAAGAAGTCCACACAGCTCTTTAAACCATTTATTTCAAGGTGACTAAATAAAGGAAAGGGAAGTAAAAGCTCTTGAACCTTTCTCCTTGGGGTCAGCTCCTAGATTAGTTTGGGCCATTCTAGCCCTTGAAACATATGTAAAAGAAATGACTCAGAAAACAAAAAATGTTCCAAAAAATGATGTAAACTTGACAATAAACCAAACCAGGGAAGATTTTCTTTTTGTCGACAGCCAAGAGATGCAACTGTACTATGGTTAAAAAAAAAAAAAGAAGGAAAGACAATGAAGACCAAGGAAGAAAACTTAATGTTTTTACACTATTAGTCTGTATAATAAACTTGATGATACCAAAAGGATGGAGGATAAACAGGAAGAAAAATAGGAAAGTACAGATAACTACCTACTTATGGCAGAAGTGCTACTGCCAGCAGCCTTCCCAAGAGAGTGGGCCTGGCCGTGGTTCTCTGAGCAGAGCAGATCTCTACTTCCTGGCCCCTACAGCTTTTCTCTCTGTGTCGGCCAAATTTCCTCTACTTTACTTGCATTTGGAGCAGAATTCCCCGAGGCAGATTTCCTCTCCTCTGGACTTGCGTATGTGCTCTAGCTGGCTGACAGAGCATGGTGTCCTGTGCCTGGGAGCAGTCTGGACATATGTGTCACAATATTTTTAAGTGGAAACACTTAGGGAAGATGTCAGTAAACAAATTAAGATTTTTTTAAAGAAGACTTATTAGTATTTGTATTTAATTAACCAGACTTACATTTATATTTTTGAAAGCCTGTCATGGAACAGAATTGAGTGGCGAAGGAGAGAAGCCTTAATGAATTGTTCTCTTGCTGTTTGTCATGTCTGATTTCACTGATTCTATATTGTTTCATTTCTTGTTTTCTTGATGAATAATAGAGTATCTATTAAGAATGATGCAAAAAGGGTCAGGGATTTAGCTCAGTAGTTCCGCCACCTGCTCCCAAGCTCAAGGTCCCGAGTTCAATACCCGTTATGAAAAAAAAAAAAACAATGATACAAAAATGTTAGTGTTTTTTCTTCCTTCATTGAGTATTAGTTTTGTTTTCCAAGTCCTGTTGTTGGGTGTTGCTTTAATTATATGTATCATATTCTTCTATAGACAGATTTATTTTTCCAATTAGGCCTACTCATTTGGTTCTTTAGTGGCTTTGTGATCTTTCTTTTTCGAAGAGGATTAGTTTGTTAAAAATTGGTAATCTTACAGAACAGTTAATTAGCTATATGACTACCCCCAAACTTGCAGTGACAAGAAATACCCTTTTAGAACTATATGTTGACACATACCTAAAATGTGACTTTATTACTTTCTAAAAACTTGATTATTAGTTCCAGCACTGTGATATTTATTATATGTAATAGATCTTAATAAATATTTGGTAGAGAATCTACAGTGTTTAGAAGTTTATATTTATAGATCCTGGAATTTTTAAAATTTTTAAACATGTTATACCTTTTAAATTGAATATAATATTAATGGCTAATGAAGATGTAAGGGCTTAAATTTTTTTTAAGAATAGTTTGGATAAGCAATCCTGAATCAGTAGACACTATTATGAACAAAGCAAAAATGTATAGCTTATGTGAAAAAGGAAGAACTGTGGCATACACAAATCTGCTAGAGAATGATGAACCAGAATTCAAGGAAAAGAACACTTACAGCTGATTTACAGGAAAGGTATCCTTACTGAGAAATGGTAGGTTGTGGTTAAGGTTCCCCAAGGGACATCGTGGAAGCACTCTACATTGAGACCTGTTAAAAACTCTAAATGCTTTCTAGAGAACAGCCTTTTACCCTCATGCTCTAAGTAGCTAGCCTTTTGTATGTCCATTTTTCAGGGCTTCCGGGCAGTAACAACAAAGACATCTCACAAAGTCACTCTTTTATAATGTATTTTTCTATACATACATATGTGTAACTGCTTCAGTGAGATATTGTGTACACATAATAAACTCGTTGATTGAAAGTGTGTAGTTTGATGAATAGTAGCAAATGTGTGTAATCATGTCACCACCACCACAATCAGGATAAGAATATATCTATTACTCCACAAAGCATCCTTCTGCTTCTTTGCAGTCAGTCTTCTGACCTTCACAATGCTGATTTTCCTGGTGAAGAGGTTTTACCTTGTTTACAGCCTTATAGAAATGGAATCATGCAGTATCTAATTTCTTGGGTCTGGCTTATTTAACTTAGCATCATGTTTATGTTCATCTACTAACCTATATTTCAGGCTGTTTCTTATTAGTAACTAGAGCTAACTTCTAGTTACAGAATCCTAAATATGAACCCTAACTAGAAAACTGGGCCCATTTACACTGGAACAGAAAATGTTTGGTTGTATTTTGTCATATTAAAAAGATAACTATTATTGGAACAGATATTATTTCTGGAGTTTATTTCTATACCTTATTCTTGGGATTTCGATCTTTTTGTTTTTCTCCTATGGTGCTTTTTATATCTTTTTTTTTTTAATTACAAGGAAGAATTGTTTTTCTTTTCAGCATTTTTTATAATTTCACAGCTCATATAAGAATGTACTATGCCCTGAGGTGTCTCAAACTAGGACTAGAAATCATTGGGTCAAAAAATACTTATATTAAAATAGTAAATACTTATATTAAAAGAGTAAATGCAAAAAAATACTAAATGCAGTGTAAACTTGTATCTATACTATAATTTTCTTTATGAATATGAACATATCTATAGTACAAGTGAATTATCTCAGAAAGCATACCTATTTTTGCATCCTAGAAAAATGTAAGCTGTTCATTGAGAGTGATTTATTATCATAAAGATGTAGAATAGGAGTTAATTATTTCCATAGTCAGACTTTAGAAGAACATGTTCTATAATATGTCTCTAAATCGGGTGTTTTTCTTTATCTTACACCACAGATATTTAATTAGGAAAAATAGATTGAATAGGATATAGGCAAGAATATTCTGTTTCTGAAACATTTCTTCTCACTAATGAAAGAGATAAAGTGAGGTAACTTGTTGGCTGTCATATTTAGTGATATAATATTTATAATATACAATCATGCCTTTTACAAATGTGTAAAATGTTCTGTAACACTTGAGTGACTGCAGCTGTCATCTCATTTTTTCTGGATTAAGTTTGGTCAAGAAAGAAGCTGCCTCATTTTCTAGTTGTCATTTGCCCAGGAAGTAAAAGCAAATTGTAATGAGGGAATCACAGCAGGAGCGCCTCCTAACAAATGAGAGGCATATATTGACTGGCAGCCAGCATGCCATTTCAGTGATAAATGTATTTTTATACACCGCTATTCAAGGTCATTCACTGTTGTCCTTGAATGTGCAGCCATCAACAGTCATGCATTTTACTTTCTAAACAGTTCTAATCAGTGCAAAGAAACCTTACTTTAAAAAAAGAATCAGACATCAATTGTATATATTATGTATGTAAGTAAAACATATTTACATTTTTACTGTAATTTTATCTTGCCATTGTTGAAAATTGATGAGAAATCAAAGAAAATGACTTATGTGACCTTTGTAAAGTGAATACATATAGATTCTTTATAGTGTTCATAGAAGTAAAACTTGACCTTAGGTAAACTTCTGTCATTAGCACTTCTATGTTTTGTGACTCTTCAGCCATTTAAAATTTATAAAAACTATTATAATCTAGAAAGTCCAAACCAAAGCTATTTTTATTTAAAGATTTCTATATCTTTGATTTGAGTGGGGTTTTCTGTACTTTTCTTGATTCAAAGGATCACACCTAGAGCCTCATGCATGATAAACCCATGTTCTACCACTGACATACACCCCTAGACCAACACTTGTATATATTTGAAATAGAGTACTGAAAATGCAGAGATGACTCTTACTTTTTTTTTGTCCAAATCTGAAGAAAGTATTTTCACTAACTCTTTGAGCATGCTTTTTAATACTTCAATAAATAATCTGAAATTATTCAGCAAGAGAGAAAATGATCAATTTATATTTTTTTTCAAAAGTAAACCACACATCTATTCATGACCAAGAGAAATGGAAAAACACGGAACCAAAGTCTTTGTAAATAGGGAAGGGTGGAGACGGTGAAGGGAGGGCCAGGGGAATGGGGAAAAATAAGAATCAAGATACATCATGTAAAGATACAAGATCCTAATGATGAATGTAACTGTATTGTATACCTAAAATATACCAATAAACTTAATGCAAAAAATCTCCATAATTATAGCAAAATGCATAAGTATTAATCTAGTACAAAATAGCTGCATTGAAAAGGTAACTCATAGTTTGGATCATAGGGTGTTTTTTTGTTTTTGTTTTTGTTTTTGAGACAGGTTCTTCTAAGTTACCTGGGCAGGGCCCAAACTTGTCATCCTCCTGCCTCAGCTTTCCTCAGTACTGGGATTACAGGTGCATCCCACTGCACCTGACTCAATAATGTTTTTAATAATAATATTTTAAAATATTTTTGTTGTGTTTACGAGTCCTCATAATACAATTAATAGTTGGTATATATTCACTGAAAACCCCAAGTTCTTCCTGGTCTGTTTTAGCCTAATTTGCCATTCATACTGAGTCTCATTTGCCATTCATACTGAGTCTCACCATTTCATCCTTGTACCATAAAGCCCATCTATTCTGGAGGCTTTTTTGTTTTTCTGACAAGTTACTCTCTCCCTTTCCTCTAGGACTTTATTGTATTGCAATCTCTCTATAGAGTGCTTTTCCTGTCTTTCTGTCCCTCTCTTTACCCCAACACACACATATACACACACAAACACACACACATCTGTCACCCCCCCATAATCATTAAATACTCATGATTTGCATAGCTTTTCTTCCTAGCCTTTACTGTTAATCTCATAATTTAATTTCTACCCAAGGACATATGTGCAGGTAAATGGTTGACTCCCTGATTTTAGCTTAGGACTTTGGGTAAATCCAATGTCTAGGGAGTCAAGACAGCTAATCTCATCATTTTCTCTGAAATGCCATACAGATCCCACTAGTCGATTAGGACAAGATGCTCCTAGTATATCTAGAGATGTTAGAAATTAGAGTTGGTGTCTACAGTAAACTATTAGGTTTCTAGTGTCTGACTTGTACCTTGAAATGCTTTTCCCCATTGAAACTGTTATAAATAGTCCTTAGGAGACTGAACTGACAGGAGAAATTCTCAAACATTAGAAATTCTCTAAACTTTGGAAGCTGGAGTAGAAACTTAACTACAATCTGTGACATAACTAATACACACATTGTACCTTTAAAGTGTCTTCAGTAAGGCATGGAATGTTCTAAGACATGCATCAGCAGGCTACATACATGACAGTAATTATAAAGAGATTACTAAAAAGTGCATTCAGAATTATAAGCAAAAAACTTCACTGGAGTTGTGTCTGCTTTCAGAGAACATAAGTTCAAATATCAAAGCAGTTTGTTCCCTTGAGGGTTGTAGTTATTTGGATAGCTTGTCAGCGGTATAGAGGGCAACAAGTGGGTTTATGTTATTGATTTTCACCTTGTGCTACCAAAACATTTTTCACTGACAAATATTAATTGCTTATTAAGTGCTAAAGAGTTTGATGCTCCAAATATTGAATTTTATAATGAATTGGCCTTTTAGTTTTGCTCATCACTAGGCAATATGATTGCATTAAAGATACAAAGGATTAAGCCAACATATCTCCCACTTTAAGCACATTAAATAGATCTTCCTCTGGAGTTTAATCTCAGTGATAGGATATTTAGTTTACTTTGCTTTGAAATGATTTTTATTTTTTCCAAAACTAGGGAATGTTTGTTTAGATATGAAGCGTACGGCTAGTATTAGTAACAAAGTATGTGTTATATCTTGCATTGATTGTTTTTTCCCTGTCACTACCTTTATAGCTCAGACACAGCAGGCAGGGGTGGGGTTCCCTGTGATTCTAGTTTGTGAATCAGTGAAATATGTACCACTGATACAGTTGGTGATTATGGTCATTAATGTTGGTTTTTATAAATTATTAACTTGGTTAGTACATTTTTCTTTATTTAGAAAGATATACATATCAAAATGAACAACCAAATATGTGTGTATAACCTTACACATGCATAAATACATACAAATGTATTTGAATTTTTCTTTATATTTTCTCTTTTAGAAGTCTCTTTTCTTTTAAAATTACAATTGAAAAAGTCTTAAACATATTATATAATCATCTTTCTAAGTTATTGAAATTTTGGATAACTGATGAAATTTAAGTGAAGTTAAAATTAGAGAAATTAGATTGTCCATTTTCGTAGCTGGCTGCCATTAGTACTTTGGAATTATAAATTTAATTCAAATTCGAATATGTGTAAATAATGTTGTTCAATGTAGGGCTTCCTCACAAAATTCTTTACTCAAAATGCAAGTTGTACACTGAAAACGACTTTGAAATTTTTTATTTTTAAATAGAGCCAGGTGGCACAAGCCTGCAGTTCCAGTTACTCAGCTGAAACAGTAGGATCAGTTGGGCCCCAGTGTACTAGTCAGCTTTGCTGCTGCTGGCACACCATACCTGACACCCACAACTTCAAGGAGGAGAAGGTTATTTGGCTCATAGTTTCAGGGGATGCAGTCTATGGTCAACTGATTCTAAGGCATGGTGGCAGAAAGGTATGGCAGAGAGAGGATCCTGCGTGCATAGCAAGTGGGGAGCAGAGCAGGGCAGCAGAGAGGAAGAGGCCAGCAACCATAGATAGATAGTATACAAGGTCAGTTGCAGAGAGGAAGAGGCCAGCAACCATAGATAGTATACAAGGTAATGCCTCCATCACCCACTCATCACCCAGTACACCTGCAAGCGTGCTCCACCAACACCCTGGACCACTCCTGACCCAGTCAAGTTGACACAGTCAGGCTTTACCATTACATCAGGAGTTTGAGAATGACCTAGACAACATAGCAAGACACTGCCTCAATAAAAGCAGCTAAAAACCAAGAGTTTAAATCCAGAAATTGTATAATAGACCTAGCTATCTTTTCTGCCCACCACTGATGCTGTTGGTACTCCCTGTCATTTTCTCCTCATCCCTTTCACTGTCTGTGCTTCATGGATCCCTCTAAACACTGATCTTTGGTCCTTCATCAGGTATTTCTGGAGAGACCGCTGTAGACCAGGAAGAATGCTGAGTTCAGGGTCAGTGCCTTCAAAATCTGCCTAGGCACTGATAACCCCGAAATCTGTTTCTTTCCATAAACCTGTTCCTGAACTCCAGTCATTTTTTTCTCATTCTGACATATTTCTAAGCACCTGCATGACTCCTCCATATTAACATCTACCTGTCCTAAACTAAGCTCATTATTTCCCAGACAGCTATTCCTACACCACCACCACCACCACCCTGTCTCTCTTTTTTTTTTTTTTTTTTTTTTTTTTTTTTTTTTTT
>NW_022900942.1:28312160-28447450 GCF_012274545.1 Fukomys damarensis | reverse complement strand
CCTTCTCCTTTTTTTTTTTTTTTTTTTTTTTTGCCTTCTGGTCCAGGAAACAGCAGCATATCTATCTGCCTTTATTCTCCTTGTACATACCACACCCAGCTTCTCATTCAACTCCTAATTTATCTGCTGCGCTTGCTTCCCAGCCAAACCTTTTTTTCTAGTTTCTCTTTCCTGTACCCTCTGCCAAAATTTTCTCAAAAGTAGTCTGATCTGATCATTCTGTTCAAAAACTTAAAAAAAGAAAAAAACTTTCTATTGATCATAAACTAAGTCCAGACTTTTTTTTTCCAAGTTTGAATAATAAGCATCCCATTATTCGCTGACTGCCAGTCCAGACTTTTTAACACCACAAAAAGGCAGTGTCTAGCTTCTCCCTCAGTGCCTTTTTTGTGCCCCAGTCACTTTTTTTAGGTGGAGTGGCCTAGGAGTGCCGTTCTGTTTTCTTGGACGCCTTTCTGCACCCTGTTAAAGTTGGCTGAGACTCATCGATATGCTTGAAGTACATACACTTTCACTTCTCTTTCTGCTTAACTTCTGTTAGTGTTTTAAAGCTCGACTCAACTACTGCCATCTTTCTATTCTCGTGCCGACTTCTCTTATCTCTGAAATTACTGTCTATTCATTGTGTTTCTGTAATACCTTATGCATATTTCTATTATACCATTTATTATACTATACAATAGATGCCTACTGTCAACCTGTCTCCTCTCTTAGATTCACTGACAGAAATCATCTCATTTTTGTACTCGGCTATGTAGCACAGGCTCTAGTCCAGTGATGGCGAACCTTTTAGAGCTTTAAGTGATACAAATAGCCCATTGTGGTATGTTTGCCATAGGTTTGCCTGCCCTAGGGCGTAATGAGCTCTCAAAACATTTTTAACTACAGTTATCTAAGAAGTATTTAATCTCTTGAGGTAAAGAAGACAGATGAACTATCCTTATTTTACAAATAAACAAATAGAAAATGTTGCCCATTCATAAAATAAACAAAAACTAATTGTAATGCATTAGGTGAATGTGGGTTCGTTTCAGAATAACTCAGAGGACTGAAAGTACTGTTGGTGTTATTTTGCCATAGTAGTTGCTCTAGAATATTGCAAATGCAGTTGTTATCACTCCTCAGCCTTTAAACTAAGATCAAGTGCAAATGCAGTTGCTACGTGAGAAAAACAATGTTGCATTGGATATAAATATTACTACTTTAAGAAAAATTTAGGTGTTATATCAAAGCTAGGGGATAAATTTTATGTTCTTATAACTTGGCATTTCTTAACAAAACAAATGGACTTTGTAATACAGAGCAATATTAAGTATGCTATGTTCTAGTCTAGTCTGATTTTGTTTTAATAAGTTGAAGAGGCATGATAAACCACACACAGAGTGCAGATTTCCTAAACTTGTATTGTGCATTAGTGTATGTACTTGATCATTTAGAAATACACGAGCCAAAAGATGTGGTGACATTCATATATAAGTTTTAGAATCTTAAGTCATACCTTAGTTTTCCTTAACACTCTCAAATTTTTTTCTTTTTATAATAATTACAGTGTTAAATCCTTTTGAGATATGTTTTTGAAAAGACAAGTTCTAGAGTTTTCATACCATCTGCGTAAGGCAATTTTGTGTTACCAGGCAGAGTACTAAGAGACAAGTGGTGAAGTGAGAGGAAGATTGTGTGAAGACTGTATTCTACCACTTTGGCCAAGCCATCCTCTGTTGACCTCAACTCAAATCAGAACCCACAAAGATGCTGAGGCATCACCACGGACATGATGCAGGCATGTGATTGCTGTGCCATTGGTTAATGTGGACACGTGTCTGCTGACGTCCTGCCGTGAGAGCCAAAAGGACACAAAGATAAACTAGACAGTTCACTTTCCTAATTGACTCCAAGGAAGAGCAATAAAGATTGACTTTTGCAGCACAATCTTAACTTTAAAGATATTTTCTGGCCATGAATTTAGTCCAGTGGTTCCACTACCTGCCTTGCAAATTGCAAGGTACTGAGTTCAACCCTGGTACCAAAAAAAATTTTTTTTTCTTCTCTCTTTTGAAAAAATATATATAACCATTTTATGTTCAATTGTTTTCTTAAATCTTTTGAATATTTAACAAGATATAGTTATAAGAATCTAAAAATGAAACTGTTCATTTTAAGATTTCTAGCGTGAATGTGTCTGAATAGATTTATATTTTTAGAATTACTGAGAAAAATTAGCGTTGGGATCTGCTCAAGTATGAAAAAGAAGCATATTCAACTTATACTTTAATAATTGTTTTGTAATTATTTCAAACCAGCAATGTTTACTGTCCTTTTGATAATTTATTTACTGTCCTTTTATTTGAAGTGGGACCACATTTATCTAAATCATATTTGCATTCAGTGTTTGAGTATTCATGAATAATCTTTACATATGACTATAATTGTATTTTAAATGTTGAATTATGTGAAAAAATGTTGTATTTTAAATTATGCACTTAACCAGATTCACTTTCTTATTATTTTGGGGCTTAAGAACAATACACATTAAACTGCTATCATCTTATTACCAAGCACTGATGGTAATTACACTATAAATAACTTGGAAAGTGGTGTTGTGTGAGATTTTTGACTAACCTGATTTTCAAGGCATCATTTACCATTTCAGCAAAGAAAACATATATCCAATGTATAATTTAACTGGCTATTTTATAGTTACTTCATCCTGCAAAATATTTGGTCCAATAAAGCAGAAGAGGGGTGTGTGTGTGTGTGTGTGTGTGTGTGTGTGTGTGTGTGTGTGTGTGTGTGCGTGTGCGTGCGCGCGTGTGTGAATCCACTGTTTGTGATTATCTACAAGAATAGGAGAAAGAGCTTAGATATTAATCGATAGGTTAATGTCTATTTAGTTGAACATTTCTTCTTTAAATCTGAAAATTCCTCAGTTAAGTGGAAGGAGAAACTTCTAAAGCCAGCACATAAGTTTATAGAAGTTTCATGATTACTATATTTGAAGATTAGTAAACAAGTAATGATACATGTTCATTGACTTTTTTAAACATTTAAATTTTGTAATTTATAATAAATTTCAATGAAAATATAACTCTTTAGTATTCACAATTCTGAAATTATTGCAAAGCTTAAATTATAAGAGTAGTGTTATGCATCTGTGTTGATTCTTATTACTTAGATATGGGTAGAATATAACCCTTCCCTCAGATGAAATTCCAAAAACTATTGCTTGCATCATAAAGATTATCAGTATTTTGATACTGAAAAGTTCTTTGGCACTGTCAGTTCATTCCCAAATGGCATATAAATAACTTTTACTACCTTAAAATGCATAATAAATGCTGTACCTATTTTAAGGAATAAAGAGTCTGTTTACTTTAGACATTATATCTTATAATAAAACTTAAGATAGCTCACTTTATTATGTTTATCCTTAAATCTATTTTCCATTAAGATGTTAAGATGATACCACATCCACTTGTTTTTCTCCCCTAATGTATATTCTTTTCAATTAGATGGTGATAGAAAATAACTCAATTAATTGAGTTGAATTTTCCAATGCCTTTTGGATTGGACAATGCCATAACAGGTTAACTGTTTTTACACTGAGTTGGCATAATGTGAATAAAAAGCAACACCTTGGCCTTCCATCAAGAAAAGAAATTATAGAGATAAACAACCCATTTTCAACCCTCAAATCTCTGTTCAAAATCATTGTAGAACTGCCAAAGGGCATCATCTAGACTTACGTGCTTAGACTGTAGGAGATAATGAGGCAATGAGAAAAGCTGTGCTGCCTTCAAGACTAGAGAGTTTTAAGATTATTTTTGCCATGTACTTTCATTTTGGTCGATATTTTTTTGTTTCTATATTATATGTCTAAGTGAGAAAGCCAGGCTCCTGATTATCTCTTGCTTAAGAAATGCTTATTTATGGTTCTCATGGTAGGTATTGTCTCTTTGGAGCACAGACAAGCTAATGGGAAGTGAAACTTTCAGGTGCTGAGTACCCGGGAGGGAAGCTAGATGGGGTCCCATCCCTCTCTGGCCTAGGAGTCTGGGTCCCAATACAGCATCGCCCTTCTTTTTTATCACTAAAGAAGGAAAGGGAAGCTCTAATTTCAGAGATTTAAGCTCTGGGAGCTGGATCAAGGAAAAAAAGGTTTTCTTTATCTACCATTATGGCATGGAGCAGGGAACCCTTCTCCCCCAAGAGTGTAGAATTGCTGGGTACCTAAGGTCCCTTGAGAGATGTAGCTTCCTCTGGGCCAAGCAGTGCTGTCATTCTGCCAGGGTTCTCAGAGTGACAGGGCAGGGAAAATACAGTGGACCAAGACAGCTCCAGCATGTGAAAAGTGGTTAGGCCAAACCAGGGGCCTTCACCTGACTATAGAGGCCTTTATGTAACCTGGGAGTCTTGAGGCCCCCCTGGAATTGATTGAATAAGGTCTGCAAGGTGGGGAAGTCTGGCTGTTGCCTGCTCAAGACCAGGGAATAAACACTTTCTCTTTCTGAGGCCCCGCTCCATCCCATAGTCTTGCACACAGGATCTGCCTGCACCCACCTCTGAGCACCACCAGGCATCACTCAAAATCTTCACGTATGCTTAGGAAATTCACTTAGGAGCATTAGTGTATAATATACATAATGCCAGTTACATGAAATTTAAGTTGCAGAATTGAAGTATACTATAGAGCCAGGCTGATAGAATTCTAATCAAAGCAAATTATTCTACCACCCTGTGCCTCAGTTTCCTTATCTATAAAGTGGGGGTAATAGAGTCTTTTGATTTCATAGGATTGATTGGTAAGGAATAAGAAATTTATATAACATGTTTAGTCCAGAACCTGGCACATAATATTTGCCACAGAAGTTTGGCTTCTTACACTGCTTCTCAGGTTTGCTAATGCATACATACCAGTATATAATTTTATTTATTTTATTTTTATTAATACATGTTTTCAGTACATAATAATTACATTCATCATGAGAAATTGGTACATGTACATAACACATCTTAATTTTTTATCCCCTTCCCTCCATCTCTTGGTCCCCTTATTTGCAGAAAAATAAAACGATTTTGAGCAAACCCTTGCTAAACTCTTTTTTTGTTTGTTTTAAAGTATTTAAAATGAAAAGCAAGCTATATATGCATTTTTATCAGTGACAACAATGGTAATATATAAACAAGTCTCTGTAAGCACCTACATGATATGATTTAAATGTTGATAGTTGGAAAACTGGAGAAGTAGAAAGGAATAGGAGAGGATCAGGAGCATTGAGTAAGTGGGAGTGCCTGTCCCATGCAGATAGACAGAATGCACAGTCAGCACAAATGATCTTGGGAGGTGCAGCAGAAGAGAACATAGGGCCAAGCCTGACAACCCTTGTTTGTCTGCGTCTGCTCACCAAGACTCTATCCCTTAGACTCATTGTCCATATCTTGGTCTCCTAAAAGTAATCTGTAGTGCTGTGAATGTCACATCTGCTCACCAAAAATTCTACCAGCTTTTCCATTTCAAGGACTTCTGTAAATTGGCTTCTGATGGTAATTGTCAGCCACGATTGCTGTTTTCTGAAAAAGTAAACGTGCTGCTGGTCTCCTGCATAGCATTGTGAGAAAATACAATGACATTCTGTTTCTTTCTGATACCCGTTTAAATTCTCTTCAGTCTGGTTTGAAATTCTATATTTTAAGATCTGATTAAATAAGGCAACCTTAAGAAACCACCCAACTCTAAGAAGGCATGATTAGAAAGTTCAGAGACAGTTTAAGGGATGACCACCGAAATTTTTTTTAAAAACTTGGAAAATGGGACTTTATTTATTTTTTTGGTACTGGGGATTGAACTCTGATCCTTGTACTTGCAAGGCAGGTGGTAGAACCACTGAGCTAAATCCTCAGCCTGGAAAATGAAACTTTAAAGGAAGGGTTCTAGTCACCAGGATATTTCTTTAATCTTGAAAATAACAACTAAAGGGGCCAAGTTGCAATAGTAGCCCTCAAGTGTACAAAAGGTGATTACCCAGACTGGTGACTAGCACTTCTCCGTCTCTGTTGAGGACAGAGTGAGAAGAGGCAGGTTAAAATTGCAGCATTTTGGATTTAGTCTTGATATCAGGAAAATTTTTCTGACAGCACATTGTTAAAACATTAAAAAGGGGCCTCTTGGGAGAAGGAGGTCTTTTGGAATCTTCTGTAGAGATATTTGGAAACGGAATAGATTTTCATCTGTCTGACCTGCTTTGAGGCAGGCTCCCCCACACGCAGCAAAGAAGTGACCTTTCAATGCTCTTGGCAGCGTTGTGTGGTCCTCAGAGTCTGTGCACAGAAAGGCTTGAGAAGGCTTAGTGCATAGTGATAATTAAATTGCACTTGAGCCTTTTAATCGGCCATAGATGAGATTATCTATTTTTTAATGATTTGATTATCTTCCTAAATTATTTGCTGAACCTATAATTTGTTTCCTTGAACAGATGAACCTTAAATATCTAATAAAACTTTCACAGATTAGTTGCTTGGGAGAAAAGAAAGGACTTTTTTTTTCTTGAACATAATTAATTCTTAACTTTTGAACTCTTCTGAACAGCTCTTTTTTGATGATCCTTTCTCTTGCCTAACAAACAAAGCTGTCAGTCAGAGGGATGTCTTTGTTTTCTCTCTGCTGTGAGCAGTTACTCCTTGCCAGCCAGCCATGAAATCTGTGGCCTTCAGTATTGGATTGCCAGAAAGGCATGCAAATCAGATGGTAGCCCACCCTCCTTATCTGCCCTTTTCTTACTCAGCCATTATGAATATGTAAAAAATACCAAATCTGCAGGGAGAGCTTCCTGTACAGAAGCAAACTCATCCCAGCCTCTGCTTGATGGTGTTGGATATCGTTCAGTGGGTTCAGCATTAGGAAAGTGACCATACTGGTAGGTCTTTGGCATTACCCCTTCTTTTCAGAGCTCTGCCTTCACACCCTGGGCAGTAGCTTTTCTCAGTATCTGGCACTTTCCAACCTATTTCCTGCCTCCCTACACAAATAGACATTTCAGGTTCACTCTAAACTCAGGGCATCTGCCACACTTATTACCTATGAAAGAAAACCTGCTTGTTTGTGGTACACCAGAGCAAATGCTGGGGAAAATGTCTCTACTGAAGTGGTAGATGAGTTTTTAGAACTTTCAGAGGAGTTCTGCAGCCAGCTAGGGACATGTTTTCAGATCAGCAGATCTTTCAATGCCCCTGAACTTGCCTAGTTCAGTCTAAAGCCTACTATGTTGTTCCCCAAGAAGCCACACATGGAGGTGGCTACTTTTGTCTTAGTTCTTACAGACCTTGGGGCTGTCAAGGTTCCATCTACGTTCATTTTTTCCCTTTATTTCAGTAAATGTTAAGTACATGTCTGTACTTTGTAGAGCTTTCCCTTGTAGCAACATTTATGATAGCAAAATTTACTTTTGGGAATATTTTCTTCACAATTTATGTTGAAAGTAACAAGGTGTTTTGTTTGGTTAGTTTTTTTCCCCTCCACTTAAAAGAAATGATGTGTCCTACAGATAAATATAAAATATTTCCTTTAATCTTGTTCACCCTCTAAAGTGGGTATACTAGAGTTTTACATTTTGGATTCAAGTCTCAAACTTCTCATTTGGAAGCTGAATATCAGGAATTTCAGGAAGAGATAGACCATGAGAAGAACAATTTTAAAGAATATTCTAGAAAGCGTAGTTTCTGTCAACACTGACCAAACCATTTAGAAATTCTAGTCTCTGCATCCTTCTCTGTGCAAGAGAATTAATTTCTCTAAAGAGCAGACTGAAAGAACCTAAAAAATTGGTGTGTAAGTGTAAGTATTGCTCATTATTAATCCTGCCTTTCAAATCCTTTTCTTTCATAATGCAAGGGGGCTGGGGGTGCTTAACAATTCAGCACTCTGTCTCCTGCTAGGGATAATTGCTTGATTTCTCTTACTGTTCAGAGAACTTCCTGAATTAGATTAATTTCTTTATATTCCATTTCTGTCTTTTCAAGACAGCAATTCTTTTGGCTAAAAATGTAATGAGACATGATACCCATTCACATATAAGATCTACCAAACCTCTTTTTATTAAAAATGCTTTTAGGATCTAGCATTTGAGACCCAAACCACTGGATCTGTCCCATCACAAAGCACTTACAAGTTCACTGTGATCCCTGCGCAGCTGCTTGTCTAATGCCAGAGTAGAGGTTAAAGTCAGTTCAGGTGGTGCCTGCACAGATCTTAGAAGTTCAGAGTCTGAACAAAAGGCAATGGCAACATTTCCATTACAGTGAGGGTTGAAGCACCTCTCAGGCTGTCATGGTAATGAACTCACCAGATGTAGGAAACCATTTAAAATAGCGAGCTTCCCTGCACTGTCCTGAGTGGTACTTGCTTACTTGAGACAACAGATCTGTCTGTCATCTGCAGTCACTGCTCCACAAGTTTTCTTTAGGTAGCTTTAAAAGACAGCCCTGAGGGGGACCTAGCAGTATCTTTGTGTGTGGGGGGGGTGTGCACGTGCATGTACTTACATGCACACATCTGATCTAAAGTATAATACCCCTTTGTCCAAAACAGTCCTTAAAGTAATTCATAAAAGCAAACTAAGTACGTAGCTAGGCAACAACAACAGACGGAAACAGAACAATGATTAGCAAAGAGAGTAGGAAGTATTCATTACCAGACACAGAGTGAGCAGAAATTTTGTTCTGAGTTTCCTGGCAGAAATACAAATGTGTTAGGTTATGGAATTCTTATTACATGACAAAAGAAAGCAATGACATTTAGATGGAAAGAGAAACATTTTTCTGGTAGAAAATTCCAATTTTAATTTATTTCACAGGGCGTTGTTAGAGACACTAGATAACAATGAACAGCTTATGCAGAAGCCTCCTTTGAGTGGATGTTCTAAATAGCAGCCCTCAGTAAGGCAAAGTCAGAGGACAAAATAGTGAAGACTGTTCTGAAGGAGCGAGTGTGGTTCCTGTGTGTCTGGTTCCCTGCTTTCTTAACAGGGTTAACTTAGGCTGGTAGAAAGGTGTACTGGCAGGTTCTTTGTGTTTTTAACATCCTCAGGGCCTGCTGGTTTGTCTTCAGCTCACTATTGTGTTCTTAAATTGTTTGAAGTATGTCTGGTTGCCCATTGGGAAAGGATGCTAATCTGAAGGATGCAGGCCTTACATTCTGTTTTGGAATTTAAGGCCCGGTCTCCAGAAGAAAGATCAGTCTACCTCCATTTAGAATTGGGCTGTGAGGGCTTTCAACGAGAGCAAATTTTTCTTAGAAGAACTTTTAGTCTGCTCACAAGTTTAGATAACTACTAGGATCCCCGAGCATACAAGAAACTATTTTGAATCGAATATTTCTAGAGGAAGGGTTCCTTTAAGTGCCACGAGGGACCAGGCAAGAAATCAGCAAGCTAGCCAATATGGCAGACGTGTCTTCTTTGTGTCAGTACAGGTCTGGTGAAGTGAAGAACAAACTCCCAGGGGAAAGTGGTTACCTCCACTCAGATGTGGATGATGTTACCATGTGTGAACAAAGGTCCGTTATTGCCCTGTCCTCCAGTCTTTCAGGAAAGCTTTGAAATCCTGATTCTACATGAGATCTGATGAATTAGAAACATGGGCTTAAAATCTTTTACTATTTTTGCAAGCCAAACTAAACATATGTACCATTTGGTTTTCATCTTAAAGGTCTGCTGTTTTCAACCTCTGTTGTATATCAAGGTCTTCCCAATCAGTTCTCTTAGACAAATATTAGATGCAGATTGACCCAATAGAATTTCAGATTTTTGTAGAACTGAACATTGATTTTAAAAGCCCAAAATGCTTGCCCAGTGAGTTCATTAAACTGGTCTTGTTAGGAGAAAAGACCAACCTACAGCTTATAAGTGGGAATGGCCAGTTTTCCCATTTAATTGGTTGAGCCCCCCCACCATGTAGAATAATTTTTATTCTAGTATAGTTGGTGTTAAGCTGGTTTCTTATAATAGTTATTCAGTAGGCATACCCATTGCTTATTTAGCACATTTGTGGGTCAGCACTCTAGCTAGTTGCCATTTGTGTTTGATAACATGTCACGGTCTGAAGTCTGTTTCTAAGCAACCTAGTATGCTAAGTGATGTTGATTTGAGAATAAATGGTTTGACATTTTTTTTGTGGGGGGGATTCATTAAACAGTATACTCAAGTAATTGAGTTATATGATTGTCCACATTTGGCCATGTCTGAGCAGGAATAATAAAAATGTTGGTAGCATTTATTAAATTCTTATGTGGCATGTATTGTGGAGAGTGCTATATGTATTATCTCATTTAATTTTTACAAATCTCTTTGAGATATATAATTATTACCATCATCATCATCATCAACATCATCATCATCTCTAAATTATAGGCATGGATTCTCTGAAGTTAACTACCTTCAATAATGTGGCCTTACATTCCACAGTTAATACATAGTAAAGCCCAAAGTCAAACCCAGACAGTCTGACTCAGATTAGTACCCACTCCCTGCCTAAAGCCCAGACCATAATTTCAGTGTAACGCCTTTTCTCTGAACGTTGGAAAACAGTGCTTTGAATGTCAAGTGATTATACATAACTGATCACAAAAGGCATTAAAGAATGTGCCTATGTCCCTTTCCCTCTTTCCTCCCTTCATTCTCATTTTAATCTTCAGATAAGAATTATGAAAAATACCCTACTAAAATTTATAGTACAGTATACATGGGCTGAATCACATAATAAGCCTGATGCTGCCACTGAGATGCAACTTTTCCATATCTTCACCACAAATTACAAGTGGAAGCAAACCCTCCTGATACTGGCTCCATTTAAGGGCACACATTTCCTCATTCCTTTTTAGACAGTGGGAGAAGAACAATCTACAGCTTGTAAGGTCAACTGAGTATTGGTTAATGCTGTAGAGGTATGGTTTTAAAGGTTGAAATAGGGAGAGTAATACAATATTAATGCTAATTTGCTTAGTATGCAGTGTTTTCTATAATTATTGTCATCAGACCTGAGGATATTTATTTTTATTAGTAAGGACCTTTTATCAACCTAAAGTACAACTTCCTTTTTATCATTCATGATTAAATCAGTGGAAGTATTGGCAAAGGTTCAAAACTCTATCAACTTGTTTATAATAATGTTTGATTTATATGTGTGTCCAACACATATGTGTATATATGTTTACTATTTGCAGCTATATGCATTTAAACAGTGTTTTTGGTAGAAAATCAAGCATAAGACATGAAAAATGTGTGATTATTAAGGAGTTGCAATTATAGTCTTTAACTCTTTCAACGACAGGGGTATTATGATTCAGATTTGATTGTTTTTCACTTCAGACAAGCAAAATTCCTGGATAATTTTGGTGATCAGTTTCTTTCTAATTAATTACAAAATTCTTCTTTGGAGTGGATATAAGTGAATTAAAACATTTGTTTGCCTATTAATGTATGCTTTTACATAGATTATGCACAATATGGTAATATATGCTTTACAAGAAGGGAGGGTAGGGAAATGGGGAAAAAATAAGTACCAAGATACATCATGTAAAGGTACATGTTCCCAATGATGAATGTAACTGTACTGTATACCTAAAATGTACCAATAAAAGAATTTAAGAGAAAAAAAAAGATTATCCGCTTAACTAGAAGATAGGTCCATTCCTCAAAACAAGATTAAAGTCCTTGGACATATAGTGAGACAACCTAGGTTGCTTTTCTTATTTTTCTTACCTCATTTTCTAAACAAAGAACATAACAATATCTAATATCTATGGCATAATTTGTTCAATATGAATGCATTTACATGTACCCTTGTGTGTAGTAGTTCTGTGGAATGCTTACCATTAATTACCTATGAATTTTCTTTTAGACAATTCATGGACACAAGGGACCAATCACTGCAGTGGCCTTTGCTCCTGATGGACGATATCTTGCCACCTACTCAAACACTGACAGTCACATTTCTTTCTGGCAGGTAAGAGTACACGCTGCAGGAACTTGAAGTATATACTTCATGCTGTGTTTATGTGGGAAAATCTTCCTGTTGAGCCTTTCTGCCAGCTGCTTTCCTACCTTTCCACACATCCTTCAACAAAGAGAAAGTGTTTATGGATTGCTGATTGTATACCAGGCACTACCCTCAGGGTGCTGAGAATATAGTTAGCACGTGGGAAGAGGGGCGGCTGCTATCACAGAGCTTTCAGTCTGAAGGAGACACAGGTGAATAAACAGTTGCAGTGCACAGAAGCTGAGGATGGGCTGTGGGCAGGCGGTCCAGAGACAGTGGCATATGGCCTATGACGTGAGCCCTGAGGGATGCTGGGGAAGGCGGGTGTGGAGAGCACAGGTGCTGTGTGTACACAGGAAGCAAGGGTGAGTGTGTGTGAAGGCCTGACCTGCAAGGAATCAGGCAGGGCAGCCTTGTTCAGGCTGCTAATCTACCCAAAGATTCTTACAAGGTCTTTGGTGACTCTTAACAGGGATAGGGCATAGGACAGCCAGGTGTTTTCTTAGTATTTCCTTCGTGCCCCCTTTATCTTATTTTGTTTGCATTCTAAATTTTCCACAAAATGCTCTTAATCACCAAGGTTTTGAAAACATTTCTAAAATCTGAATCTTTATTGAGTAATTCATGAGAATGTTTATATTTAATTCTGATTGACATGAATACTAATTTTGAGCAGCTAATATTTACAGTAGAATATGTTTCATTTTCAGTGCTCAATTAGCAGCTTATCTGCTTTCTTGTTACCTTACTTTTTTAGTCCTAACAATTTACAAAAAACTAAATATTACCAAGACGTGTAAGGAGTTAATTTAAATTTATTACTCCTTATATTTTCCTAGGATGCAAGTGTGTTCTATAAGATTCAACGTATTGCCTTGAAAGCTAAAAATAAAATAAAAGTTTAAACAAGGCCTCAGAACAACTTGATAATGGTTTAAAAAATCAATAGCTAATAAAATGTAAAACAGATACAATAAATTACTTAATTAACAATGCCATTAAAACATGACAAGTTCCAAATCTGTCACAGATTTTTTTTCTACGTTTTATTTAGCTTAGTTTTCCAGTTTTTCTAATTTCCATTTCTTGCAGAATATCTTTCCAGCATCTTAATTAGCCATATTAAACAACTTCCATGAGTGATCTCACCCATCTTCATTTTTCTTAGTGGGTAACCACACAGCTGAAATTTGTAACCAAAAAGTCCACTAACTGTCCATAAACTGGATTCTTCCAAAAATGGTTCTTTCAAGAGTTTACCTACTGATCGTTTTTTCTACTCAGGACTAATATAATATTCTTTGTGCTGTTATGCCACCGGTACAGGTTTCCTTTATTTCTTGTTCTCTTGGAATCTTGGAGCAGCTCTTAAAGCTGTATTCATTCAACATTGCCTGGGTGTCTAAGAGTGAGGTGCTTTACCTATGGAAATCAGCAAATACCTGGGTCTGCTTTCAAGGAGCTTTTGTTCTGTCCATGCTTCCTTCTTTGGAGTAAATAAACTAAATTTCACCTTTATTGTTAACTTTTTTTGGTAAGAAAACAGAATTCACTATATAAAAGAAATGCTCCAAAATTAGTCAGATTTGACACACTTTTTCTAGGATTTTCCTGAATTTTCTGAGTGTTAAATTTTGTTCTTCCCTGTGTTTAGATTTTTAAATTATTTTTTCTTTTTGGATACATGTGTTCATTCTTTCCTTGAAAATTGTTATTTGCCTATCAAAATCTCTGCCAGCACCTTGGTGAAATTGTTTTTTTAACCTTAGAGGTCAAGATCATTCATTCGGTGTTACCCTTGAGATACCTTTTTTCCTCTTCCAGTTCCTCTAATTGTTTCTGGGTTTTGTCACATGCATCAAGCCTGTGCCTGTGCCTGGCTGTGTGCACAGTGTGAGTACAGCATGGTCCCTTATCACTAAGTTCACCTGCACTGAGTATCATCACTACTTGCCAGAGCTCAAGAGCAACTCAGGCAACACCTAGGCCTTTTCTGCCCTTCAAGCCAATGTCAGAGTTTAAGATGCAGCCCATTCCTTGAATGCTTAAATTATACCCAGTTCAGTTTTGAGATTTGAGTGTAAAACATAGAAATAGGCCTTTGGCTTTATCATTTTGGCTTTATCAAGAAAATACAATGAAACCTCTTGTAGAAGTGTAATGGTCTTTTGTTTGGATTAAAGAATCCAGAAAGCAATGTTGAATCTACTGCTTTTCTCCCCAAATTGGCTAGGCTGATTTATCTAGATACATGTTGTTTAGTTCTAGTGATATATAGAACACTTTTATATATTCCAGTAAGTGTACTGTAATATATGTTGAAAACTTAATGAAGTCTTATTAATACAGAGCCTTGCTAAAGCTATCAACTATTAAAATCTTTGCTGAGAAATGAGTGTTAATGAGAAATATTGGTTGGATAATTACTCAAGTGAGACTTAGTAAAAGGTTGTATGCAGCATTACTTACACTGGGAAAAGCATTAAAACATTGATGAATTATATCTGTATGTATTTCTGTACTCAGAAAATAATCTTCACAGAACTGGTTTTGTAAGCCATCTATTTGGAAGAAAGGAAAAAGCCAAAGTTGTATTTTAGTTACATACTCAGCTATAAAATAATGTGATGTTTAATCTTTCAAACTCTGTGGTCTTTAACATCGTAGTCCTACAATTTGAGTATTTACTTCAGTGTATCTGTTGCTATTTTAGCAAGAATATTTTGGTAATGAATGTGTTAGTAATTCTCACACTTAAATTTTACCACCATGGTCCCAAAAATAAATGTTCTCTTTCAGGAATGCTAATAATAAATTAGATGGATATTGTTTTCATTTTTTAAATTCTATCATACAATAGAATACTATTCAGCTATTTACAATCAATGATGTAAATCTATAGTCATTAATGTGAAAAGGTTGCTCTCAACATTTTGTTGGATGAAAAATAGACCACAGAAATACCTTTATTATTATTATTAGTGCGTAATTATACAAATTCATAAGTTTCACTATGCGTTTGTGTACATGCATATGTTATGCTTTGACCATATCTACGTTCCCTTCTACCATCTCCTTATGTTAGGTTCCCTCCCACCTTATTCGTAGTCCTTAGTAGTCCCTCTTCTACTTTCATATCATCTTTTTTTAATTTAGTTTTCATGTATGAGAGGAAATAATCATGATAATTATTTTTCTATGTCTGGCTTATGCAAAACTACCTTTTAATATGAGGCTAAGTAAAATTCCTTAAATCTCAAACAATCCCCCCTCCAATATATATGGAAGTTTAGAATGTTTACCAAAATGCTCACGATGATTGTCAGAGATTTCAAGAGATTTGATTTGGTTTTGTTTTTACTTACAATATTTGAATTTTATTAAATAACTTCATATCTTTGTGATCAGGAAAAAACTTAACATTACCAAATATTACAATTTCATGTGGTTTTCACTGACTCAAGATTTAAGTTGCCATTACTTTAGCATAGTTTGTAGCCAGTTGCCAATGAAGAAAAAAATTAATGTTGAATAACAAAATTGTTAATTGTTTCAGTCAGTGAGAGTTCTTTGTCTGAGCTTATGGAAAAAGCAAGTCACCTTTACTCAGATCCCTTCCTCTTTCAAGAAAGGCATAGAGAAAGGATGGTCTGAGAAGCAAGGAAATTGTATGAGCCCAAGGATCTTAGTAGTTCCACCTGTATGCAACTATACCAGTTATGTACCTTATAGAATTGTCCATAACCCTAAACTGAGGCAGGAAGGTTATTTAACTTTATCAAAGGCATTAATCCAAAATAGGAATGACTCAGGTTATGAAGGGAACCCAGGTATAATAATGGCCTTTTCTAAAAATCTTTTCCATCTATGTAGCATTCCCATAAGATAGTCTCTTTCTCACCCCCTTTAGCTCTCATTTTTTGTACATGACTAAATTTCAAGGAAAGAAGTAAAAACAGGAAATTGTCTGGGCACGTTATATGCCATTTGCATTTTGCGTCACCAGCAGAAATCCAGCTTTATATATATTTTCATAGAAAATCTATAAAGAATAAAAATACTTTGTAGTTATTTATCAACTGAGAAACTGGTTTTTTTAAAAAGCACTGTACGCCTATTGGTGCCAGTTAATTTTAACCAGCAATTTTCTGGATCATTTGGATCTGTTCTATAAGAAGACTAAATTATATACTGTTACTTTTTTATAGAAGTGAAAACTATTGAATTAAGCTCACCATTATGTGTAGTTATCCTATTTGGGAACTTCTAGAAGGCAATAAAACATTGGATTTTACTTTTTGTGGACTTCTTGGGAAAAAAGAGGGAAGGACATAAGGAAAAGGGCTTTTGAGAGGGTGACATCAAGGTAGTACCTGGCTTTAAGTGAGAACTAAACTTTAACAGAAAGAGTTAACAATAACCATACATTTGGTTTTAAAATGTGACCTCGTACACTAGTGATTTTTTTTCACCTCTGTGTTGTGTTCGGCACTATTATTAATGCGGGAAAATCAGTAACATTAGTCATCTTAAAAGGGTTATTACTCAAGATGATTTAAATTGTGAAAATGTCAGTGGAGGCTGCACACACTCTGCTAGAGATGCCATGATTTACGCCCTCTGACACCATCCTGCTACTGAGAGGGGCTGGAAAAAGGAATGGCTTGTAGTTTGCACTGATCCACATGCAGAGCATGGTATCAGCAATAACACATCTTAAATGTCCTAGGATGTGCTAGGGTTTCATGTTTCAACCATTTGCATATGTTGGATGGTAATCTGCATGTTTCCCCCAAACCCCCAGCATCTTATGCATGCAGATAGAGGTTCCGCTGGCGAGAATTAGAAACAAAATTAGCACGGAGAAAAATACTGTTTCCAAGGCTTCTTTCCTGATTATCATTCTTTCTATGTGGCTTATCATAGCACAAACAGTGGTGCATAATGAAAACATTTTAAGTAATACTTGAAATCTAAAGGAAGCATCAGACTCAGTTCACTTAGATAACACAGTTCATTATTTAACATTTTGACCTGAATGCATAGTTATTCATGACTCATATTTTCCATGATATTTTTCAGTTATGTGACTGGATTAAGAAAATTTAAATTTAACTCAAATCCAGAAAAAATTTCCAAAAAGCAGAAATCACCAACTGATAAAAAGAGTGTTGTTGACAAACTGTAGAGAATAAACTCCCTTTAGCAAAGCAGTGAGATGATACTGACTTATTTTTCCCATCAAAATAAGTGAGAGCTTTCCAGAGTCTGTTTTTGAGAAGCAAGTGAGGATCAAAGGTGTTGGTGATGGGGCTGAGAGGTTGAGTTTTGAGCTCTGATCAGTAAAGTATCACTTTATCTGTAGCTTAACTTTTTTTCATTTTCTTAAACTAATTATAAACCCTAAAGTGTCTTCATTGAGTCATCCTTCAGGGATGCACTGAGCATAATTGTAAGAAAGTGAAAAGGTCTGCAGTTTTAAATAGCCCTAGTTTCCAAATATTGTCTAATTGAACCATTTTATTAACGAGTCTAATTTAGTTTCTTCCTCAAGATCAGTGAACTCCCCTGATGTCAGCTCCTACCAACAAAGTTAAATTTCTCTAGATGTATGTATTTTCATTAACAGCATCAGAACAATATCAGATCCACCAGAAGAGCCCTGTGGAAATGTAGAATAACTAGAATCAGAAGAGATGGAAGCACTCTCCATGAAAGGGAAAGGTCTCTAAATGACATGTGTGCTCTCCTGCCTTCTGTCCCTCCAGATGAACACGTCACTGCTAGGAAGCATCGGTATGCTGAACTCGGCACCTCAGCTACGTTGCATTAAAACCTACCAGGTGCCCCCTGTGCAGCCAGCTTCCCCTGGCTCCCACAATGCTCTCAAGCTGGCCCGGCTCATCTGGACCTCCAACCGCAACATCATTCTCATGGCGCATGACGGGAAGGAACACCGCTTTGTGGTCTGATACTGCTGTCTGTTGCCCTGTGTCTTAGTTCTGTAAATCCTATAGGCCAACGTTGCTGTCTTGCACTGGATTATTCCTTGGTGCCTGCCCACCCCAGTGACATGAGAGGTGCAGCCAGGTCTGTGTCACTTGCGCATGCTTCTTGGGGGCAGACTCCCACACAGGCCACCTGCCACTTCAGAGGCATGTGCTCAGGGCACAACAGGATGTGGCCATTCTGTCACTAGGTAGTTTTTCCCTGCCAGGGATGGGAGGGGAAAGCTGATGGTTCCTGGGAACGCTCTTGTTGCTGGGTGCAACAGAAGCCTGAAAATCAATAACCACTGTGATTGCACTCCCACCCATCAGGGTTTCCAGCCCTCACAGCCTGGCTCCGAGGGGCTGCTCTAGTCTGACTGTGCTAGCACTAGGTGTTGCGTTGATGGGGCCGTCTTCATTAGTGAAATAACTTCCCTTTGGGTGTCTTAAACACACTTTTGTTTATACCAAAAAGATTCTGTGTTTACAAGTTTTTTTTCCCCCTTCTGGCAATTGCTAGGAAATTACTATATTCAATTTCCTAGGATTAAGCCACCACTTTCTTTAGTGACATCTAAGTTATTTGAGATTATTGGGGGTGGGGGTAGAAATATATATATTTCCTTGTAGAAAATCTAAATTTCTAGGCATTTAGACTTCTCAGTTATTCATTTCCTGCTTAAACAATAGTGTATTTAGTAATTTAAAATAGAAATCATCCCTACTTATGATCTAGCTTATATAATTATTCAGTTACCATAGCTAAACTTTTAAGGGACTTTTCTGATGAAGAACCAAGTTTGGAAGCATAGCATATCCCCAAAGTGAAGATTCCTATGTATTGTTGCAATCCCTTTTGTTCAGGAAAAGGCGTGCTCCTCCCCTTGGGTCACCGTACAACTTGTAGTTCCCCGTGTCATTTATCATGTGGTAACTATAAGTCAGCCTTCCGACTGCTGGTGAGTTTAAAGGAAAATTAAGAAGACAGTTTTTAAAACAAGAAAATTCATTGCAGTGGCACGAATGGTCAAGAGCATATATTCAAATGTGAGGCCCTCGGTCACTCTGTTTGAGCAAATGTTGCCATGGAAATGTCTGTCCATCCTGCTTCAAAGAAAACTTCAACTAGATCACCTTCTACCTAGGTCAAGTTAAGACCGCTCTTGCTTATAGTAATGGAAAAACTCCATTAAAAACATTTTGTGTGACTTGCACAGACTTTAATCTATATTTATTTGGGCTTTTTTGTTTGTTGGTTAGTCAATTAGTTGGGTAAAATGATCTGTTAAATGCAAGAAAAGAAAATGATTTATTAAACTCGAGAAAATATGTAAAGTTCACAGAGGAATCAAAATAATAATGGGAGCATTTAATCTAAAAGACATAGATTGTCAGAGTTTATGTACTGTACAGAAAGGTAGGCTCAAGGTCCAGGAACAATATATCTGTTATTTTACTGAAACGGGTTGTTTAAGAACATATTAAGAAATTTAGACCCCTAGAACATCTCTTTCATATTGATATAAAATATGTTATTTCTTTTGGTGGCTAACCTATACTCTTCCTTGATTTTATATGTTGAGTGTTCTCTCAAAAGTAAATTTATGCCACATGCATGTATGTCGCATTTATAATGACTATATAGGTAGATTCTAGGAAAGAAACCAAGAAATATACAGTGTAGTCTTTGTTTGGTGAATATGCTGTGTGTTTGGTGTAGATAGAAAAATGTGAGGTGCAGTTTGTTGTCCCAGTAGGCTCCTGAGCCTGCTCTGTACCCAGTACATGCTTACTGTATGGACTGAAATGGAAATTAAGTTATTATAGGTCACAAAACTATTTGAAATAATGAGGTAAATGTATACCTTAAAATTTTTTTTAACACAATGTTCTACTTATCAGGGAAAAGGCATGGGCCGGCTAGGTGGGCTGCTGCAAATGCATAGGTGGTCCCACGGTGGAGACTGAGGCAAAGCTGTGAGGGCCTGAGGAACAAAGCCCTTTCACATCCTGTGTGCAGAGGGCCCCACTGATGAGCCAGTAGAACACGAGGACTGTAAAACCCCACAGGGGATGACAGTTGACATGAGTGGACATCTTTAACCGCTGCACTAACATTTGCATTCTTGTGAATAGCTGGCTATTTGACACCCACATTCCGAGACTTCATCCCAGCTTAGACTGTTGAGCAAAGTAAACTTTGTGTTGTCATCAGTGTACACACTTAGTGTTTTATTGATTTCATTGGCACTGCATCTGGACCTGTCCTTGTAAATGTAAAGGTGTATGTGGCTTCATTGGTACTTTACAAGCAAAAGATGACATGATGTGACACTTGTAAGAAAATGTAATGATTGAATTCTCTGGGTATGGTGAGTGAATTAAAATGTCTGCCTCCCAACACATTTCTGGATGATTCTGCTTAGCAGATTGTATATGTGCTAAATGTCCCTGTGTACATATGTGTGTTAAATAAAACTGAATTGTACTGAAGATTGTTTTTCTCCCATTATTGCTTTTTGTCTTCTTAAATATTCTCAGTTAAAATTCATTTTCCCTTTCTGTTTCTGATTATTTCATCGGAGAGCCACCTTCAGGAAATATAAACTTGTTCTCAAAGGACAGTAGAGCAAAGAAAAAGGAAGTCTCACCCACACTACTAAAAAAATACCACAGAGGGATTTGTGCTTGCTATTGTCATTTAAATGAACCGAGCTCACAGTGGTGTTTCCAGGTTTTTGTCTCTCTGTAATCATACCTTACCCTTTGTACAGACAGTTCCATGAATATTGCATGACAATAAAATGTTCAGGCTTCTTGCCTTTGTACATCTTTGGGGATATGAATTGTGTTTTGAACAGTGTATCATTTTGTGCTAACATCTCAAGATTTGGTTTTGCAGTGCATGTTGATCCTGCCGTGTGGCATTATAAATCTCAGAAGCACACTTCCTGGTGGAAAAACTCCACAGCACCCTCTGTGGCTCGGGCAGGGGAATGACATGCATGTTCCTTTATCTCTACCCTAAGTTGCCCCTAAATAGACTGTTGATTGTCCCAAATCATATCTTGTCAGACCTGATGACATGGGTTGGCTGCTTCTCGGGAGCTAGAATGAGATCATTAAATTTATTTCATTTAATATTCAGTTTGGAGCTGAATTTAATCCCTGAGCTAAAGAGTATATAATTTGGTTTGAAGCAAAAGCAAGAGTAACAAACAAAATAGGTACTCATTGCTCAGAGTGTCATGTGTAAGTAGCAAAAGTACTTTTCTTTGGATGCTTTCAGATAAGAACATAGACGCCTTGAATTGAGTCAAACATGTAACAGTATAATCTCTAAGAACTGGATAAACAAACAGGAATTGACTCCAGCATCTTTGGTCCTACCGTATGCTCAGTGTGAGCCTTGGGAGTTGTGTTAATGCTCCCTGATGACTCAAATGTATCCTTATAGGAAAATAAGAGCAGTAATAGTTCTGTATGATTGGTGAACACATAAACTGATCAAATGTGGAAAGGGCATGACATTAATAGGAAGGTAAATCCAAGCTGTGCTGGGTGAACTTTCACCTTTCACCCCTTCCCCTGATGGACAGAGCTGAGTGTTGAAGAAAATCAATACTTGGGAGCCAGGAGGGAAATATTTCCACCCTCTAACTAGAGAATGTATTTTGACAAGGCCAAGATAATCCACGCTGCACAAGAGAAAGAGAAAAGAAGACTCATTTTTAAAGCTTGACACTTCAAGGTGTTTTTGTGCAATGGTTTAGAGATCGTCAATACATACAAATACCAAAGGTCAAAAAGAAAAGCCAGAAGAATTTCAGACATTAGATGTTCCAGTTCTTCTTGCTGTTTACAAACTGAAAAAAAAAAAAAAAGGCTACAGAGGTGTTTGTGCTTGCCATTGTCATTTAAATGAACTGAGCTCACAATGGAATCATCTCTTTAATCATTCCTTATGTTCTATAGAGACAGCCTGATGAACACTGCATGCCAACAAGGTGTTCAGGCTTCTCGCTTCTGTACATCTTTTTGGGCACGAATTGGGCTTTGAGTGATTGTATCATTTCGTATTAACCTCTCAAGATGTGGTTTTTGCAGTGCATGCTGATCCTGCCCTGGTGGCATTATAAATCTTAGACAAGCCTTCACATTTGTTCCCGTCATTTGCATGACAAAACAGTTCATGTGCTTTTAGAGTTTAAATTGTTTGCAGCTTCCCAAGTCCCTTTAAGCAAATTACTTGTGAAGTTCTCCTAATTAGGACTCTTCTAAGTGAGAAGCTTATGCACCTCTAGGAAAAAGGTAAGCTACTCACTCCGTTCCTGCAAGCAAGACTGGATCCACTTATTCTGTGAACAGATACTTCCCTCAAATGGGTATGGACTCTTCTCTTTCCTGCAGATTAGAAAACAAGCCAAATGGAGCCCATACCTTCCAGACAAGCTCCAAAAGACAAAGAAATCCTTAGTATAAAATAGTCCTTGATGTGCCTCGTCAGGGCTGCTAAAAATGGTTACAAGAGCATCACAAATTTGAGCCCAGCCTGGGCAACTTAGTGACTTAGTGAGACTCCATCTCAAAGTAAAATAATGAAGTGGCCGGGGATAGTGTGGCTCAGGTCAAAACATGAATTCAATCCCCAGCACTGCAAAAAAAAGAGTCGTTGAAATGATGGTGAAAATACTGCCCCAACTTATACACCCTCTTTCTCATTAATAAATTCCTTTCTCTTCTGAGAAGACAGGGTAGGTTCTATTTAGCTTCAGAAGGAAAATGCAGCCAATCATGATTCCTCAATAGTCTTAGATTTCCCAGAGAAGGCCAGGAATATATCACGCCCGAATTACAGCAGATATCAAGTAAATATGTGCTACCTTTGTTAAATCCATGAAATTGCACCTGTAGATGTGCTTGGAAGAACAGCAGTTAAGTGCTCAATAAATATAAGCTAATATTTTTAGAAGATATTTGGAATTTCTTGTTAAGTATGGATAATATTACTCATGTTCTTGGAAAATATTGTTGAATTTTTGTCATGTTCTTTGTTTTCACCTCTTATATGTGTACCAATGGAGATCTGGACATTTATCCAATGAGTAATCTGCTTGTACTCACCAACTTCTTTACCAGATTGCTGTGTGCTGCCATCTTGTTTCTCACAAAAGTCTATAAACACGAAGAGGCATCAAAACATATGCCAGTAGACAGGACTGTCCAGTTATGGCTGATTCCTGAAAAAGAGAGGAGATCACCATTTTAAATTTAGGGTTCACATTAGCAACAGAGATAACTTTGAGCTATTCAATGAGTATCTTTTTTTTGTTTTGTTTTGTTTTTTTGATACTGGGGATTGAACTCGGGTCCTTGCGCTTGCAAGGCAGGCCACCAAACCACTGAGCTAAATCCCCAGCCCTCAATGAGTATCTTTGTAAAATATGTCTAGTTTGAACAGTACACTGGAAAAGGGTTTGTAGAATGTATTCTATATAATTACCAAATCAAAGGAAACAAAATATGCAGGTTTTAACTAGGGTCAAAATGACCTAGCACTTCATTTTATTCAGAAATGAAATGTAGTCGCTAAAGTTTGACCCATACATTAGCATTTTGCTTTTTTTTTTTTTTTTAAGACAGGGTCTTACCACTATGTAGTTCAGACTGCCCTGGAACTCACTATGTAGCCCAGGCTGATCTTAAACTCACAGTGGTCCTCCTGCCTCAGCCTCTTGAGTGCTGGGATTACAGGAGCATTTTGCTTTTGTAAAAATATACAAATAATTTTAAAATATGGAAATGAGCTGTTATTTCTATTCAATCACCAAATGTTAACTGAATCTCAGTATAGAACAAGTATCTGTTCTATATTCTATTTTCTTCTTGAAGATGATCTCAATCTAACGCTACTGAATAAGTGCTATAAATAGAGACAGGTGAGAAGCGATAAAGGAAAAGGGATGGTCAGTTCCGATGGGGCAGTATCAAGTTGGGCTTTGCAGATGGGAGTCATTTGAGCTGGGCCTTGAAGAATAAATAGAAATTAATGTGAAGGATTGAGGGAATGTAAGGTAGGGACCATCACAGCCCGAGCCCTTATGTGATCTGAGTGGTATAAGCTACTTCAGACCTCGAACCTGAAGGGCACAGGCAGATGCTACCAACAATCCTGACTGCTTCATTAGCAGCTACTACTGTAGCAACCAACAGCCAGGCTCCTGCATCAAAGGATACTTGAAATATTCAAGACCCTAAGGAAAAGAAAATTTTCTCTTTTAGTTTCATGTTCAATTTTCTCTTTTTTAGAAGCTCTTTTTGTGGATTTTTTTTGTGTGTGTGTTTGTTTGTTTGTTTGTTTTTGTACCAGGGTTCAGACTCGAGACCTTGTACTTGTAAGGCAGGCAGCAAAACCACTGAGCTAAATCCCCAACCCTATGCTCTTTTTGTTTTAAAAATAAGTGATACATCCTCTTTATCCTAGCATATAGTAAGTGCAATGCATTGGATGCCTGGCACTGCTCTGCCCAGGTTCTCCCACCCTGGGGTCAAAGCATTTCTACCTTTGGCTTCTGGAAGTGTTGACATCTAACAGCTCCCTGCCGAGTCCTTCCTGGAGGTTGCTTCCCAGGCAAAGAACTGTCTCGTCCAAGGTCATGCTCCCTTTCTTGGGGCAACCACATCCCACAGTGGGCTAAAGGGGAGATGTAAAAGCCCTGCCTGGTGTTCCATTTCAGAACAACTGTGAAGGGCTTTGCTTCTCAGTTCCAGACCTTCTCTGAGCACTGCAAAAAGCATTAATTGAACTGCATCACAGCTCAACCTCTGCCCAGTCCTGCTTCTCTTCTTTGCAGCTGTGAATCCTGAGAACTCTTCTCTGTAAACTTTCAATAGGCAGATAGATCTCTCACACAGTCTGAATCCCAGAGAAGAAAACCTAGAACAGCTGGTCCCAAGATTGCCCCAGGGAAACAGGATTTGGGAGTTGGTCACTCACTAGCCCATAGCAAGGACGATCCCATCATGGGTAGGAAGGGATCACGGATAGTCTCCAGCAGGCTGAAGCTGTGAGACTGTTCAGACTGTCATTGATGGTGACTTGGGATGCAAGGAAGTGTGCTGAGGATCTGAGAAGTAAGGCAGAACAGAAATTCAAAGAACAATGGTCGTGGATGACAGTTCTTTGTGCACTGGAAAAAGACAATGAAAGGCTAAGGGTGATTAATCACCACTTAAGCTAAATGTGAAAGCCAGAGAGATTTCTTGGCAATGTCTCAGGCGATCTCATCTATAGCCAAAGATACACTAAGGGCCAGGCCCGGGTCTTACAATGAAAAGCAGAGCTCCAGAGGAAACAGCCTTGGAAGGTCTGCTGCTCCAGGTCAGGGCCCTAACCGAGATGGAAGGGGCTGCCTGCTTGGGTTGATGCATTTCAACAATTTCGAATCCCCAGGTTCTAGGGAACCCCCCTTGAACCTGAGTGGCCTGCTCCTCTCTGTTAAAAACGAATGCTCTCTCTCTCTCTCTCTGAGGATGATGCAAAGGCTTCTGGTGTTGCACAACAATGCATATCTCCCATTTCCTCTACCACTCATCAGACCGACTGACTAGAGTTAAGTCAGTGTACAACCTGGCTGCCAAATTGCTGGGCCTGCTAAACGAGGAAAGGAACCATATTCTAAAGAAGCTGTAGGACCTCACCAACATGTACCTATAGGCCCTGGGAGAATTATGGGACTGGATCGGTGCTGGGAGACGAAATATAAAGAAAGGCAAGGGAGAATTACTGATACGGGACTTAACACGCTGGCAAGGTCCCAGGGACAGTATGCTGACCTGGCTATTATGCTACTCAGCTTGGAGCAAACAGTGGCTGACATGCAGCCAAGAAGAAAGGCCAGAAGTACTGTGGCAGACTGTGAAGGAAAGGACCAAACACAGTGGTAAGACAGCTGGAGTAGATACTAGATAAGGAAAGGAAACTCACCGGATATGTGCCTCCGCTCTGCTGGAGAGGCTGGAGGTTGTTCTGTTAGAAGGGCAGCAGCATCACTATAGGCTAGGGCTGAAAGTAGATGCCACATAAGAACTGGTCCCTCTGGTAACAAGGAGGAGGAGAAAGTCCCGAAATAATAGAGACCCAGTGGGTGTAATTATCGTATTGAGTAGTAAGATTGGAGTGGTAGCCAGAGGGTCCTGACCTGCAGAGATCTTTGGAGATGATTAATAAAACATAGAGTAGCGGGGGTATCAGCAATGGCACTGTTCATCTATTTAACCAAAAGAAATAAAACAGGTACCAAGGGGCTGAAGGCAGCCATCCCAGTAAAAAGCCAAAATCCCCGGCCTGGTTTGTAGACCTGAAGGGCACAGTTGTTAGGAATGCAGGCCTCTGGGGCCTGAGGCTCTTGGTTAGCCTATTTGATGCTATGCGCAAAGTTAGTGAAATTCTTTAGAAGGGGACAGGAAATCTAGACTGGATGGTAGAGGAGGGAGGGAACGCGTATCAGTGGTAACTCCAAGAGAAACTGTAGTAGAGAAGGAAGTGGTTGTCCTGCTGATACTTGAAAGTATCCCCCAGATTCCTGGAATAGGCACTCTTATAATTTATTTGAAGCATGTTGGTGTCAGTGGGGCCAAGAGTGACTAGTGGGTGCTGTGGGGTGAACTCATTCCCCAGTGCTGACTTGCTGGCAACTCGCATCTCTCAGCCAAGTCCTTCCCTAGGAACTGCCAGCAGCTGGAAATAGCCACATGCCACTCAAGGCCACCCCACCCTTCCTAATGGTAGCTGCAGCCAATGACCGGTCCCAGGGGTGCAGGCTCCACTCTCCTTTGCCTCAATTGGGGACATCTCCAAAAAGCTGTCCCAGTTCTTAGCTCCATGCATTTGTCAGAAAAATTTGGTGTGGCCATATCACAGCCCAATTTCTCCCTCTGCCCCTTTTGGTCTTAATCCTAGAACACTTCCCAACATACCTCCTTCAAATCTACCTCAGAGTCTCTTTCCCAGAAGACAAAACTGCTGACGTTCAAATCTGGCTCAGGCTCTTATTAGCCAAATAACTCTCCCTGTGTCCGTGTTACCCACATCCCTCATGCCACAGTTTCCTCATCTGCAAAATGGGAGCATAATCATACCCATGCCATGGTCAGATTATAAGGATTAAAAGGGAAACGTGTTATTATATGTACAACCATTGGAACATGTTGCACATAATAAATATACAATAAATGCTAACTCTGCTAACTATTCTTGTCCTCTTGAGGTATGTTTCAGGTTATTTTCATCTCCTGTTTCTCCATCATAAGAAGATATAGTTTTTCATTATTTTCCTGTCTTTTATTTCTCATTTCAAGCAGATCAAAGTGTTTCCTTTTAAAAGTTAGGGGGAAAGCTGGCAGGGAAGTGCTATTTCTTAGTACTTATTTTAGACACCGTACTAGGTGCATTCATTGCTCTGCTTAATTCTTAATCCTAAAGGCCATGAATCATCACCTCCCTTTTACAGATGAAAATATTGCAGGCCACATAGATAAATGATGAAGATCACATAGCTAATAAAAAAGCAAGACCACTATTGATGTTCAGACCCTGTTGTCAAGACCCAGCTCTCTGTGTTTTTCCAGTGTCCCTCCTGTGACAGAGGTTGAGGCACGAGCACTGTATGAGTGTGTGTGTGTGTGTGTGTGTGTGTGTGTGTGTGTGTGTGTGTATGGGAGGGTGACCATGTTAGACACATAAGGAAATAGGGTAGAATAGAAAGAGGCTCATTTATATAGAACTGTTTTAGATTTACAGCAAATTGTGTCCAATTTTTAACAGACTGGAATTACGTTGATTCTCAGTAGTGAATAATAGGACTTTTACCATGAAATAGTTGAGTTAAAATGTGAGCTTTAAAATGTACTACATTTCACAGAATGGTTTGATTATAACTGAGGAAGTGGGTTTTGCCACGTAAGCAATGGATATCTTTAGGAAGGTGAAATCAGATTTAGAGTTGGGCCTCATTCTTGCGATCACTCCAGAGGAGCTGCAGTGCAGCCAGCCAGGCCCCCTCTTCTTGTCTCCATGGGTTGCCACGTCTCCCTTCCGATCTCTTCTCCCAGTTGCTTTTGCTGGCACCTCCTCTTCTGCACAGAGGCATTCTTTACAAGTTGAAAGTCACTGACACACATAAAATATACTCTAGAAAGTTGAAAGTTTAAAAAATGGAATCAGAAGCCAAAGTTTTAGAGTCCACTTCTCAGGTGATGTGGACCCCTATCAAGGCAGAAAACTTAATTATCCACTTGCCCAGCAGTCACCAAAGAGCACCTATGCTGGGACAGGGCCACTCCATATATTGTCACATAGTAGATTACACAGCCTTATCTCCCCTCTCCCTGATGATTTCATTGAAGAATATGCTGGAATGTATTAGAACTTTCCAGAGCAAACTAGAACATGGTACCATACTCATATCCCTTAGCCTCATCATGGACAGCACAGTATGCATAATAGCTCCATGATAAACAACTCCTAGGCCTCTCTCAAGTCAGAAGATCCTTCTCTGAAGATCCAGAGGTGCTTTGAAACCATGTTAGACATTTGATGTATATAATTTTATTTAAGTCCCTCAATAATTCTGAGTTAAGCTACATTCTCTAGGTTAGAAAACAGATACACTGACAAGTTAAGTAACTGGCTTGAGGTCACACAGCTAGGTAAGTGGTAGTGCTAGAATTCAAATCCAAAGTGCTCTTACCTCTCCATCAATGGCAATATCTTCAAGGCCAGTTTTATGGTAGCTGAAGAGACATGCTTCATTCTCATTTTGACCTCAATAAAAATCAAGGACCTCAAAATTCAGTCTTTATTTATTCCACAATGACTTATTGAATGCCTATTATTTTCCAGACATTTCTAGAGAGGGATAAATTAATATAGCCTAGGCACTCACATCATTTATGCATCTTAAAAAATCTATCTAGCTAATGCAGTGTTTTTCATCAAGCCCATTATACATATTGTACACACACACACACACACACACACACACACGACCAAATGCTTTTGCAACCTCTGTTTCTGATTGCTGAACTTGGAGCTGTGAGGTGACTGTACTCATCCTGAACCCCACGGTACACACAGCTGCTAGGCCGGGGCTCAGTTTCCTTCCTGGGACCCCAGGCTCTATAATGCCCTGGACCCCTGACTTGCAGTGCCATGGATCCCATTTCTTTTTTCTTTCCTCTTCTAGCCCTTGTCTCCAGCTTTCATTTCCCAAATGTGTGACCCAAGCCTGAGGGATGCAGTGGGAACACAGAGGAGGGAGGAACAGAGAAAGAATATCCTGGAGAAGTAAGGAGATATTACAGCAAGCAGCCAGGAGTGGTAGCGCATGTCTGTGATCCCAGTACTTGGGAAGCTGAGGAAGGAAGATTATGAGTTCCAAGCCAGCCTGGACCATATAGCAAGACCCTGACTCAAAAATCCAAAAGAGAGAGAGAGAGAAAAAAAAGACAAACACTGATTTGAATGTATTCATTCTGGTAGATTTGACTGAAAATTAAACTCGGTGAATATCTTGGGCCATATGTCAGGCAGTGAAGGAGGCACTGATTCCAATGGGAAAGGACCTGCCCTTGGGACTTCTGCTATCATGAAGTAAAGAAGGGAGAAACCAAACTGTAAACACAGATTGTGATATATGCAATGAAGACAGCAAGGAGAAAGTTGAGAGGTTGAGACCCTGAAACACAGATGGGGAGTCAACAAGAGGTCTCTGAGGGAAGAGAAGGAGCAGAGGGAAGGGCCTTGGGACCAGAGCATACACCTGGAAGGTCCCCTAGACAGAGAGGAGCATACAATAGATGCTGAAATCATGTAGCTATGTGTAATGTCCACACACTCATCTATCACTTGAGTGATAGCATCTCAGGTCTCATGGACAGACATGATTCCGTCATAGTGCTGAGGCTCTTCCACGCAGAAGGCCTTTGAAAATGGTGGGACGATTGGGCTGTATCTGTTAGTCTGCTATATTTTTGTGTTTAGAAATTCGTTAAAAATTCAGTTTGATGAATCCCAAAAGCATGCGCCATGAAAAACAATTAGCATTAAAAGTGTAAAAGAAGGAGATCAATAAATAGATTCATTTTTAAACTGTAATAATTTATTTGCTTCCTGACTTTTGGGAAATACTGCATCTTTGGGTGACACATCGACCATTAAATAGCCAAGCTGCAAGGATTTGTGAAAGAAAGTTGATTTCCGGGAGGCAGAGCCTTCTCGGGACTGGGCAACCCCAGCAAGCAGCCAGCACTGTCTTCAGCAAGGGAGGTAGCCCTGGGTGACACCAAAACTCTATGTGGCTCAGAGCACATGTCAGTTGTGCTGTCCTCCCATGCTGTCCCCAAATTCACAAGACCAGTGCACTGATGTCAGGAGGGTAGACCTGGTGTTTATCAGACAAGGAGAGGGAGAAACTGAAGGACGAGCTGGTGAACCCCTAGATATGGCACCTCCTGCTTGGTGTCTACTCTGCAGCAGGAAGGTGCATGTGGGTGAAGAAACAGGAGGTAATTCTAGCACTAGGAGGGATGGAAAGAGCCCATGGCTGTGGAGGGGAAGAGAGAAGTCCCTCAGGGCTCTCTCACTGGAGCACAGAGAGCCAGGCTGCACCATCTTTCTCACCATTCCAAATGGTGCTCAGAGCTGGAGAAAGCAAGTGAGTGCTTAGCAAATGAGGGGACAGGGGTGATAAGAGAAACAGCAGCCAGTTCTCTTGCAGCCCCCATGGGATGTCTCGGAGTTAATGATGGGGAGACAGATGTGCAGCTTCTCTGCCTGGCAGGACAGCAACACCCAGTGAGGGCTAAGGGAAGGGACAGAAGGACTGCATGGTTCATGAGGACCAGGCTGTGGGCTGAGACTGGGTGGCTTGGTGGATGCTGCACAGAGCCAGCAGCGCCTGTCCCACCAGGTGGGCCCTGGGCTTAGGGCCAGCACACATTACATTGGAAGGTGATAGTCATCTTTGACCTTTGGGACCTCTAGGGTCACTGGTCATCCATCTTAGAGCCGATGACCAGTAAGCTCTGGGCTATTTTTATGGCTGGCAAGCATTGCCCATTGATTGAATTGATTGAAATCTGCAGCTGGTTTGTGAGGGAAAGGACGCTGGCCTCACAGCTCAGAGAGTGCAGCTCTGGATCTGTTATTGTCTTCCATTCGCTCCTCCCATCTCCATCATGAAGTGTGTGTGGAAACGGGGGATACACAGCAACACACACACCTGAAATTCATACACATCAAACACACACACACACACACACACTCTCCACCTTCTCCAGCAGAGTTCCAACTACACTGTTCATTTTCCTGTCAGAATTTAAAGGAGTCCTCAAAGCATGTCAGCTGAGGAAAGTGGATGTCTGTTCAATGCTGGGCATGTCTGTGCACACAAGGGCCTGAAATATACAAACAAACAAAACCATATCTGGAATAAAACACACACCGGCTGATTTTGCAATGTACCACTTGGCTAGGCTGAAGCACAGTTCCCATAATAGCCTTTTGGGCATGCGCAGGGTGAGGTTTGTGTGAGACAAGTGAGGCGTAAGAGCTCAAGGAGCCATGCTTTTCAGCAGGGTCTGTGGAGGTACTGGTGTGGCACTTGCCCAGCCAGAGCACTGGGGGCCACTTGGCAGGGACTGCAGGCCTCAGCCTCTAAAATCCTACTTCCTCTCTCTGCAGAGAGCAAACAGATCCACTTACTTTGCCAGGCAGTCAAATCCCACAATGGGCTCTGTATTCCACATACTTCCCAGTGGTTCAGCATCTTTGTCCAAATCCTGGCCAATGAAGAATTACAAAAAGAAGAAATTCAAACAGAGAGGCCAGGGATTTAGCTCAGTGGTCCAACTGTCTGCCTTGCAAGCACAGGAACCCGACTTCAATCCCCGGTATCAAAAAAAAAGAAATTCAAACAGGGAAATGCCTTCGCATTTTCCCCTCCACATTGTTCTCATTGACTTTTCTGGCCTGTGTGCCACGCTGAGGCCATTGTGCAAACCCTGTCCTGATTCCACTCCTGGGCCACACCGCTTTGGGAAGGCTCACTCCAAGGAGTAGATCACTGTACCCACTTCTTCACTCAGAGCCCGAGTAGGGGCAACAAGAGTGGGAAAGGAAAGGCCTTCCATATGACAAGGAGAAGGAGCTACGTCTTTGGGGAGAAGTCAGGAAAGACGTCAGATTCCCACGAAGCCTATGTTAAACGAGCTCTCTTCTCCATCCCTCACTTCACCAGCTATGTGTGGAGAGGAAGAACAGCCTTGGCAGATCCACATTTTCAGGGAATTGGCCACACTACTTCCCACCCCCACCCCCACCCTCATAGGCCTTGGGGGCTGGGCCCACCTCATAGCCCGCAGCAGGTATCAATAAAGTCTGCGCACAAAGGATGCCTCTGAAGTGACACCAACAAGCAAGAGCTACCAACCAGTCCCTGGGAGTAACTCCTGTGGGAATCCATTATTGCTGAATTGGAAGGAAGAAATCTCTGACCTCCTCACTGTCTACCCCAGCCCACCCCTGCAAAAATAGTGAGGCCCTTCCCCAGACCCAGCCTGCAGGGAAGGGGCTGTGGCCTAGGAAGTTCTGGAACTGGGCCAGTTGGGCTGGGTTGTTTGGAGGCTCTTTGTGCTCCCAGGGCAGGGACTGAGGTCGCTGCTGGGGAGCCACTATGGCTGCCACACCAGACACCTAGAGAGCAGCTCCAGCTTGAAGAAAAGTGCTTTTAGTTAAAACTTTTAATCTAATGCCAGTCTGAGGACAGGTGTCTGAGGATCAGCTCCAGCAAAAGGCACAGAGAGCTCCAAGGTTGTTTTCTTAGTGGAAAACAAGGTACAGTCGTATCCAGGAGGTTAGACTGCCTGGCACTGGGCAAGGGCCTCATCGACAGCAACAAAAATGGGGCACCCCAAAGTGTGCTGAGAGGTGTGCCTTGCTTCTCCAAGCTTCTTCCCACCAAACCCAGCATGGGCCACTTCCGGTTCATCCTGATCCTGCTCTCCTAGCTGTGAGATGGCCAGGTGGCTCAGGAGCAAAACAGTGAGCTGCTCAGAGTGGGGCAAATGTTTGTCAAACTCTAGTACAAGCTGTTTCTACTTATGGGGACTTGCGGCATCAGTAACCTGTTACTCCCAGTTTTTCCTTCCTTAAAACGAAGAGTATATTTATCTCTCACAGAGCTTGTAAAACATATCCAGATTTTGGTGGGTGTTAAATACCGGACACTGGCAGTCCCATAACGGACAGTCAGCCCTGCCCTCTCTTTTCCTCTATTCACAGGCACAGCACTATTGACATTTTGGGTGGATACTTCTTTGCTGTGCATTTTGTAGGCTGTTTAGCTGCATCCTCAGCTTCTACCCACTAGATGCCAGTAGCACCCCCAGTTGTGATCACTGAAACTGTCACCAGACACTGCCAAGTGTCCCTGGGGTCCAAAAGTACACGGCTTGAGAATTCAGCTCTGCACAGATGAGGCCTGGTGGGTCTCCACTGGGTAGCCTGGGGGACAGAAGGTGCCGCCTTTAATACTCTGTTCTCCCGCTGTGAGCTTCTGGACTTTGCACAAGCCCTTTCTCTTACCTGTAAAATGGGTATAATATTGTATCCGACCAAAGGCTCGGAAGCACATGATGTGACTGTGATGTGACAAGATATGCTAACCGAGTGTTATTTGCATCTAAGGCATTGTCGTCATCTGTAACTGCGGTGTCCTGAGGACAGGGATTTTGTCTGGCCTGTTTGTTCACTGCAAGTCCTGAGATGCAGCCAGGTGAATGGGGGAAATGAGCGCTGAAGGAGGAAGTGAATATTCAATGCGCTGCTGCTGGGCCTGGTGAGCTGAGCTGGCGGCCCATGACTCCTTCAGCTCTAAAAGTCAATAAAATTGATTCATCCCTGGCCCTTTGACCCCTGCAGTAGGGCTGTCATGTGGATGATGGTCTCAAACTGGAGTGTGCGCGAATCCTCTGGAAGCTTGTCAGAAAACCAGCTTCCCGGCCGTGTTCCCGGAGGGTTCCCTTCCATAGGCCTAGGAAGCTCAGAATCGGCACTGGAACCAGTTCCCCCTTATAGCAGACTTGACTACTCTGCCACCTACATTTCCCGAAGCCTCCCAGGAACGAGCAGTCTTCCCAGAAGGCTCAGCCACCCCTACTTCTCCCAAGGGCACCAGTGGAGAAACGCCCAGCCTCCCCCACAGCGGGCAGGGCTCCTGACACCGGGCCCAGAGCCGCCAGAGCTGCTGGAGGCTCTCTGGGCCTCCAGGATGAGTGATGCCATCTGCTGTGTTTGCCGTCATGGTTTTGAGGAATGGTTAACGGGGCATCGTGTGTTCAGGAAAGTAGGGTCTACCTTGGAAGCCACAAGAGACAGGGCTTTAAGCCTGAGATCCTCATATCCAAGCTGGTGACCCTGCAGGCTCCATTGTCTGACTGATCCTCATTGCAAATTGGGCTTTATCAGGGCAAAGCCTCAGCCATTAGATTCTTAGTAATTTCTCATATTAGATCAAGCATAATTCTGGAAACTTGTTAGCCATTTCTAAGCTTCTACCAAATCCCCAATTGCCTGTAAAATCCTCACTATTTAAACCTGCTGAAAAGCTCCCCAATTCTGAAGACTTCAGAGATTCAGGAAGGCCCTGGAGCCTCCCAAGTCTCCTAAATTCTATGCCCAAGTGCCATGGGAACATAGCACTGACAGTGCCAATTTAAGAATGTTACTAATTAATTTTTTTCTATTCAAAAAGCCCAGTTAAACTAATCAGGCTTTATAGCTCCATTTGTAACTGCTATTTCATCCCAAGACTTACTTAGGGTTCAGGAACAACCACTAGGTCCCCCAACAGCAGCCATGGAGATCCCTCCCCACAGACACACACACACCCTCAGTGAAACCAAGCTGAAACATTTTGTTGGAGATGAGCTGACGGGTGAACTGGGGGAGCAGCCAGGGAACTCACACGGGCATAGGATGGACTTTTCATTTTCATTTCTTTTTCAGTCCCCTAAAAGGGGCTCCCCCTTAGCTAACCTTTTCTGCAGCAAGCCGGGGCACTATCCTCTCTGTCCTGACTCTCTACATCATCATTTTCTTCCCTTAGTAACAACCCTCCCAGGCATTTCTGGAACTTTGCAGAATCTACTGGGCAGAAAAGAGGGATCCTGGATGGGGTGACTGCCCCAGCCCTGTCTGATTCAAGTTACTGCTTAAACTTCATAGCAAAGTTGAAGAGGGGCAAGGAGGTAGGTTTGGTCACTGTGATGAAGAAAGGGGGATGGAAAGGGTATGGGTGAGAAAGTTTTTCCTGTTTTTGAGCCACACGGTGCCCTCCTGCCTGGGTCCACCCCTGATGTGAAACCTGGTGTGACACCTGGTGTGACTTGTTCCAAACGGCAGCCTTGTAAGTTAAGCACCTCCTCCCTCCTTTTCCTGTGCTTACCGCTATTTTCCCCCTTTGTCTCTGGTCGCCTCAGCCTGGGAGTCCAAATCCTCAGAAGGCCTGACCAGATAGCTCGCCTGCTCTCTCTGCATGCCAGGTGAGAGGATGTGTTGTCTGATTCATGTGGAGGTTGCTGCTCGCCCCAGCCCCAGATCTTCTTTATATATCTCCCTACCCTTTGGGCACTAGGATGATCATGCATATGGAAATGTATCCTTTACAAAATACACCCTTTTGCTCTCTCTACAACTCCAACAGTCAATATCTTTTTCAACCTTGATTTTTACCTGCCAAGAAATTTGTCATACATATGTTATATATTTGTTCATGTATTTAAAGTGTGGGACAACATCTAAAACATAAAATGTACTATCTTAACTGTGTGTAAGTGTACAGTTCAATAGTGTTAGTCACCTTCACATTGTACAGCTGGTCTGCAGAACTCTTTTCATGTTAACTAAAACTTTGTACCTATTAAACAATAACTTTCCATTCCCTCTCCTCTCCTCTTGTCCACTGGCAGCCACCATCCTACTTCCTATCTCCGTGAGTTTGACCATTTTAGGTACCTCATGCAGCGTTTATCCTTCTGCAACTGGTTTATTTCATTTGGAGTTCTCAGAATTCTTCCATGTCATCGCCTGTGTCAGAATTTCCTTCTGTCTTAGGCTTAATAGCATTCCATTGGATGTCTCTTTCACATTTTACTTATCCATTTATTCATCTATTGATACTTGGATTGCTGTCACCTTTTGACTATGGTGGATAATACTGCTGTGAACATGAGTGTGCAAGTATCTTTTTGAGACCCTGTTTCACTTGTTTTGCTTTTTTGTTGTGTACCTAGAAATGAAATTGCTGTATCATGTAGTATTTCAATTTTTAATTTTTCAGGGATCTTTCTGCTGTTTCCAAAATGGCTACTCCATTTTTCACTCCCACTAATGAAGCCCAAGAGTTCCAATTTCTCCGCATCCTTACTAATATCTGTTTTTCTGGGGTGTTTTGTTTGTTCGCTTACTTTTTGCTTGTTAAGATAGCTGTCCTAAGGAGCATGAGGTGATCTCTCACTGTGGTTGTGATTTGCATTTCTCTAATGATTAGTGATGCTGAGCATCCATCCCAAAGCTTGTTAGCCCTCTGTATATCTTCTTTGAAGAAATGACTGAGTCTTTGGTCCATTTATTCATCAGGTTGTTTGTTTTTTATTGTATCTACTTCTCTTCTATTTATCCACGTCACTGATAAAAATGTAAGACCCTTGAGGCCTGAGGAAGAACCCTGTGGTACAGCATTCAAAACCTCACTCCAGTTTGCATGAAGTTGGCATGAGTCATTGATCAACTCAGATACCCTGGCACTGCTTGGGTCTTCCCTCACAGGCCTAGGAGAGAAGACTCACCCGGCCCTTGTACTGGAGAATTCCTACTGTCTGGGCTTTCCCTGCACGTGGCCATGTTTAGTTTGCCCTTGTCAGGCTGTAAGAGGAGATCAGGGGTTTGACTTCTGTGTTCTTAACCCCAGGATAAGATTATACTCAGAGTCTGGAGACCTCTGTCAGACATGTGTAACCTTCAGAATGATGCCACAACTTTCCAAGCTTCATTGCTTTATTTATAGAGTGAGGAGAGCAACCACAGTTCATCTCCCACAGAGCGATTGTGAAAATGGAGTGATTATCAGGGACTTGAACAGTGAGTATCACACCTGACATGCAGAAGCCCAAACCGACATTGTGTGCTTTGAAGTCTCTTGTTTGAGCCTTTCCCTTTCCCCACTGGTGTCCAAACGGGGCAGCAACTCCTGGAGGCAGCCTGTGCTTGCTTCCTTTCTACCAGCGCCCATGACTGTGTGGGGACAGCTGGAGTCTGCAGGTGCTTCCACTTAACTTCCCCTCAGGGGGTCTTTGTGGGTAGAGTCACAATGGCATCTTCAAAAAGCTCCCCAATTCTCTTCCCAGCTGAGTCTCTTTGTGGGGAGCCAGTATTTTCTCAGACTCTGTAAGGAATTTTCCCTTCTGGAAGCCAAGTACTTACTTCAGCTCTGCCTTAACTCATTATCTTAATGTTTAAGGTGAAATGAGTCACCCTCCTACAGCTCCTGTCACTGTTACTCTGTTATCCCTTCCCACCTTGTTGGACAGAACTGGCTCCAGAGCAGGAAGGGGTCCGGAGACTGAGCAGAATGCCCTGCTGAAGTTGAGTGGGAGAAAATACTGCTGAGCAGTGAGGAGATATTGAAGGTGCTAAGCAGAAGAAGGACGTGCTTGGAGCCAAACCTTGGAGAAGGAAGTGCAAGGGAAGAAGGGGGCTTGTAAGAGAGTGTAAGGAAAAGGCATCCTGAGACCCACAACTCTCTTCCTAAGACCTGGGAGAAAGGAAGTGCCATTAACACAGATGTTTCCCTGAGTGTTGAGTTGGACACACTGGTGGGATGTGCAGAATGAGAGGATGGTAGGAAACATAGAACAAAACTTGTTTTTGTTTCTTTTTTGCCATTTTTTGAGATAAAATTCACATCAGATAAAACTCACCATTTTCAAGTGCACAATTCAGTGTGTTTTGGTATATTTCCAATATTGTGCAACCATCACCACTATCCTGTTCCAGAATATTTTTATTACTACTCCCCCTGCCAAAAAACAAAAAACGAAACCTGTACCAGATCGGTCTCCTCTCCACTTCCAGCCCCAGCAACCTCTAATCTCTACAGACTTGTCAGTTCTGCACATGCCATATAAATAGTCAACTCAGTATCATGTTCTTAAGTTTCACCCATGCAGTACCATTTGTGGACAACTTCATTCCTTTCTCTATGACACCATCCCACAAGATGCAACTTAGTCACCCCAACTTCCCATGTCCAAGGGAGTAAAAGAACTCCCCACTCTAACACAAGAGAAGTTAGCAGCCTGCCTTGCATGCCTCCTGCCCTCCAAGGAAGGACTTCTGGCTCCTGCCTGGGCCAGAGTCCTCAACTCTTCTCTTATGTGAAAGTTAGGCCTGGGACTGGGATCAAGAGCGTTACCTGGAGGGACACAGACAGGGATGGGACAAGGTTCACAGGCAGCTGTTTCCCTGGAATCTGGACACAGAAAGTAGGACGAGGGTTAGGAGACACATAGAGACCTAGGACGGTACTGTCTCTTTAGTTGTACAAGTACGCTGACTCACAGGGCACAAGGAGATGTATGCTCTCATCCAGGCAGCCCGGGGGGTCCAGACGACAGCCTCTGGCTCCTATGCTACAAGTATGATTTAGGAATGGAGTCTAACTTACTTAGGTGGGTTGCCACTCACTGACTGCCAGTCTTGGGCAAGTTCTGATAACCTTAGCAGAAACCCAAAACAATGAAAACAGATAACATCCATGAAAATTAAACTTCAGGGTGGTGCAGTAGTGAAAGACCCCAGGGATCCTCTCCTTCAACCTCTTTGATTCGTGGAGAAGGAAACCCGTGCCCATGGAGAACAATGTCTGGTCCACCATGACACAGCTGTCCGGTGGCCCATGGATAGTTTGGGACTATCTGCTCCACCATAGGTTTTTTAGCATTGTCAACCACGGGTTCCCCTTTGCATGACTAAAATTTTGTAACAGCATCTTCATTATCATGGTATTACATTCATCGACAACATAACCTGCCTTTATATATAATAAAAAATCAATGCAGTGCACTACCTGTTATGTAAGTGGACTAAACGGGAAGTCATTTATAATAAAGCAGTTCAATAAGTAAATACACAGGCACAACTACACTCAAATGAATCCTATGGCTACAGATGCAGAGGGATGGGGACCTGCTGTTTTGGTGACTTAAATACCCTAAACATGATGACCTGGATTATGTGATTTTTTTTTCTTCTGAAATGGTAAACTGCTCTTGGAAATTATACTCTCCCTGTAGGCAGGCTTGAGCCTAGAGTATAGTATGAGGCCAGGATAGGTAGATGATGCTTCCCCAAGGAGGTGCAGTTCCAGGGCAGCAAGAGTGAAAGAAAAGGTAAGTGTGGCAGTGAGGGTGAAGTCACACAGACAATGTGTGGCTGGGGCCACTGCTCAAGACACCTCGGCTGCTAGGTGAGCATCACCTAGGATTTCTCTGGCCAGGCCATGGAGAAAACAAACTTCAGATGAGTCCACCAGGGAATCCAGATTCCCTTGGTCTGAAGCTCATTCCCTGGGGAAGTAACTCACCCGCATTTCTTCACTGTGTCACATGGCGCCTTAGTGGCAGATAGGGAAGTCAGACTGCAGCCCCTAGGATGTGGCTTTTCAAAGAAACAGGAGGGCTGTGTGGGTTCATGGCTTTTGGCACAAGTCCAAAAGCTGGGAAGCCCTGCAGAGTTAGGTGGAACAGGAAGCTGAGGGCCTGGGAGGCAGGTGCAGCCCAGAAAACCTGAGGAGCTAAGTGAGCGGTGTCTTCTACAAGCACATGCCTGCATTCCTGGGAGACTCATTCATGCTGAAACCTTAAACAAATTGTGCTTGTGTATAAGAAAGAGTTATATTTTATACTCAAATCATTATAAAGGCATTTTTCAATCTTTTCCAGTGTTTAGGGGAGTATTTGACAGTCATATTTATTTATTCTGTGGGACCACCCCTTCCTTCAGTGATAGGAAAACGATAGCTCAGCTGTGTGAGTTCCAGGCACTGTCCTAGGGCCTTCATGCAGATCAGCTTGCTGAATGTATAGTCACTTTGGGAGAGAAGTATCATCATTATCCATTATCCCATTTTAGAGAAAAAGAAACTGAAGCCAGAGATTTCACACAATCCATAAGTGGTAGACCTGGGATTGGAACCCAGCATCCTTAGCCCTGATCGTTTGTCCTTATCCTTAGCCCAGAGATGTCTCCTCCACTTCTCATTGTAAGTTAAAATCCTCCCAGAAGTCACACACACACACACACACACACACACACACACACACACACACTCACCATAGCCCTATTCATGGATACAACCTCAAGGGAGCCCTGCTGCTTAAACCACTGTTTTTTGTTTGTTATTTGTTTTTGTTTTTTGAGACAGTCTCATTGTGTAGTTTGGGATGCTCTTGAACTTACTATGAAGCAGGGTGGCTTTGAACTTGTAGCAATCCTTCTGCCTCAGCCTCTCGAGTGCTGGGATTACAGGTGTGCACTACTGTGCCCGGCTCTTTGAGCTCCAGATTTACTAACCAGGATAAGCAGGATAAGGATGGCCAGTGGGGTGGGAGGGGCCACGGAGGAAAGGGACCAATGAAAAGAACTTGGAATTCCTTGGGAAACTACATCATTGTCCTTCTAGATGGTGAGACAGCTCGGGCATCTGGCTGATGTGGTAGCTGAAGATTTTCAGGAATCTTAGCTGTCATTTTCAGACTCCAGTGTGGCACCAAAACCATTAAAAAAGAGAGACTCAAAACTCAAGACCAAACTCATCACTTGCTCTGTCTTCTTACAACTCTCTTGCTGCCCTCTGTGGCCAGAGTCAGCTGTCTCTGTGGCCAAAGTCAGCTGTGCTGTCATCAGGCCCAGGAAAAGCTTGAGTGCCCTAGCAGCCCATTAGCCTCCATTCCAAATGTGCCCTCTGCCAGCCCAGACCTGGTGGCGGCGGCTGTGCAGAGTGGAGGGGCAGTTTTCTCCCTATAGAGCTTCTACCAGGATCTGCATGGGAAATCTAGCTCCCAGCCTCCCAGCTGGTCTCACATCTGCAAGCCACCCAAGAGAGGGGCGCACGGGCCTGTAGGGTAGGGGCAGAGGAAAGCTGCTAAGCAAGCTTTGGAGCCCACAGGCCATGCAGCTTGTGGTTCTGGAGAGCCAGCTTTGTTCTGAGGCTAGAGCAGCTGCTTTCTGTTTTGACCACCACCCAAGGTGTTACCAGTCACTTTTCTACTTCTTTAATAAGCAAAGGAGCAACAGCAAGGATCACAGCTGCCCCTTCTCTAGCACCGCCTATGTCCTGGAGAACAGACTAAATACTTCCCAAGTATTGACCTTGGCCACAACCCTGAGTGTGTACTTTTATCCTCACCCATGGCCGCTTCACAGTTGGAAAAACTGAGGCAAGGTAATTTGCCCAGGCTCCTGCTATCTAGCAAGCAGCTCCTGGGTGTGCATTTCCAACTCTTGCATGCAGCTTCAGGGCCCAGCTCCTACATGACCCCCAGTTTCACTAGAAAGATGGGGTCAGGGGCTACCGAAGTGGGCAGCCCTTACTCAGGGCTCATGACAACAACCCTTTTAGAGTTGAGCCACCCGTCAGAGCGTGTGACTCCATGCTTCCTCTCCCTGACCCTATGCCTGGGGCAGACTGGCCCCAGGGTGACATGCTGTCTGTCCTGCTGAAGCCAGACTGGGTCTAAGAGTATCAGGGGGTGGCAGAGGGCACAGGAGCACATCTGAGTCCCCAGGTACGTCACTGCATCCCTCAGCTGACATTTGCTTTCTCCTATCTCACTATGGTCCTTTAGGTCCTCTCCAACTCCTGCAGCTCTGAGCTCATCCAGGCCCCTTCTCTGTCTACCAAGCAGGTGGCAGCACCTGCTCCTCCTCAGTCTCTGGGCTCTGATCTCCACTGTGCTTTGGGCCCTGGAACATCAGATCCCCTGACCTGCCTTGAATTTCCTCGGTGCTGGATATATGGGTGAGATGGTGAGTGAGACATGGCTAATGAAGCGTGTCAGTCTTCAGATTAAAATGAGCAGCTATTTAATTTCATGCCAATCCATGACATTTTCTGAAACAGGAAAAAAAATTGTAAAAGAAAAAAGGTGGGGGGCCGTTGAGAATCAGTTATCTTCCTATTTATTTGTTACTGGAATTCTTCAGTCAAGGAATTCCAGCCTCATGGAGGACCTGAGCCACTCTTCCTGCTCCCGGTGGCTGAGTGGACCCGATCACAGCCCTGGCTCAGGCCCAGATGAGCCGTGTCGTTGGCGCAGATGTGCGGCATCCCCAGCTCGGGACAGCTCCTGCGGAGCCCGGTGCCCTGCTACTCAGGAGTCAGAGTGCCCCAGTAGCCCTTTGTCACTTGCTGCCCAATGTGCATTCTCCATTGGGCACAGCAGGCAACCCTGCAGTGGGGCCTCGGCTGGCCAGGATTACAGGCCTGCCTGCTGCAGCAGATGGTAGCGCTTCAAGCTCCACGGCACCGGCTGCTTTGAACATCTTGAAAAGATTTCTTTAGAAGTTAAACTTGGCCTGGGAGTGACAATATGGTTCAATCTGTGGCTTTGAAAAGGCCTCAGGGTGTGGGGGGCACCCTCTACCCCCACCCCTTGTTCTCTGTGTCCTGTGCATTTGCCTCAGTGAGACTGCGGCTGCCGAATTCCGGCCCCATTGTCTGGGAGTCACATTTGCTTCTGTGCTGCTGGGAGGGCTCACTTACTGCACTGAGTTGTCTCAAGAGGCCCGGGTTCACAGGATAGGCTGCATCCTCAGGGTACCCGTGAGGCAGAGGCCTGTCTGTGGCCCGCTGCAGCTGTCTTGTTTTTGCCTCTGCTTCAGCTCACTGAGGGAGTCGGGGGCTGCTGAGCATCAGGCAGGGGCTTGGGTCCCAAACCCTTTGGCATCAGCCAGGACCAATTGACAGCTTCCTGAACCCTGGAGTGTGTAGCTAATTGCCCCGGAATAATACCTTCCAAATCTCCACCCTTGGCTTGTCCTGTTTAACGAATCCTTTGAGGGACAAAGGGTTTGATCATCTCTAGGCTTAGATAATATCTCCCCTCCTCACCTCCCCATTTTCCTGCCTTCAATTTGCCCACTCTAAACTTCAGCAGTAAAGATCCATCCTGATGCACAGAGAGGTCCCCAGGAGTGCTCCCTGGAGTGACAGAAGCTCATAAATGGGCAGAAAAGAAAGGTGAGAGCTGGGCTCTCAAGCCAGGCTGGCCAGTGCCCCTTGCAGGAAGCTCAGCAGCCAGAAGCAGGCTCCATTGCCCATTCATGAGATGTCAGGTGGTCTACAGATGGGAGCACGGTATTATTGATTTTTACGAGCTTGCTAAAACTGAGAGGAAAAAAACCCTTCTTAAAGCTCCTGGTGAAGCTTTGTTTCCTAAATGATGATTCCAGGGCTCCGAATTTGTCAAAGGCAAATTTAAATTGTTGGGGCTGTTGGAGATAGAATAAAATGAAATCTTCTTACAGCCATTAACTTTAGAGAGGAGCAAAGATCCGCTCAGGTTTGGGGGTTGAGGGGGAGGGGAGAGAGACCCCCAGAGACGGAAGGGGAAGGGAGGAAGCCAGAGAACACAGTCAGCAGCTCCACCCCGCAAAGCAGCCTCTTTGATAAGATGGATGTCGGTATGAAGCAATCAGATGTAGATATGAAGAAATGAATTCAAATGGTTCTAAATCAGCAACAGTTCCCTGGCTAAGCGAGTCCAGGGGATGTGATGGGGATCAGGCTGAGGAGTGCCCTGACCTGGGAAATGGGGAAAGTTTGAAGGCAACTGGGTGAGCTCTCGGGAGGGAACTGGAGAACACAGAGGCCCCAGTTGGCCTAGACGAGTCATGGCGAACCTTTCAGGGCTTTCAATGGTGACAAATGACCGACTGTAGCACACATGCCATAGGTTCTTCGCCACCACTGCCTGCCCCACTACCAAATAGATGTTGTTTTCCTGCTGTCCTTCCTGGGAGCTCTCATTTTCCCACGTAGGGCTTCACTGCCTGGCATACCCAAGATTATGGCCACATCTATGGAGGTGTCTGTTTGCACATCCCAGTGGCTTGTCTTGTGGGCTGTGTGCTTTGGTTAAGTCAATTTATAGTTGACCTTCAGAAGCCACTTAGGAACACTCTCTGGTGAGTCCAGGAGATGGGCTCCTAGAAACGAGGGTTCTGCTTTGTGACCGAACCACTGGATCCTCTTCACTGCATGTGTGTGTGTGTGTGTGTGTGTGTGTGTGTGTGCGCGTGCACACACATGTATATATGCCTGTGGGGTTGAGGTGGGAATGCTATCAGCTTGGTGACAACCACTGTATCCTCTTCACTGCATGTGTGTGTGTGTGTGTGTGTGTGTGTGTGTGTGTGTGTGCGCGCGTGCACACACATGTATATATGCCTGTGGGGTTGAGGTGGGAATGCTATCTGGCTGGTTTCTTTCTAAACTGCACAATGGCTCTGTGGCATTGTAAAAAATATATCGATCAATTGATTGACCTTTTTGAAATTAAAAGAGCAAGAAGCTGGGAGTCATGAGACCCGGGATTTGACCAATGGATCGATCAGCAGATATCTATTGAGCACTGGAAAGCACTGGATTGGCACCATGGAGAATTCATAGAAACAAATACTATACTCCATTCCCTGCAGCAACGAAAATGTGGGGCTAGTCAGCAATTTCTATTGAGTTGTCAGATTACGAATACTGAAATCACAGAAGCTCAGAGTTGGACAGGAGCTTGGAAATTCCCTCACTCACCCTCTTACCTTATGGATGAGGAAGCTGAGGCTCAGGGAGGTGGACTGACTGGTCAGCCTCTACCCAGTGTCCTGAGTTCCAGCTTGTGACTGCTGACCAGCTGGACAGCTCTGCCTTTCCTGAGATATCAAACCCAGGGTCCGTTCTCAAGTTGCTAGTGCCCATCCTCAGGCTTTGTCTTTTGTCAGGTAGGCAGAGTAATTGGTCACAAGCAAGAATGACCTTGCAAACTCTTTTGCTTCTTTCAGTCCACACATAGCAGGGCTGGGAGAGACCGGGGTTACAACCACGTTTGTGCAATGCTTACCTAACAACCAACTTTACCCAGCAAAAACTAAATTCTAGGTGGTTTGTGGAGGCCTCTGTATTCATCATTTATTTTATTTTTCAGAGTATTTTAAAGGAAGTGATTTTAATGTCATTACCTATGGTTGCCAGTGGGTACACTAAAGCTCAGAGAGAAGATATGACTTGCCCTGAGACACAGCTATGGTGTTATGAATGCCAGCTTCAGCAATCAAAATGTAAAAATCTCAACAACCTAAGTTGTGTTTGTTTCTGTGGCACTCAAGACTGTCTAGCACTACAAGCACTAATTATTTAGATGTTAATGTGGTCAAAATATACCCCAGCACCCCTGTACAAAGCCAATGTCAGGTAACTGGATTATTGTATATTGGGTAATAATCCTATTTCACTTAGGGCTGTGTCATCTTGCTAAATGTCATAGGCATATGGGAAAATGGGTTGCAGTTAAGTCTGTGATATAACAGATTAACATTAAATGCTAATTTATTGAAGATTTGTGATTTGGGGAAATTCTCCTTCCCATCTCTCAGAGAGATTATTTTCAAAATAATTATTTTCTCTCAATTTAGAAATTAAAAACAGAATTAAGATTCTAATTGCCTGTCATATGCCTTGCACACAATTTCAAAATGAAGAGCAAATCCCTTTCTTTTCTGGCAGTGAAATCTGCGCACGGTCAGGGATGGTCAGCTTTCAGATACCATGATGATCAATCTGAAAGGCACAAACAACACAGCACATTGTATACCCATATATTTAGCACTTCCCCCAATTATGGTCCAGGAAGGAGCATAACATCAAGGTTTGGTTTGTTGTTGGGCATGCTCTTTGTTTACGTCAATGTCTTTAAGAATAATGTAGCATTTGGCCACAGACCCAGAAATACCTATGGAAAGAGGAAAAAGATTAGCAAGTTCTCTATAAGCAAGCCTATTTTATTCAGTCTCTATTTTCAGTAAAGAATTATAGAGGTGCTAGAAATTTCAAGGTCAACCTTTCACACATACCCTTCTCCATGGTTGCCTCTGACCCCTTTCATGAGGTTGTTTGGTTAGTCTCTGACTGTAACCAAGGTAACCAAGGCCTACACAGAAAGGATACTTCTTGGTCCCTGTATCCAGAGAGAGGAGGGATGTCCAGCAAGGGTTAACCCCAGAGGAGACCCTAGTGACTAGTGGTGCACACTCTCCCTTCTGGAAGCTAGCTGCTGGGGCTGAGTGACAGCTGAAAGGCTGGAAGTGTCACGGAGAGACGGAGGAGGACCTGGCACTCTGGATAGATTTTTATCACTTTCCTGAGCACTTCAAATTACAGGCATTAGTTCCAAGGCTTTGTTTAGCAATTGGTGCCACAGCAATCGGTTTTTGTTCATTGATTTACATGAATGCATATTGTAGCTGGCTTCTCAGGATGCATAATTTGTGTCAAGGAGTTGCTTTTGTTCCTGGGAGTTCTTAAGGGAATGTGGGAGAATGAAAATATTCTGTATCTCATGAGTCTCATCAGATGGGATGGGGCAGTATCTGTGTTCTCACAGGGCGTGGGGCAGCAAGGGGCAGGACAGGCCAGAAGCAGGAGAGCTGGCCCCACACTCTGGCAGGACTCAGCCTTTGTGGTGCTGTCATTTGGGGCAGATGCAGCTTTGTCTTGAAGGGTGGTGGAGGGCTGAGCTGAGCGCTGACCCTGCCAGAGCCCAAAACTCTGGACTCTATCTACCAGGTATCAATAGCAACCTTTCCTTCAGTTTCAGGGAACTAAAATATCCCTGGATATTGCCACATGCCCCCTGTGGGCAAATCACCCAGGATGGTAAGGGAAGCAACACACCTAGACTTGCTGCACTCCCTCCACAGCACTCCCTGGAGTTTAGGGGTCTGGGGGTGTAAAGGCATGTGGGGTTGTTAGACAGGGTGAAGTTGGAGCAAAAAAAAAAAAAAAAATCTCTCACCAGAAAAGTAAATTAAAAATCTAGCCAACTTCTATGTAGGACTTCGAGTGACCCAACACTTCATTTTTATGATCTTACATACTTCTGGCAACAGCCCCATAAGAGAGATACTCTCATTTTTCTCATTATGTAGATGAGGAAACTGAGGAAAGGAGAAGTTAACTAATTTGTCTGAGGACAAAAGGCTAATTAGAAGCAAACTGGGATCTGGACCCAGATCTCCTTGGAGCCTTTCCCCTCATTGGATACTATTTAGGAGCTCAGGAAAGTCAGTGGCCCGAGGACCCTTGTTACCAAGCAGGTCCCCTGCTCATTCCCTGGGGACACTTTTATTGCACCTCCTGCAGCTGTGCCCACTGCCGGGGATGCATCTGGCCAGCTGTCTGCATAACAGTGCTCAGCATGAGGAGGAGGGATGGCCCAGACCCTGTGTAGTGACTTAAAGCAGTGCTCACTCTCTCCCGGAGGAACAATGACAACTTTCCTTGGGGACACTGTGCAACCCCAAGTGGTGCTGACCCTCCCTGGCCCGGCCCCTCCTGGCCTGCTGAGTCACCCTGGAAAAATGGCTTTGTGCAAAGGTGCCCGGCCAGTGCATCCAGCATTTAACCTCCCCCATTGGAGCTGTGTTTACCAAACAAAGCTACTGTGTAGAATCGCAAAATCAGGGCCTCCAGGGAACGTGGCGAGGTGAAAGGGCAGGGGTCAAGAAGCAGGGTCAAAGGGCTGAGACCCTGGGGAATAAACGGGAGATTAAACATCCTCCTTTTCAAATCGGGAGGTTTGGGTAATTAATTGGTCTCCCAACATAAAAGCCTTCCCTGATTGTTCCAGGGGTTTTTTCCTGCCTGGATTCCTTTCTGCTGCACCCAGTCATGGATGGGCCTATGGGAGGCTTTTGCCTGAGACTGTGTGGCTGTCCCCGCATAATCCTCTCCTCCCTATTCCAGCGGGAGTTTGTCCCCACACAGAAGGTGGCCCTCTGGAGGGACCGGCCTCCAAAGGCAAGGACAGTAAGGATGGGGGCTGCCTTTCTACTGGGGCGGCCTGGGAACCATGGCCTCCCGGCCATCTGCAGCTGTGCATGGTAGGCAGTGTGGGAGTGAGGTTTCTTCCCCCACAAGATGCTTGGGCTGACCTGAAGTTGGCTTGTTCCTACCTTTAGAACTAGACATGCAGGCTGACTGCTGAGGGTGAGGTGACTAGCTCTCCTATGACACGCCTGTGGGAAGGCGGGAGATTGGCCTTCAAGGGCTTATAATTCCTCTTCTGCCCTGCACCCCACAACGGAATGCTAATTAGGGTCCTGAACCAGCCCACGCACGTGGATGTTCACTGGCTGCTCACAGAGACCCTGCCCATTGGAGCGATCCCATTTTACAGATGAGAAGACAGAGGCTTCTTAGGACTACACTAGTGGTGCTGGGTTTCCACCCCAGGGCTCCTGCCTTCAAAACTATCTCCCCTGGAAAAAGGAGAGAGAGACCTCTGAGCAGGCATCTTCTCCTGGGAGAGCAACCATTCTGGACAGTGCTGGGGCTGAAGCCAGCTGTGGTGGAGCTGGGACCCAGTGGGAAAGCACTGAGAGACCTCCACTGGCCACTCCTTGGTCAAAGGTACAGCAGAGGGTGAGAGGATCAGCACTGGTGGGGTGGGGTGAGGGCATCCTGAATGGCTGCTAAGTGCCCTAGAAATACAGTTTAAAGGGCTCTTAGCTTCCCTTTCTTCTCTCCTGAAAGAATCAATCGTGGAGCTCTGCCTTTGTGTGTGCAACGGCTCTGCTGTGAAGTACACTTAAGGAATCAAGTTTTCTAAAATTCTATAAATCATTACTTCACCCTTTTCCCCTACCACCTCCAAAATCATTCTCCTGCTCAAATACTTAGCCATGAGCACGTCAGTGTGCACAGGCTGTAGTTGGGTGGCAGGCAGGGCTACCGTGTGGACATGTCCTTGACACCAGTCTCTAACCTTTCTGTGTGGCCCTTCCTCTCTGGAATGCTGGGTCCCCTGATCTCTGTGCATAGGTGACAGAAACGAAGCCATGTGGTAGAGATTTCTCAGTCCCCAGGACAAGATGACCCCACGAGTACCAAGAGCATATAGTGGCCATTGACTGGGCTGAATGAGGCCAGTGTGAGGGCAGAAGCAAGCAGGGACAGGGAGGTAGACCTTCAAAAAGATTGGCTTTGGACAAAGGACAGATGAGACTCCAGAGTTTCCAGCTCCTGTTGTCCATGCTGTTGGCAGCCTCAGCAACAGCACGAGTGTGCCCTGCACTCGTGAGCTGGACAGGGGAGATTGGAAATACTGACCTTTCTATGACTTTGGGAGTGAGGGTTTGGGCCTGGTTTCCCTGCCCTGGCCTATGTGGAAGTTCATGTATGTTTTAGAATTTTCCAGGCCTTAATCCCTCTGATCACACAACAGGCCTAGCCAGGCAGCCACAGCCAGTGTCCCTGAAAGGCAAGGCAAGGCCTGATTGATTTGCAGTGGTTGATCTGTTTAATGTCCCTTCTCCCCAAGCGCCCATCTCGCCTGCAGAGGTGCTACATTACCTCGCAGGCCAGGCTGCTGGCCGCTGACACCCTACGCCTGGAGGATGCTTGGGGAGGTTATGGGAGCAACAAGCAAAATGAAAATCCATAGTTTTTAAACCTTTATGAATTGAGAATGTAAACCCGGAAAATGGATCTGGCGTTCCTAATGTACATTCGGTGTGCCCAGCCCATCCATCCTCTGGGCGCCTGGTGGAAGTCATTCACATCACAGCTGCTCTTGAAAGGGGAGCCCCCCTTATACTCCCCGCTTGGAGTCAGGAAAACAGACCTGCAGGGGGCTTGCCAGGAGTCTGCTCTGTGAGGCTTTTGGAAGCCGCTGGCCAGAGGAAGTGGCAGTGGCCTTGGAGGAAGGGGTTCAGGCCTCCTGAGCTGGGGAGGGCTTCAGTCAACTGCTTACCAATTGAAACAGAGTTTCTGACCCATTTCCAGACACAGGAAAGTGTCTAGATCCAGCACTCCCCCCAACAAATGAAACTCCTACTACACGGAAAATTAGCTCCCAACCACGCATGTGAGCTTGACTCAATAGCTGCACTGCTGTATGGAGGGGCATCCAGCTCTGGTACCCTCTCCCATGCTGGTCTTCTGCACATCCAAGTGCACTGCTTTTTGGGGGTCTGGGTACATTCTGTGCCCTCTACTGTGTGCATGAACCACTCACCTCAGAGCCTTCCCCGGCAGCTCTATTTAATACCCCCCAAGCCTGCCGTCCCCACTCGCTGCCTGCTTTATTTTCTTTACAGCAGTGGTCCTGGTAAAATATCTTTTTTTTTTCTTAATGATTGGTTTAACACCCATGTTTCCCCAACAGGATGCAAGTTCAAGAGGGAAAAGGTCATCGCCTGTTATTTTTTCCCCCAAGCATCTAGAAAAGTGCCTGGCACAGAATAGTTTTTTAAAAAATGTGTTGAGTGAACAAATAAACAATTGGGCATCCTGGTGTGACCAAGTTATCTCTGTCTCCATCCTCAAGAGGGTCCAGCTCCCTTTCTGTTGCTCCCTCTTTAGCTGACCGGAGCTTGCCAGGACCTTCCCTCCTGGGTGCCTTGTACTTCTTGTGTCTCCTGCCCAGCCGTGCCTCATTTCCATGTTCCGGTGTGTGACAATTCACTGCTGTGCTTGCAGTGCTCGCTGTGTTGTGCCTTCGAGGCTGAGGTCACTAGTTCAGTGGCGAGACTTGGCAGCCTCCTCTCGCTGCCCCCATCCTGCCCCCCAGAACACTTGCACACAAATGATGCTGGTGTGGAAGTTCCCTAAAAGCCAGCCAATGACTTTTCCTGCAGACCACAGTAGGAGCTGCCCCTCGCCCCCCATGCGCACTGGGACAAGAAGGCTAGGCTTGCCTGTGGCAGATTAAACTGAAATCAACTCATGATTGATGAGGGCAGAGATATGGAGCTCTGGAGAAGCCGAAAGAACACAAAAGAAGTGATTGATAAATAGTAATTTCCTCCTACTTTGGTCTAAATATTTGTGTCTCTACCCCACTTCAAAATTCATATTTTGAAACTGAATCACCAGTGACATGGTATTAAGAGGCAGTACCTTTAGAGATGATTAGGGATAAAGTAGACCTGGGAAGCGTGTTTGCCTCTTTCACCATATGAGGATACAGCTGGAAGACATCATTTATTAGGAAGAGGTCCTTACCAAACACTGAATCTGCTGGGCTTGTTCTTTCACTTTTCAGCTTGCAGAACTGTGGACAATGAGTTTATATTTTTTATAAATTACTCAGTGGAGTGTATTGTATTCTAGCATATTGATTGGCCTAAGACACCTTTTCCTCTTCATCTTTTCATTGCACAAATCTAGGGCATTGTTAATCAGATCACAGATCAGTCAGGTTGAGTGAGAGTTTTTCCTAGATATCATGTTACCATGATAAAGGTTTATATCTCCTTCATGCTACAGTTGCCTATGACTGAGGCGCACTGTTCTTCTCTCTCCTTGGTGACTCAGGCTGATAAAAAAGTGTCCATCTTTAAAAATCTCTATTGCAGAGAAAAAGAGAATGTATTACAGCTTTAGCATTCTTTTAAACTCCTACTGGAGCTGACATCTATATTCCCACTTGCTTTTCATTGGCTAAAGCAAGTCACAGGGCCCTGGTTAGTTTCACAGAACAGAAGGTGCAGTCTGGCCATGTGCCTGGAGGACAGCCAGAAATATGTGTTTGGTAGTGCTGACTCTTTCAGTCCCCCCTGAAGTGTGTGTGTGTGTGTGTGTGTGTGTGTGTGTGTGAATGTCAGACCAACACTCCTGCCTGAAGACCTTGTGAGTCTGTTTCTGTTTTTAGGCCACGCCTAAAAACATTCTGGGGACACTCAGAAGTCCTCTCAGATTCTGTTTGGGGCCTGATGGCCCTGGAGGTCAGTCGCCCTGTGACAGGGTGTGCCAGGATTGTCTAGGTGGATGGAGGTTGATGAGCAGATCAGCTCTTACCCCCTCCTGCTCACCTTTGGCCCAAGCCCACATGCAGGGTGCCAGCACCTGCAGAGTAAAGGGGAGAGTGGGCAGCCGAGGCTGCAGCTCTCGTGCCTACTTCCTCTGGTGCTGGAATAAAGAGCTGAGTCTGGTGCATTGTCACAGAACTGGCTTCAGAGACTCTGGGCTCAGGGAAGGCGGCAAATGCCTTCTAAGTATGAGAGCTGGCTTTTGGACTTTGCCTCTTTTTCCCTTTGTTAAAAAAGAAAAGGCTGACATAGTGTATCATTTCACTAGCATCCTTTCAATAGATCAAACTTTCCTGTTCTTCCATCCTTTCAGCGCATGCCAACCTGGGAGGAAACCAATTGTCTGCTGGCATTCAAGTAGCTGGGGACTGTTGTGGAGAGTCTCTCAATGGGGCACATTGATACCACTATAATTTACAAACTCCAATCTCAAATGAGCCCTCAGAAGCACCCAGAAATCCCATGGTGTTTCTCAGCCAAAGCTCACTGCTTCACTCTCCAAAATTACTGGTTCAGAACTTTTCCCTGTGCTTCATACTTTCAACCTCTTCTATCCATGCCTTCCCTCACATTTTGACAGTATTTCTTAAAAATTTTAACCTAGCAGGAACTCTGAAATGATTTTCAGGTCTTAGGCAACTCCTGGTTGTAAATTTATTTAATCTATAGCTTGTAGTGCATTAGCATGATCAGCAAATTGTAGATATTATAGCCCAATAAAATTGTCAATGCTCTCTTGAGTACGGGTGAAAGAAATGGCTGAGGGCCACAGAATGCTTTCGGGACGTCATTTTTTCAAGCTGACCTTCTAACTAGTGTGAGAATAGAGCAGATGAATAAAGATGTATATGCAGTGTAACCAAGACAAACATGTCTTGGAAAGTACTTTTTCTAAATTGTTAGTGATACAAAATTTTCTACACAGTCTTGTTTTCTGACAAGATTTCTGGTGGTCTTAAATGTCTTAGCACTCAAAATGTGGATGGATGATGTTAGATTTCAGGACATTTCTGTAGCAGACTCTCCGTGGGCATGCAAAAATATTTTTAAAATTAAAAATGGTGCATTTAATAGTTCTTGGGGGATTTTCTTGTTGTGTGAATATTCCATGTGACTCTTTTCCTCCCATTTTTCTTCAACTATATTGCAGAAGAGTTATCAAGACGGTAAATAGAAGTGGCATAGATTCCTCCTTTTATTAGGAATTAGGAAAACAAGTGTTTAAAAAATGTATTGAGATATAGTTCACAGGATAGAGTTCAGTTGATTTTAGTATGTTTATAAAGTTATATTTCCATCATAATCATTAGTTTTTTTTAAAAATTGAATTTATTGGTACATTCTAGGTAGACAGTACAGTTACATTCATTACTGGGATTTTGTACCTTTACATGCCAGGTCTTGGTTCTTATGTTTTCCTCTTGTCCCCGCCCTCCCTTCACCCCCTCCTCCCTTCCCCACCTTCAAACACTTTAATTCCATTTTTACATTTTCCCATATTTTTTTCCTTTTCCCTTATTCCCCTTTCCCTATCCTTCTCACTGTCCCTACACGTTTGGTCCTTTTCTTCCTATTTCACGTTGCTGATTGCCCCATTAGGACCTTGAGTACTATTTTAGTTTTTCACACCAGAGAAACTATTCGGTGTTTGCATATGTGTGACTTATGTATTTCACTTAGGAGTAAGTATATCCTCAAAATATACCCATTTACCTATGAATTAATCTAATTTCTCATTCTTTATGGCTGAGTAGTATTCCATTTTATAGAAAAACCACATCTTCTTTATCCAGTTTCCAACTGATGGGCAGATGGGCTGTTTCCAAGTTTTAGCTATTACAAACTGTGCCGCTATAAACATGGGTGTGCATATATCACTGTGGTATGATTCTTTTAATTCTTTTGGAAAGATACCCAGCAGAGGGATGGTTGGGTCAAATGGAACCTCTAGTCCCACCTCTTTGAGGTTTCTCCATATTGACTTCCATAGTGGTTGCACCAGTCTGCACTCCCACCAACAATGGAGAAGGGTTCCTTTTTCCCCTACAACCCCACCAACATTTATTATTGTGTGACTTCTTGATAGCAGCCATCCTTTGTGGGGTGAGGTGGAATCTCAGTGTTGTTTTCATCTGCATCTCTCAAATGACCAGTGATGTGGAGCATTTTTTCATATATTTACCTGCTGCTTTTATTTCTTTGTCTGAGAAATGTCTGTTCATTTCAGATGCCTATTTTAGAATTGGGTCTTTATATTTGGGGGGCTGGTTGTTTTGAGTTCTTTATATATTTTAGATAATAGTCCTTTGTCTGAGGAGCAGCTGGTAAAAAGTTTTTCCCACATTGTAGGTTGTCTCTTAGTTCTGTTGATGGTTTCTTTTGCACTGCAGAAGATTTTTAATAAGATGAGATCCCAGTTGTTGATTCTTTCTGCTAGTTCCTGTGCTACTGAAGATTTGTCCATAAAGTCTTTTCCTAAGCCAATGTCTTCAAGAGTTCTGCCTAACTTATCTTCCAGCAAGTTTAGTGTTTTTGTTTTTATATTTAGATCTTTAATCCACTTGAATTTTAATTTAGTGCTTGGTGAAAGATAAGGGTCTAATTTTAATCTTTGGCAGGTTGAGATCCAGTTTTTCCAACACCATTTATTAAAGAGGCTATCTCTCCTCCAGTGGGGACTGTCAGCTCCTTTGTCAAAGATGAGGTAGCTGAGTGCATCTGGAGCTGTTTTTGTGTCTTCCAATCTGTTCCACTAATCCTCAGGTCTGTTTCTTTGCCAGTACCATGCTGTTTTTATCACAGTGGCTTTGTAGTATAGTTTCAAATTGGGAATTGTTATACCTGCTGCCATGTGTCTGTTGCCTAGGATGGCTTTTGCTATTCTAGATTTCTTATGCTTCCAAATTAATTTTTGGATTCTTCTTTCTAGTTCTGTGAAGTATAGTGTTGGGATTTCAATTGGTATTGCATTGAATCTGTATAGCATCTAGTTCTGTGAAGTATAGCATTGGAATTTCAATTGGTATTGCATTGAATCTGTATGGCAGTTTTGGTGGTATGGCCATTTTCACTATGTTGATTCTTCCTACCCAGGAGCAGGGGAGATCTTTCCATTTTCTTATATTCTCCTCGATCTCTTTTTTCAGAGTGCTGTAGTTTTCAGTGTAGAGGTCTTTTGCTTCTTTTGTTAGATTGATTCCCAGATACTTCATTTTTTTGGGTGCTATTGTGAAAGGAATTGTTTCCCTAATTTCTTTCTCAGTGAGCCTGTTATTTGTGTACAAGAAGGCTATTGATTTTTGGGTGTTGCATACTCATTAGTTTTAGGATATTTTTATTACTTCAAATGAAACCCCATACCTTTAAGATATCTCTCTCCAATTTTTCTATCTCCTCCAATCCTAGAAACCAGTAGTCTATTTCCTGTCTATAGATTTATCTATTCTGACCATTTCATATAATTAGAATATATAATGTCTGGTCTTTTGTAAATAGTTTCTTTCATGGAACATGAGTTTTTCAGGACCCAGTTGTGTATCAGTATTGCATTTCTTATTGATAAATAATATTCTATTGTATGGATATAGGATACTTTTAAATTACTTTAAAAAATCTAAGTATGTGACCAGGAACGAAAAGGATCATAACAGTTAAGAAAATAAACCTATAAGCATTTTAATGCTTACCTTAAGTCTTCCAATTTTAGGCTGTCAAGAAATGATTATGGCCTTGAGAAAGAATTCGTGGAAAACTAAAAAGAAGCATTTAGATCACTCTTGTCAATGAGATGGGGGCTAAGATCTTGTAGGAAAACAACTACCAAGGTATGTTTTGTGCCATGTTTTATAAATATGTTTAACATTGTTGATTTATTTAGAGAGGAAAATATATTTGTTTCAATATTAGTTATTAATTTTCTTAGGACTAGTTGACTCATTATATGACTCCATTTGCCCCCAAGAGAGACATTTCTCAGTGGAGAAGGGAAGGTTTGGGAAAGTGGAGACACAAACAGGAAGCAAAAACATATAAGTAATATTATGTTTTGACTGTGTCCCACAAAGTTCACAATTTGGAAATTTAATCTTTAAGGGAACAACGTTGAGAGTCGAGACCTTTAAAAGCTACTTGGGAGCACTGGGGATTGGGCTTAGTGGTTTCGCTGCCTGCCTTGCTAGCACAAGGACCTGAGTTCGATCCCCGGTACACACACACACACACACACACACACACACACACACACACAGTTACTAGGGAAAGTCTCTCTCCTCATGAAAGGGCTATTGTCACTACTGCAGGAGTGGGTTTGTTATTTTGAGAGCAGGTTTGTTGTAACGCTCCCTTGCTCTCTCACCTTCCACCATGGAATGACATAAGCAGATAGTTCTTACTAGGTGCCAGCACCTTGATTGAACTTCCTAGTCTCTAAAACTATAAGGAAATAAATTTTTGTTCTTTGTAAATCACCTAGTGTGTGGCATTCCATTATAGAAACACAAAAGGGACAAAGACACACTATCTTTATGTGAAAACTACTTTCGCCATGTGCACATCACTGGCGTTTTGCTTGCTGAAGTCCACAGCCCGCACCCACACTGCATGCCTGTGCCCACCAGGGCTATAGAGCATGACTGATGCTCTCAGGCTCAGCCCAGAGTCAAGAGATTCGAGACTTAGAGCAGTGGTAATTGCTGAGGAAGCAGTGGCTCTTGAATTTTCTTGCTAAGTATGGTGCACTCTTAATTGCAATAGCAGCCCCAATTCTTCCGCTTTCCCTGTGGCCACACTCTTGCCTTGTGAATTTGAGCTTTCTCATAGGATTGCAGTGGGGTGACCTGCCCAGACCTTAACACTGGACTCGGCTGTGTGACTTGCTAATGGTTGGCAGCAGATACATGGGCGGGCCAGCTGAACTGCAGCACTCTGAGCCCAGCCAAGATCAGCCAAGAACCAGCTGCCCCCAGTTGGGAGCCATTGCCTTTTCTACAGAACCACATAGTCGGTCCTTTGCTGAGTCCAGACAGTGTGGGCAGGTGCTCACTGTAGAATATCACTGAGGCTTTGTGGCTATCCATTACCAGCATATGGTAGCAGATCACCACAAAATAATTCTCCAGTTCATGGAGTAACTCACTTTTTTTCAGCTTTAATTGAGTTTATTGGTACATTTTAGGGATACAGTACAGTTACATTCATCATTGGGATCTTGTACCTCTACATGACAGGTCTTGGTCTCATTTTTTCCCCTTGGCCCTGCCCTCCCTTCACCCCCACCCCCTCCATCTACAAACACTTTATTTCCATCTAACTCACTTTTTACACTAAACGTAACATCCACAATCCCCCTGAATCATGCAGCTCCTCCCTGGGTTTCTGATTTTGTCAGACTTCACCTTATGTTCTAGTTTCTCACGCGTTCTGTCCACATGCTCTTCTCCCCAGTTTAATATACCAGTGGTTCATTATACTAATTTTTTCTCCCAAACCCTCATTCTTCCACTATGCAGTATGAGCAAGAGAGCAAGAAAATGGAAAAATCAGAACCTCAGTGAATTGACTGTTGAACTGGAAGATTGAGATATGGGATGAATGAATGAACTAGAAAATGGAAAACATTGATTGCTTTACATTTTCATGTGCTCCACATTCATCATAGAAGGCCCTCACATTATGGCGGGACAATCATTAACCTGCCTTAACTACACCAGAAGAACTCAGTGATTGCTTTCATTACAGGGTATTCATACAAGTGGCATGGGCTAGTGCCCAACATTCTGGAACAAAGAGATAGTGGAAGGGGGAGATTGTGGCTTCCTGCCACAGCTGGGTGGGTCCTGCCAGTGATTTTATAAATAAAACTGTAAACTCCAAAGATCTACCCTCAAATACAGAATGTCACCAACAGCTGCTATCTGCCTTGCCTGAGATCAACTATTCCTAGACAAATTTCTGTCCTGTATTCTGAGAAAGAGAGCAGAAACAAGAGCCTAAACACAATGAATAAAAAATGAAAGGCAGAGAAGAAAGGTGCAAGGAAAGGGAAAAGTAAAAATATGTTTCTCTACCTTAAATTTGAATAAGCGGTGCATCAGAATTTTTGACATCCAGTTGTCCTCACTCTACTCCCTGGTATCTTAGCCAGTTATGGTGGATGAAAGCCAGGACAGTTGAGTCCTTTTCCCCCAGATATTTCAGATCAGGAATGAGATGTCTCTGTTAGCCTCTGTACCACATATATGTGTGGTAAGAGCTGTAGAGTTGCTTGTCTGTCTGATCCACAGAGAGAAGCAGAAAAAAATGGGGAGAGGCAGAAGAATGGGAGAGGCACAGAGAGTGTGTTGTGTATGCTGGATGTTTCTGCCTCCATTCCTATTGTAGGAATTTTCCTCGGGAAAATAAGCAGGGGTCTGTTTCAATCTTGATTGGGTTCCAAGAAACACCCTGTATCCTTATAATTACCTCCCTTCCTCCTGCTCCCACTTTGAGTCATTTCCTGTCCCAACCAAAAGAACTTTTACTAAGACAAAGGGAATACAAAGAACTTTTACTAAGACAAAGGGAATACAAAGCTTTTACTAAGACAAAGGGAATACAAAGAACTTTTACTAAGACAAAGGGAATACAATCCATAGGCTAGTTATCTATTTTATTCTCCTCCTAGGTTCTTTTCCATCTGTCCACAACTCTCCAGTGCTACCCAGGTGAGTGGATGGCATCACTCAGAAGTAGAATCTGTTCATATTGGACTAAGGAAAACATCATGGCGAATGAGTAAAAAATAAAATGAACCTAGGAGGTGCCATTAGGAAGGAATATGCAAAGCGATGCAAGAGGACACAGGCACAAATGGGAGCTGCAGAATGATTTGCACTCTTCCAACTGGAGAGCTAAGGGGTAGCTAAGGACACCACTCCTGTCTGACCAAGTGGAGTCAAGATTTGGCCAAAGGCTGCAACTCCTATGTACCAACACTCCAGACTGAGTGGAAAATAGGATTCTAGCCTTATGGTAAGGATTCTATGAGGAAACTCCCAAATGAAACACAGAGTAAGTAGTATAAGTAAAGGCAATGTAATATGTGGTCCTAGAAGCTCCATTATTGGGGAAGGGTTAGAGAGGATAGGGAATGTGTTATAGCAAAATCAAAGAAGGGAAGACTTTGTGATGTAAAAAAAAGCGTTAGAGCCTGTGTACCAGTGAGACGGGCATGAAGTGCGCAGATACGGGCACTTTTCCCCGCTTCTGGGCCTGGCTGCCTCACCTGAAAGCGCTCTGCTTCACTACACCTCCCATCGCGATGTTTCCTCCTCGCACTGCTGACCACGCACTGACTCTCCTTAAAGGAATCCAGTTGTGCTGCTCTGAAGATGTGTTTCAGCACCGGGCTATGCTTCCAAATCACACGAAACAGAAGGGAACCCCACTGTGGATCTGAAATAAAATATCTCGGTGGCTTTCTGACAACTTTTTGTTGTGAATGACGGGTGAGTTAGCAGTATAAAAATTTAAAAACCGATATATTTGATATAAATAAACTGAGTCATAGAAAGTGAAAAAGCACTACAATGTAACTACCCGAAACAATTCCATTAAAGTAATGGACTGTTTAATTCTGTTTTAAACAGCTTTTAAAGTATTTATGTTTTTATCCTATTGAAAATCTGACTTCATGTCACATTTTGTCTTTACACTATTTTATAAAGCATAGAACACACCCAGATTAATATTTATAACTTGTGAAATTATGAATAACAAGACAGAGATGTATACTTCACCATGACTCAATCATGAAGAAATAGAAAACCTGAAGAGACCAATAGTAATGACATGATTGAATCAATAATAAAAGCCTCCCATCAAAGAGAAGCCTAGGACCAGATGGTTCACTGCTGCCTTCTCCCAGATCTTCAAAGAACTAAAACCAATTCTTCTGAAATTATTCCTAAAAACACAAAAGGGGAGAGGCGAGGATATGGGGAAAAAATGAACTCTTGAGCACTCCTGGTGGGAATGTCAATCAGTACAGGCATCGTGGACAACAGTGTAGAGGTTTCTCAGAAAATTAAAAATAGAACCACCACCTGGGCGTGGTGGTGCACTCCTGTAATCCCAGCACTCGGGAGGCTGAGGCAGGAGGATCACTGTGAGTTCAAGACCAGCCTAGGCTACATAGTGAGTTCCAGGTCAGTCTCACCTACATAGTGAGACCCTCTCTCAAAAAACAAAAAACAAAAAAAATTGGGCCAGGGATTTAGCTCAGTGGTTCGGTGGCCTGCCTTGCAAGCGCAAGGACCCGAGTTCAATCCCCTGTACCGAAAAACAAAAACAAAAACAAAAACAAAAACAAAAAACCAAAAATAGAGCCACCATACAATCCAGCAGTCCCACAACTGGGAATATATTCAAAAGAAGTGAAATAGCTCTGTCAAGAGACATCTGCACTCCCATGTTCACTGCAGCATTATTTACCACAGCCAATAAATGGAAACAAATTAAGTATCTATCAACTGATGAATTCAGAGAGAAAACATGGGATATACAATGGACTACTATTCAGTTATAACATTGAATGGTATTCTATCATTTGTGGCAAAACAGGTGGAACTAGAGGTTATTACATTAAGTAAAATAAACCAGGCACAGAAAGAAACGATTTCATCTATATGTCGAATCTGAGAAAAATTAACCTCAAAGAAGTTGAGAGTGGAATGGGATGTATCAAAGACTGGGGAGGGGGTGGGGGACCAGGGAGGGTTAGGGGAGTGTTGATCAATGGACACGAAGTCGTCTTTAAATTAAATAGGAGTCTGGTGTGCTTTTGCAGAATAGGGTAATAATAGATAATGATAATTTACTCTTTGTAGTTTTTAAGGCTAAAAGAAAGTATTTCAAATGTTTTCATCATACATGATAAGCATTTAAGGAGACTGCTACTTTTGCCAGGTTTAAATATTAAACAATGTATACACGTAATGTAATAACATGGTAGCCACATATAAACTGCTTATATATCGGTTAAAAATTAAAAGTAGAAAACAACAATAATGAGATGAAGAACTTAGATAATTATAAACTCCTTTGACTCTTGGGAATAATTGCTATTCTGAATTTTGTGTTCATTAATTCCTTATTTTCTTGTATCATTTTTATCTTTTATTTTGCCACATATTTGTCACATTTCTATAATAATGAAGTACTCCATAAATTTCATATAATATATTAAAGTACAGTAATACAGTTTAGCTTTACTACTTAGTTTTCACTTTTTAAGATGAGCAATAAATCTCTCTGAGCATTAAAAGGAAAAGAAATGCACATATACATGTACAAGAAAAATATCTTCTAGTTAAGTTTTTTTTGGGTGAATTAGAATAAAACAGTGCAATTGCAATAGGCTGATTATTTGAGATTAGGTAGTTAGGGTACCTGAATTTGTTCTCCAATTATTTTTTTTACCATGAATTTATAATAGCATCAGGAGCTCTGCCCCTTGATCATGTTACAGAACCACAGCTGCAGGGACTATAAAGAAATGCAGGGCCAGAGATTTAGCTCAGTTGTTCTGACTGCCTCACAAGCACAAGGTCCTGAGTTCAATCCCTGGTACCAAACAAACAAACAAACAAACAAACAAAACAACAAAAAGAAATGCAAGACCAATGCCAGCCATCAGGGGCATTGGCCTCTGCAGGGAGACAGTCAAACAGCTTACAGGAAGAGCTCACTGAGTGCAGCATGCAGTCTGCTGGACAGGGTTTCTCTAAAGGGCCCTTCTCTACTGGACTTTGCAGGCCTCCTTAGGCCCATTCTCCTCCTTGACTCTGGGTGATGTCATATTTTAGAATTAGCCTTTTGACTCTGTAGGTGTAGTTGGGGAGCCCTGTTGGTAAACCTGACAATCCAACCTCGTTCCTTTTGTATCCCCTCTTCCAGATCTGTTTTGCTGCATGGGTAGTAAGGCAGAAATGAACTAAGGTGGCTCACATTTGTTTAACAACCACAAACTCTGAACCTTGTTAAAAAATGGAAAGTAACACCAAGAGTGAAGGAATGAAAGAAATTCAGTATCATGCTGGGCCAATCTGGAGTTCTTGTTACTCCTTCTTCCCCTTGCATTTCTTTTACATTTCCAGCATTTTCTTTTTTTGCGGGGGTACTGGGGATTGAACTTGGGTCCTTGCACTTGCAAGGCAGGCAGTGGAACCACTGAGCTAAATCCCCAGCCCCTCCAGCATTTTCTTTACTTGGATTTTGGAAATCAAAGATGCTTTCTCTCCTTAACTCCTTCCTCACTAAAGGTCTCCCTGGTGGCTGGGCATGGTGACACACACCTCTAATCCTAGCACTCTGGGAGGCTGAGGCAGGTGGACATTGCAAAGTTTGCAATGTCAAGCCTATTCTGAGAAATTTAGTGACCCTGTCTCAAAATGTAAAGAGAGGAGCTGAGAATATAGCTTAGTGTGAAAGCCCTAGGTTAGTACCACAAAACAAAAACCAAAGCTCCCTCCCACTGCCACCCTATTCCCCTTCTGTACTAAGATTTTCCCTGGGAAAAGGGACAGAGGAGAGGGATCTTCCAAGGAATGATCTTCGCAGAAGATAATGGCAGCTGTCCAGAGCTATCCACCCTTTTGGCACGGGAAGGCCTGAGGTAGCAAATAGGCCAGGGAAGAGAGGACCTGAAGTGACAGCTGGGAGGGAAGCTTTAATAGGGCCAAGGAAAAGAAGTCCCGGCCCCTATTTCCCTGATCCCCAGGTCAATAAGGAATCAGGGTCAAGCACCCAAGGTCTCCAAAAGGCCCTCCAGGGATCTTGGACTCTGCTTCACTGAACCCAGAGGACTGCCAACAGTATTGTTTGGGATCAGCAGCGCTGGAGTTGGAAAGCAGCACAGGATCGTATCAGACCCACCCCAGAGCTGTGGCTCTACATTCTCAGGAGACCCCAGGTGATCCACACATGTGCTGGGGGTTGACAAGCTCCTGTGGATGGCTCTGCAAATCAGACCAGAGAAATGCAGCGAATATTTACTGGTCATTTGTACTTCCGAGAAGTGTCTGCTCATCTCAGTTACCCATTTATTTAATTGGGTCTTTATTTTGGGGAGCCTATTTTTTTAGTTCTTTATGTAATCTAGATATCAGTCCTCTATCCTAGGAATAAATGCAAAGGTTTTTCCCATTTTTTAGGTCTCTTCACTCTGTTGATTTTTTCCTTTGCTATGCAGAAGTTTTTAATTAGATATAACCCCATTTTTTGATTCTTGGTGTTATTTCTTGTGCAGGGTTCTGTTCAGAAAGTCTTTGTCTTTGCCTATGTCTTTAAGGATTTTATCTTCCAGCAGATTATTTCTGTTTTAAGATTTAAATCTTTGATCCATTTTTATTTTATTTTAGCGATGGTGAGAGTTATGGGTCTAGATTCAATCTTCTGCATGTGGATAGGCAGTTTTCCCAGTCCTGTTTGCTGAAGAGGCTGTCTTTCCTCCAGCATATGTTCTTGGCCCCTTTTTTAAAGATCAGACAGTTGAATGCTCTTGAGGTTATTTCAGCATCCTCTATTCTGTTCCATTGGTTCATATGTCTGGTTTTTTTGTACCACACAGTTTTTATCACTGAATCTTTATAATATAACTTGAAATCCTGACCGTTGATGCCTCCTGCTTTGCTCTTTTCCCCCAGGGTTGCTTTTGCTATTCAGCATGTCTTCTGGTTTCATATGAATTTTAGGATTGTTTTCTCTAGTTCTGCGGGAAAGCTGTTGGTATTTTGATTGGAATTGCATTAAATCTATATATTGAAACAACTTCTACCCTTCTAAACATCTTCTTGAAAATGTTAGAGATATCATGTTGCAATGATACATGTGTGCCAATGTTTATGTCAGCACAATTCAGAATATCTAAATATAGGAAGTGACCTATATGTCCATCAACAGCTGAATGGATAAAGAACATGTGCTTATAAAGAACAGAGCACTACTCTGCCACGATGAAGGATAAACTTGAGTCATCTGTAGGAAAATAGATGCACCTTCAGACTATAAAATTAAATGAAATAAATCGGACTTGGAAGCCTTCATATCACATGGTTTCTCTTATATGAGAAACCCAAAATAAGATTAAAGAGAAAAATAAAAGATAGATAATAAGAAATAGGGAGATGAGTTTTTTTGTAAAAAGGAAGGAAACCAAGAGGTAGAGATAAGGAAGAGGAAAGAAAGGGGAAGGAAATGAAAAAAAAAGGAATTAAACTGTAATATATACATGTACCAACTCCCCAGTAGGAATGTAACCATAACGTACTACAAACATGTACAAATGAAAACAAATTGAAAAAAAGAGCAAAAGCATGAAAAAAAGAAAAGAAACACAGTGAAACCCCTCCCCCCAATTTTAGCCACAGGACATTAATCTCAGGTGGTGGATGTGAGTTTTGTGTGTTTTGGGCTACTTCACAATGGCAGGTGACTCAAGGATTAGGTGACAATCACAATGAGAAGAAAACAGTTTTATTAGGAGTTTTCCCCTTGTCACAGCATGCAGGCCTGGGTCACTGATCCACTGGGGACCCATAGTGGATCTCCTTGTGACCTCAGCTTGCACCCACCCCATCACTGGGGTTCCCACAGCCTCCTACCCACCTGTCTCCTGTCAACCCACCTGTACCCAAACAGTCTCCTCTTTTGCCCAGCAATCAAGTTCACTATGTTTGCCTTCTGTGAAATGAGGCTGCTTCTCAATGATACAAAATCAGCAAGTGCAAGGAAGCAGGCAAAGGCAAAGGGGGTACCCCAGATTAATGGCACCTGGTCTGCCATTGTTTGAATCACTGGACCTTGGGTGGGGTTTAGTGAGGTCAGATGTGGGGGAGAGAGGGAGAGAGGGAGAGAGCGAGAGCGAGAGCAAGAGTGAGAGAATTTTATTATTTGCACTCACTCCCTGGGAAGGACATGGCAGCCCACACAGGGCCACATAAAGGCAGCAAGCATGGGTCATGATGTGGTGGTGGAGTGAGCTGTGGGAAAGCTCCTCATATGGTTTCCATGGGAAGGAAGGCATGACAGGGTAAGAAGGCCTGGCTGGTTTGAATTATTTCAGCACCCTGAAGGTATAGGGGTGATTAGGGCAGATACACTAGCTTTGACTGTGGGAGCCCAACTAAATTGGTGGTTGGGAGTTGGGCTCAACATTCTGCTTAACAAAAGAAACTGACCTGCCTTCAGCCAGAGCCTTAAAAGTGGGTCAAGAGAGCATTTTAAAAGATTACAATATATTCAGGCTTCAAATCAAGTGCATTACTATATTATCTCATGCAATCCAACGAATGCATAAGGTCATTCCTACATGTACCTATGCTTTATTACTGCATCAACCACCTTCTTAACCTTGCTGGTGGAAAACAGCAGACATTTAAGATGCTCGCTGGTTCTGTGGGACAGGAGGCTGTGAGGATGCTTCTTCTTTGCACCCTGATGCCAAGAATTTAGCTGGGTGGACTCAGGTGGATGGACATGGCTCAAGCAGCTGGGATGAAACTTCCGGGACTGGAGGATCTACTTAAAACAGAGCCAGGCAGGCTCACTGAATGATGGGCTTAGTTGGGACTGTCCACCCAACTGACAAGTGGTCTTCTAACACATGGGTGTCAGCATAGTCAGACTTATTGTATGAACGTCCAGGGATCCAGAAACAAATGTTTCCAGCCACCAGGGGAGAGTGCTGTTTCCATCCCAGACCTTTGGTCAAAACCATCACAAGCCCTCTTCTCCCACTGCAGAATCAAAGAGGTGAAGGTTTTACTTCCCCACGGTTGGAAGGTCAAGACTTTGTGAGACTAATTTCATATAACCAAAGGGGCCAGGAAGCTGGCCCAAAGCCAGGTTTTGCAGCATAAGAATATTAGCTTTGGGCAGGGGATTTAGCTCAGTGGTTCTGTTGCCTGCTTCTTAAGCACAATGTCCCAAGTTTGATCCCTGGTACCAAAAAAAAAAAAAAAAAAAGCAAGAATATTAGCTTTGATGGACTTAAAGTGCTATTGTTTTCCATGACAGGCATAAAAAAGTTTAATTTAAACATTTAATCAAGGCGATGTCTCTTAAATGTATTCCCTTGTCTATCCTGCTGAGTACAAAAAAGAGTGAAGGCTAAGGGACATGAGAGGATCACAAACTTTTGCTATTACTATATGCTACAGAGGTCCCCTCTCTGAATTTCTTTTAACTCTGCACATTGTTGTTGAGTGTCTGCAAAAAGGTATGATAGCACCAAGGTTAAAAGCAAGAACCCCAAGTTCCAGTGGTTTGCTGGAAATCCTCTGTCTCTTCCTAGCTGTGCAAAGGTCACAAGCAAATTATTTACAATGTTTGGCACCGCAGTTTTCTCAATGATAACATGGAGATAATGCAATAATCCTGTAAGATTGAATGATAACATGGAGATAATGTGATAATCCTGTAAGACTGCAGTGGCAGGTACATAATGTATGTGAATGGTCCGGCATAAAGTTAGCACAGTGTTGGTATTTCTAGTGCTCTTTGGGTAAGAGAAGTTCTGTTCCTCCCTGACCTTTCAGCACAGGTCAGCCAGGTGAAAGAGAGGTCCACAGTAACATTTCCACCAGATGGGAAGTGGTGAGCACAGAAATTGAGGTGCAGACAGCTGTGAGAGTTAAACAGAGGGAGCCAGAAGAGTTGAATATTGGCCAAATTGCAAAAGTGCACACCCATGTGTGTCAGGCTGCTGGGGCTTTGCCTGGGGCTTTCCCTGGGCCTCCAATCTTTGAAGTCTATGCCCAATATCCCTGTCTCCAGAGTGGGAGTTTCATAATCATATTGGAGCTTCAGAGATTGTATTCTTTTCTAAAAATAGAGATTCTCTTAGAAATACATCTGAAAGTTGAAAGCATCTTGGTTCCCCTTCTAGACCACATACAAGTTAGTGCTTAATTAGATTTAATTATACAGCCTGTCTGGCTCTGTAAGCGACACCATGTGTCACTGTTGCCTTCTCAGCTTGATACAGCTTTCTGAACAAGGGACTCAGGTATGCTTTCTTTTGAGTTTGAGTCACATGAAGTTCATTACTCTTGCATAGTTTGTGAGAACTTCAAGTAAGACTTGCATAGCAACGCCCTTATGCAACCACAGAGAAACATTTTCAGGGAGGAATTCCCAGAGAAAGAGATTGGACACTCATGGCTGCAAAGGCCTCAAGATCTGATTTAGGGATGAAGTCCTTGATTTGTTTTCCTTCCTTTTCCTAGTGCCATCACAATGCCTAGAACACTATGAATATTTCATTCTTTTTTTTAAATTGCATTTATTGGTACATTTTAGGTATACAGTACAGTTACATTCATTATTGGGATCTTGTACTTTTACATGATAGGTCTTAGTTCTCATTTTCTCCCCTTGTACCTGCCCTCCCTTCACCCCCTCCTCCCCTCCCCATTTACACTTTATTTCCGTTTTCTCATATTTTTTCTTTTCCCTTATTACCTTTCCTCTACCCTTCCCACTTTCCCTACACCTTTAGCCCTTTTTTTCCTATTTCACACTGTCAATTATCTCATTAGGATCTTATGCACTATTATAGTTTTTCACACCAGAGAAACTATTTGGTATTTGCATATGTGTGACTTATTTATTTCACTTAGGAGTATGTCCTCCATATGTATCCATTTTCCTATGAATGAATCTAATTTCTCATTCTTTATGGCTGAATAGTATTCCATTTTATAGAAAACCACATCTTCTTTATCCAGTTTCCAACTGATGGGCAAATGGGCTGTTTCCAAGTTTTAGCTATTACAAAGTGTGCCGCTATAAACACGGGTGTGCATATATCACTGTGGTATGATTCTTTTAATTCTTTTGGAAAGATACCCAGCAGAGGGATGGTTGAGTCAAATGGAACCACTAGTCCCAGCTCTTTGAGGTATCTCCATATTGATTTCCATAGTGGCTGCACCAGTCTGCACTCCCACCAACAATGGAGAAGGGTTCCTTTCTCCCCACAACCCCACTAACATTTGTTATGGGTTGATTTCTTGAGAGCATTCTTTGCGGGGTGAGGTGAAATCTCAGTGTTGTTTTCATCTTCATCTGTCAAAAGACCAGTAATGTGGAACATTTTTTCATATATTTACTTGCTACTTCTAATTCTTTGTCTGAAAAATGTCTGTTCATTTCAGATGCCCATTTTTGAATCAGTTCTTTATGTTGAGGGGGGTTATTCTTTTGAGTTCTTTATATATTCTAGATAATAGTCCTTTGAGGAGCAGCTGGTAAAAAGTTTTTCCCACATTGTAGGTTGTCTCTTAGTTCTGTTGATGGTTTCTTTTGAAGTACAGAAGCTTTTTAATAAGATGAGATCCCAGTTGTTGATTCTTTCTGCTAGTTCCTGTGCTAGTGAGGATTTGTTCATAAAGTCTTTTCTTATACCAATGTCTTCAAGAATTCTGCCTAATTTATCTTCCAGCAAGTTTAGTGTTTTTGTTTTCGTATTTAGATCTTTAATCCACTTGGATTTTAATTTAGTGCATGGTGAAAGATAAGGGTCTAGCTTTAATCTTTGGCAGGTTGAGATCCAGTTTTTCCAACACCATTTATTAAAGAGGCTATCTTTCCTCCAGTGGGGATGATCAGCTCCTTGTCAAAAATGAGGTAGCTGAGTACATCTGGATTTGTTTTGTGTCTTCCAATCTGTTCCACTGATCCTCAGGTCTGTTTGTTTGTCAGTACCATGCTGTTTTTATCACAGTGGCTTTGTAGTATAGTTTCAAATTGGGAATTGTTATACCTTCTGCCGTGTGTCTATTGCCTAGGATGGCTTTTGCTATTCTAGGTCTCTTCTGGTTCCAAATGAATTTTTGGACTATTTGTTCTAGTTCTGTGAAATATACTGTTGCAATTTCAATTGGCATTGCATTGAATTTGTATAGCAGTTTTGGTAGTATGGCCATTTTCACTATGTTGATTCTTCCTACCCAGGAGCAGGGGAGATCTTTTCATTTTCTTATATCCTCTTTGATCTCTTTTTTCAGAGTGCTGTAGTTTTCAGTGTAGAGGTTTTCCTTTGCTTCTTTTGTTAGATTGATTCCTAGATACTTCATTTTTTAGGTTGCTATTGTGAAAGGAATTGTTCCCCAAATTTATCTCTCAGTGAGTCTGTTATTTGTGTACAAGAAGGCTATTGATTTTTGGGTGTTGACCTTGTATCCAGCTACTCTGCTAAAAGTGTCAATTAAGTCTAGGAGTCTTTTGGTGGAATTTTTTGGGTCTTCAATGTGGAGTATCATATCATCAGCAAATAATGATAGTTTAATGTCTTCCTTTCCTATCTTTATTGCTTTAATTTCTTTCTCTTGTCTAATTGCTATGGCTAATGTTTCCAGAACTATATCGAGGAGGACTGGTGATAGTGGGCATCTTTGTCTTGTTCCTGATTTTAATGTGAAGGTTTTCAGTTTTTGACCATTTAATGAGAAAATGAATCAGTGAATAGGAAAGTCATGTGATTAATATTGTCATGTTGAAGTTTAAATCCTGAGACCTACATCTGGGTGAAATAAGCTAAAAAAACAAAAAACAAAACAAAAAAAACAGGTAGTGAGGCCAGAAACACAGATCTGAGACAGATCCCAGTGAAGAAACTCAGATATCTGAGCCAGAAATGTAGGGGAAACATCTGTCTTTGGGATCACATGTAAGAAAATGTTTTGGGTTGCAAATAAACTCTTATTGAAACTGGCATAAACAATGAATGAACATAGAAGTCCTATAACTGAAAGTTGCAGAGATGGGTGGATTTCAAGAATGGTGGATCCAGCATCTCAGTTGGATATAAGTTTGTGTTATCAGTGACCCAAATTCTTTGAATCTCTGTCTCCACCAATGTGATTGATGGCATCTGAAGGAAGCCAGCAGCACTGGGCATTTTGGTTGTTTTTGTTCAAGTTCAGCAACTGGTTGTCCACAGGCACAGAACAAGAGTCCAGTGGTTTGGGCTGATTGGATCACCCACAAGCAACTACCAGGGCCAGGGTAAGCTTGGGTCTTGCAAAGATTAAACTTTACTAATTAAATCAATCCCTGTGGCAAGGGAAAGGCTTTCAGGCAGGGTCAGTCTCTCTGAATATCTGATGGTGCTGGTTCTGGATACTGGGGAGGAAGGTCCAGTACTCAATGGGAGAGGAGGACTTGGTACTGGATCTTCTCCCCCGACCTTCCACCACTACTCAGTCTTCTTGTGGCAGCCTCTTGAAATCATTTATATGGCTTTGGGGATAAGCAGATGGGTACAAATTTGTTTTTCTTTCTGTGCTAAAATTTCTAGTTTTGATTCCTACTACATTCCTAGTCTTGTACACTGGACTCAATATTTTTGTTTACCTACAATGTGCTAGACCTTGGAAAGAGAGATCTCAATCTACAGTCATTTCAAATGCATGTAGTTGTCATAACAACCTGACAAGTAGGCTTCATTCTTCTCTCTCACATAGGAGGAAATGGTGGCTTGGTCCCTTAGGAGGACAGAGTGAGATCAGACATGAACTGTCCCATTCTCTTTCAAGGTTGTCTTGCTCAGAACTGTATCGCTTCTCAGTAGGTTGTGGAGTGGTTTCAGTTTAGAGGAAGTCAGAGCTATAAACATTTGCTTATGACACTTGACACTACCAGAGGAAGCAGTGGTTCCTTAAGAAGCACAGTGGACACAGATGCAGAAATTCCTGTGCCTTAGGCAGATCCAGAGCTGGGCTGGATTTCCTCAGCCCACGGCCATGTGTGCGGAACTGTACTGCACGCTTGTCTCCAGCTTCCCCTTCAGTATGCAGTGCTGCAGAGGCTTCTAACCCCACCTGCCAGCTTCCAGCTCCCAAGGCCCCACTGTGACCCTCTTTGAGTTTGTCTTGGAAGCTCTCTACATGTAAGGGCCATTCCTTCAGGAGCTCGTTGGGGACAGACATTAACAACCGAATAAGGATTGGTGCTAAAACATTGTCATGACATACCTGGGTTGTCCTCTAGCATTTGCAGTGACTGTCCTTGGAGAATAGAGAGCATGGTGATTGACTGTCCAGATGTCAGTAGAGTTTCCACAGCAGCACAAGTGCATGTACCCTCATCTGGCAACCTTATGCTGGACAAACCCACCATCTAGGAGTAGATGGGGGCAGAGTGAAAAATGAAGATGCTCATGGAAGGGCATCTGTAGAGATGCAGAGGAGGAGAAGAGGATGGAAAACCAAGTCTCCCCTCAGGCAACCTGAGTATGAGATGCAAATCAACCCCTCACATACATGTACCGGTGATATACACAGACATTCATACACACACACACAAGTGCACATGCACACAAACATGCACATATGAATGCACTGAAAGTTGCTATTAGGTATAATGTGACACAGCCTTTTGCACAGCATTATCCCCAGGAAAGAGGGCTCATTGTTCTCCTTTATACCTTCATCAGGAAGATGACCATGTCCAAGGAGATGAGATAAAGCTAAATTTTGACCAAATTGAAGGTAGCAAACTAAACACAGCTGTTTCAGGGTAGAAGCTGTAGGAAGGAGAGGGGTGGACTGGATTACAGATGTTCACCAGGAAGAGGAGAGAGGCTAGAGCTCTGCCTTGCTTTCCAGTTTCCTGAACTACCCAGTTCCTTGCAGAGCACTCCTTGTGTAAAGTCTGCTTTCTCTCTCACTTTGTCCCTTTCTTCTCCACTCTTGCATTATACTCTGTTGCTGTGCCTCTTTCAAAGCCTTGCTCTTCTCTGACTCCTCTTGCATCAGGGAGCCCTTGATTCTACTCCCACTTGCTCCTGCAGAAATGGGGCTTCCCAGCAGCCCTAGCTGGGGACCATGGGAGGGACGTAGGCCTCCCAGTCAGCTCAGGTGGGTCTCTCTAAGGCACCCTTGGCTCACTCAGAGGTGCTCAGGATGGGAGAGAGAGAGCTTGCCTCTATGCCCCTCAGACCTTTAGCCCTCTGTGCTTCTGCAGTTGGGCCATTGACCTCTGCCTCAGCCCCCTGCCCCTTTTTGGCCCGGCCTTGGAGTTGGGTCTGCTCCTGCCTGGACCCCCCCCCACCCTTCTACCCACTGCACAAGGTGTCCCCTTTCCACAACACTCCTTGGCTTCCCCAGATCTTGAGTCAGGGTTTTGAACTTCAGCCAGCACCTTGATCTTCATCTCATTTTCCATCCTATCCAGTATGGACTTCCCATCAGTAAGATCGAATCACATGCTGCTTTCTCAAGGGAGTTTCCATAAATCCCCAAGTGTCCCAGGATCCAGAAGAGAGGGCCCTGCTAAGGGAGCCTAGCTCATTCCCATTTAGGCCCCTGTTCAGTGACCCTCAATTCTAGAAAGTTTTCACTAAAGCCTGCTTATCTTCATGATTCTTAAAACGAGAAAGTAGGAGGTGTGGTCAGAAAAGGGGTAGCCTAGGAGTTAAAGGCTTGAACTCCAAGACAGGCATTGCCTAACCAGTTGGTACCATTGCAGCCTTTTTGTGAGATGAGAACGGAACTCTAGGCCCTTCCAATGCCAAATTCCATGATTCAGAGAAGTAGTGGAGCCCAGCAGTCTGGCTTAGCAAGATTAAATCTTGCTATTTGCTAACTTGCTACATTTCCTGGGAGAAAACAACTAACTTTTCTTCATCTTTCTTCTCCTATCTTAAATTTTGGCACTGCTCAGACTTTCACTTATGAGCATTTCTTTTTAAAATACAAAGTAGCATTTTCTTCACAAATAAGGTATGTTAGGTTGAAGCAGCAGAGCTGTGTAATGACCCCCCTTAGCCAGCAAAGACAAATTTTTTGGATGGATATGAAACCCCACTTGAACACACAGGCAGATCTGCCACTTGGTGCTATGCAGCCTTTGATGAGGGACCTCAGGTGTACCCTCCCACGCTCAGCTCTGCCTCTTTGAGTAGGATGCAAGCATCACCCAGGGCTGGGATACCTTCAGCATGGCTGCTGACAAGCACGTAGGAGTCTGAAGCGTTCTTGGGTGCTCCGATATGAGCTGAAAAGATGTGAGGCTTTAGTGAGAGGTGAAATCTGAGACATCAGTTTGCTGCAGAGAGCAAAGGGAGAAGGCAGAGATACTGAAGCTAAGAAGTCATGCAGTGGGAAAAAAAGAGCAATTCCTGGGGAAAAAGAGAGCTTGGGAGCAGTGATAAGAGAAGGAACAAAACCACACAGGCTTGTAAAGTCAGAGGAAAATGACCTGTGAGATTTCATGAGGCAAAGATGGATATGTGTTTTGACCTCTGGCCAAGTCTTCCTGGGCAGATTCGGGACCTGGGTTGTTGTGCAGGAATGTCCTTGTCCCCAGTATGGATGAATTGTTTGGAACATAATAAAAACACTTAAATATATTAGGAGGAATTAATTGTTTCATTTGTTTTTATTCTTAGCAAAGACTTGTAGATTTTTACCTTATATCCCTAGGGGTCAGAACAACTTCCTGCAGGAATTGACCAGACCTACCTGGTCCAGAAGATAAATTGTAAAACTAGTAAATCCAGTCTTACTACCTCTGTTTTCTGAGGTCCTCTCTACCACCTATCATGTTACCCATGCTGCCTTCCCTCTATTTTCACCATCTTCTCTTTCTCCCCAAAGCCCTCAGGACTGCATTTCCTTTACAATAGGTTTATGTCATCAATACTGTGAAGTCCTTGAAATATGATGTGCTATTCCCTCCAAAGGATTAAATCATGGGTAGCAATATTTTTGATGCTAAATGTAAAATATTTGGTCAGAGGTCAGTCCCCAAAGCCCTTAATTCCTGCAATATGGAGCAAACCTCTCCTCCACCCATGTGTAAGTCCCACAAGGTGCAAAGTCTGTGCAGTCATGTTTTATGCTCCAATGGTCACTGAAATGATTTCTTTGGGAGATGGCCCAGTACAGTTGTTTGAATTCTAGCTATGTGCTGTGGTGCACATATCTTAGTCCTTTGGAATTTTAGTTTCCTGATTTGCAAAGTAGGGATAAGAATGGTACGCTGCTCATGGAGTTACTGTGGGGACAAGAACGTCTACACAAAGCAGAGTTTGACTGTAGGGTGCTTTTCTAGATTCTGGGCATATTATGTAGTAAGTAGCATATATAGCTGTTATGCTTTCTAACATTCAAACATTGTAAATTCTTAAACAACCTAGCCTTAAGGCTTTTAAATAAGGCAATACAGGCTGCCTTCTACCTGTCATGTGAAAGAGTAGTTATCTTATATGGTTTAAACTTCCCTTCACCCTCCTCCTGTCTGTCAGCTTTTTTAAAGTCTCCCCTTCCAGATCTCCTGAAGCTCTGATACACACAACCATGTAGTGGCCAGAGCATGGATTTTCAAATGTTGATCCACACCTAGGTCTCTTCCCCTTATAACACACAGTTCCCATGTGATCTGATGATCCTGATCATCCTGATCATAGTAGGTTGTTCTAAAGAAAGAAATATTTTTACATTTGGGACAATAGATCTCTTTTTAAAAATATGTTTTTACTTTTAATTGACCTATGGCAGTTGTACATATTTATGGGGCACAGTGTGACTTTTTTTTGTACCAGGGATCAAACTTGGGGCCTGGGGCTTGTGAGGCAGGCACCGGCACCACTGAGCTAAATCCCTGGCCTTCCATTTTAATAAAATACATTTCAATATATGTACATTTCAGTGCATCATACAGTGCATAGTGATCAGATCAAAGAAACTGATATTTCTGTTGCCTCACATACATATCATTTGTTTGCACTGATAACATTTAAAATCCTCTGTTAGATATCTTGAAATATTTTAATTGTTGTCAACTATAGTTATTCTATTGTCCTAAAATAACTTTAGAAATTAATCCTGCAATCCGCCTTCACACCCATGTCCATTAACCAGTTTCATCCATGTTATTGCAAATGATAGAATTTTATTGTGTTTTATGGGTGACTAGTATTTATCCATTCACCTACTGATAGGCACTTACTTTCATTCCATATATTGGCTATAGAGACAATGAATCTCTTTGTATTTTTGGTGGGGGGATTTGAGAATGTATCATTCTTATCAAGCTGCTATGACAAAATACCACAAACAAGATCACTTAAACAACACAAATATCTTTCTCATAGTTTTAAAAGTGATGAAGTCCAAGATCAAGGTGCTAGGTGAATTAGTTTCTGGTGATGGCTCTCTTTCTGGTTTGCAATATTTCCTTTCTCATTGTGTCCTCACATGCTTCTTTTTTAGTGACTTCCTCAACACTGAGACATAGTACTAGACTTCCAAGATTTAAAAGAAGAAAGATCTTTGGCTCACAGTTTGTAGAGGTTTCAGTCCATAGTCATCTGGTTCCCAGGCAAGGAGGCATGGCAGAGGGGCATGGCAGAGGAGGAAATAATTCATGGTGTGGCAAGCAGGAAGCAGAGAAGGATCAGTGGAGAAAGAATTTTAGTATATGTGCTGCCAAAGTGAGCACATCAATGGAGAAAGAAGGAGATATACCCTTCTAGACCACGTCCACACTGACCCACCTCTTTCCACATGGCTTTGCCTCCCAACATCACACCCAGCTGTATACTCATCAGTAGGCTAATTCACCAATAGGTATCATGCCTCCATGATATAATAACCTCTCCAAGTTTAACCTATAAGTGCAGGAAATTTGGGGAGGACATCTAGCTATAAGTCATAACAGCTCCCCTTCTCTTTCCTATAAGGTCACAGCTCTGTTGGATTGGATTTCTACTCTCATGACCTCATTTAACCTTAATTACTTCCTAACAGCTTTGTCTCCAGATATAGTCATATTGGAGATAAGGGCTTCAACTTACAAATTAAAAGGAACACGATTCTCTCCACAGCAGAGATTAATATATTTGGTCACTTCTTTCTGTAGCTGTAAGTTGAAAATGCCTTGATCTGGGGTATGTGAAGAAATGGGCTTCCTAAAGAAAGAATGGAATGGGGAGAAGAGAGAAGGCATCTGATGGTCAAGTGAAGCAGACACGAGAGGCAGAGCTGAAACTAGTCTTGATGTTGTCATATTCATGGTACCAATTGTTGTTGAATCCCAGATGAATCTTTCTACCTTCAGAGTCTTGCTTGTTCTGTGAGGTGTTCCCAGTTTCCTTCCCATAGATGTCTCATTTTTCTAGGTCAAGTTGGTCTCTGCCAGTTTTGGCCAAAATGTAGTCCTGACCATTACAAGTTCCCCCTGGACCACATATGTTTTTAATTAAAAAGAACTGAAAGCGAAAGTAGTGTTTACAAAAAATAATTTTATCTGTGCTTGCAAAGCAAGACTCAACAGACCTCTTGGAATTTTTATAACACTGTTCAGATGCAGAGTTGAGAAGATCATGTCACAGGACACCCTGTGGGAATTTGCTTTGGCCATGTGCCATTAAGTCAATTTAATGTGCACACATCTTATCCATAACCAGATAATGAAGACAGACTCCAACTCAGTTCCAAGAACATATTTGCCTTAATTCATTCTTGCCTTGTAAAAATATCTCCCACTAGATTTATCGTATATCCTATTTGAAGACCTGTGTCTGCCTTGGTGGACTTGAGATACACTATTTTTTGGTTTTCTAGATACTGCTAAAGAACTTTACTTCAGAAACAGTTATCTCCAGACATTTCTGCCCTGAACCATGCTGGTAGGTCACACCTGGGACAAGTCCTAGTTTGGATAGCTTGAGACACTATGTTGAGTTATGGACAATGGCATGATGACTACCCCACGAGAGCTCTCAGTTTGATATTCTGCAACATCTGATGGGTAGCATGGTCAGCCAGTATGAGAAAACTATTTTCATCACAGAAATTGGAAAATACCATGTGTCTTCCCTTTCTTTGCTGAGGATTCATTTGCTAAATGTTTAACAGCACATTACCAGCTATCATCTACTTCCTTTCCTAGGGAGACATTGAGAAAAGAGGGGCATATCCCCAAATTTGACATGTCTGGTTGAGTGTATATGAATATTTATAATTATTATTTTTATTAATTTTATAATTATTCACTCATTTATTTGTTTTCACCACCAAAAACTGCCGGGTATGTCATGAAGAATCTTTAACTCCTTTTCCCAAGCAGGGTGTACAGTCACAGCTGCGGCTAGTATCAGCACCGCGGACAGCGGACAGCGCTAGCAAATCCACACAGAGCCTGCTGTCAGACCTACCAAAGATATCACAAAGTCAAGGATCTGGACTTAACAGTGGGTTAAAAAATGGAAAGACAGTAAGGAGTCTGCTAATATACAGGGACTTTGCTAGGTGAGGAAGCCAGGATTTGAATATAAAATTTAAAAGAGAGAGATGACACCTTGGAAATAAGCAAAAATGAGAGTATTACTTTATATATAACAATTTAGGAGGGCAAGGGTAGGAAAGTAAACAAAAGGCTAATATTTTGTGGATGGCCAAAAATATTAAATAGGTGGTCAGGAAATGGCCAAATTACAGGAAGTGGAAGGATGAGTAAGATAGATTAGCATACATAGGAGACAGCAGCAGAAATGCAATCTGGGTCCTGGGCACTGCGGTGTGATGAGCACAGCCCCAAATGAGCCTTGCCCTGTCTTTGTCACTCACTTGCCGAGTGATCTTGTTCTCTCTTAACCCTGATGTTCTTACTTATAATGTGAGGACCTTGAACTATACAATCACTAAAGTTCCCTGTAAATCTATGGTACTGTGGATTATTTTGTCCAAGAGAGGAAAATTCTTAAATGCCTTTAGGGGAGTTAGAGTGAAAGTTGGTAAGGGGGATCCTTTGACTGGAGCAGAAATTAAAATGAGATCCATCCATCAGAATTTGACTTTCACAATTTGTTGAGACAATAAATTCAGACAGTTTTTAAAGAGAAAAAGAAAAATGCCAGCATCTCAAAGAAACTCAAACTCCCAACTGTGGATTCCCCAAATGACTGCTCATTACATGAATTAAAGTTGAGATGCACTGGGATTTTACTGTTTGCTTATTAGCACCTCCTCATAATCATCCAGAAAGGAGACCTATCTTTTCAACTGAGCCTTATTTAAGTTCTAGCTTCTAACATTGAAGGTACACAGAGGGGGAAAAAGGGAATTCTTAAGCATACACAGCGCAAATGCACATACACTATTGGGAAGGTCAGAAAATGTGTTTAAGGTTAAATGTCTTATCTGAAGATTAATGAATCATGAGCCCAAAAATCTGCTTAGTTATTTATTAGAATTAATGAAATAGTAGACCTGAATTTCAGAAATCTTTATTGGAGGTGTATAATAAAATTTTATAAAAGTCATTTAGACAGGAAAGGAGCTATATAGAGTTCAACTCTTCCTTTTAAGTTTTCATGCTGCCAATGAATGATACGTTCATACCAAACACTGTACCACCTTTTGGGAAGCTGGGCCAGGTCATCTGTTATGAGATTATACATTGATGTATGATCTAAATACTTGTCTGAAACATGAGAAGACTTAAGGAGCTTTGGTGACAGCAGTGAATACTCCTTCCCAGCACAGAGGTCTACGTAAATAATTACATTAACCTGTGATAAATGAGAGCCCAACTGTGGCAAAGCTCAGGGATGCATGTCTGGAAAATATAATCCCGGGCCCCTTGTTGGCTGATTTATAGACATCAATCTTATACAAAATATGCAGGTTTTTCCTCAAATGATTGTCTAATTTAAATTGACTTGTGCATATAGAAATGCAGGGTACAACATAGAACCAGTGTTCTTTTCCATAATCTCTTCAGAGATTATACCATTGCCTATACTAATTCTTCTATATAGATCTTAGATAAGCTTCAAATTTAGAGAAGCTAGAGGTTATGGGATTGTCATTGGAAAAGTGTAAAGATTACATTCTCTAAAGAGAATATTTTGGAATAACCAGAGATTTGAATTGAATGAAAATTTGCTTATAACTTCTCATTTCTAGGATATCATAATTTTTGGCTCACTTTCAGCTCTTAATGGTATGAATCTTATAGCGACTAGTGGAATTTATTCAAAGGTCTTATTCAAAGGTCCCCATCCAGAAGATAACCAATCCAGCCACACACACTAAATCTAGATTTTCTTCATTACTTATAATAAGCCAAGGACTGCCATTTGGGTTCATCCTCTCTCTTCTCGTCCACCCTCTTATTCTGTCTGCCTCCATAAGGAGGCAGCTTGTGAAGCAGAGAACACATATCCCCAAACTTGAATTTTTCCAGGTCACTCGTCAGAGTACTTTGCAACCAGGAGTTGCCTGATCATTGCAGGCATGATACACCTTCCTTCCTTCATGCAAACACAGCTGAGCATGTGTGGTGACAGTGGGACCTATCCTCAGGATTCTCCCTCTGTTTTCTTCAGTACTTCAGTTCCCCTGATCAGATGAGAATGTCCTTTACCTTAAATTCTCTCGCTGAATCTTTTGGGTTTCACTGGTTCATGAATCGAGGGCTGAAATGCAGGTGCTAGCAAGTCCCCTACAGAACCTGGTTAAACTTTGTAGAAGCTCATCTTTTGCTTGTCATGGTTCTGAAAGGAAGCTGACAGTAAATAGCGTATGACAGGAAGTAATGAATTGCCCATGACCGTGAAATACCACTTTTGTCAATTGTTGCTGAAAGAGGTGGGGGTGTGAAAGGGGAAATTGAGCAAGATGTTGTCAGTGCCAAAGAATAAGACACTTTGCACAGCGACTTTCATGTTACGGTGTCAACTGGCACAGATTTTTTCTGTGACTTCTATGATGAAGAAATGATCATGATTTGAAAGCTGTCATTGTGAGAATACTCGATCCTATATCAATAGCACACTAGCCCCCTGCTTTAATCAAATGCAAACAACCTTGTCAGGTAACAGATGTGCTGGGCTGTGAGACAAGCTTTCATAAAAGCAATTGAGCAGACTTGTGTTTGCATTCTCATTTTGTCTCTAATATATTCAGAAAACAAAAAGGGATGCTTGTCCATTTCTGGAATGTGCCAGGGACAATCACGTTATAGTTTTCTGGTTACTTTTGGGGCTTTGTGTGAAATGTGGCTGTGAGCTCTGGAGCTAAGCATAGACCTGCCTGACTAGACAGCCATGTAGCATGGTTTATAATCCCGATTCAATATTCCAGAAATCTGTGGTGTTCTGTTAAATATTTTACAACCAGCTCTCTAGGGAAAAAGAGCCCAGGTTTTTAGTATTTTCTGATTTCCTCAGTGTAAATACTTCCATTAATGCCAATTTTAAGCTACCACCATAATGTCAGTAAAATGGAACTGGAAAGAGACACACATGCTGGGCTGATACCAGCACAACATTAGTACAATCCCAATGTAATCCACAGAGAGGCAGCTGCATAAATCGGGAACAGAAAGCCATTCTGATTTCCTGGTTGTTGTGACCTCGGAATGAGAACATCTGTCTAGTTTTCCAGTACCTCTAGAAACAGGTGCCACTAACATTGCCAGGCAGAAATGGGAGCCTGAGTAGTTTCTTTAATTAGGGTGACTACACACTTTATTGTCTTTACAGGGTCACTTTAGAAATAACAGTGTTAACACTCGGACAACTAAGGCAGTACTTAGACAAATCAGGACAATGTGGTCACCTCCCTTTAAGGCAAAATGTGAATATAGCAGGAAGAAAGCATTGATCTATTTGAAGCTTCCTCCACATCCTGTACCTCTGAGCTTGGTTTCTGACTTGCTGGGAGAATGGTGCTGAGGTCCCCACTTAGTCTGGAACTGCAGCCAGCCTGGGAGAGACAGGGTCAGCAGAGCTCATAAAACAGTGTGTTTTCAGGCTTGCAGCTTCCCTTGATGCGTATTTCCAACCGCTGCAAATGCTCCTTCCTGTCCAAGCAATTGTGTCAGCAGCTAAATGCTTCTTTTGCTGGTTTCAGTCCAAATTTACTGTTCCTCTTATAAAATAATAAAAAATAAATAAGATTCTATGGGAGAAAAAATAACACAGTAAATAATCCTCTATTTTCACTACTCTAAATTTGCTTCTAGTCCTTGCTGATGAGTATACAGACATAATTATTGATGGAGTTTTAATCAATGTATAAAAACTATGAGTGTTCTGCTCATTACCACTTAACATTATTTCACATACCCATTTCCATGTATGGCACAATCCACGTGCTTATCATTTTTTATGGCAACATAGTACTCCACCACGTTGATACACTCTCATTTTACATCATGTTCTCCAAAGAGAAAAATGTACTAGTTTCCTGCAAATGGCCCAGAAGAGAGATCTTCAGTTGGTTCACACTGTAGGAGCACAGAGTGCAATAGTGTGCAGAATTCTCAGTAACTTGTGCTTGAAGTGAATATCTAATAGTTCACCATGACATCTGTGGGCAAGATTGGGCACTCAGGCAATGGTGAAGTTAAATGTTAAAACTCACCAATTTTCTGCTTTTATAACTCAGCTCTACTAAGGTCCCAGATACCACTGTGACCTGCATATCAATAGGCACATTTAACTAGGGGCAACTAATGATGTGTAGGCATAGAGGTAACCTCTAAGTAATGCCTAAGAAGGATACAGTCATTTTAATTATGCAGCAGCAAAATAGAGCCTGCCAACTCTTCCGTGGTTTCCGGGAGACATCCTGATGCCTGGGTGGTTTCTCCAAGGCTACAAAGGTCAAAGGAGGACAATTCTGCCGCCTAGGTGCAAGCCCTTAGGACGAGGGCTTGGCTTAGGACCTCTGGCATATAGTTCATGTCCTCTTCAGTCAGGGTGGAGGCCCACGTTGGGCTATTGATTTGAATGAGTGTTGACTGTGTCCTGTGGAAGACCAAGAAGCAGTAAAAGAAAAGAGGGTTATGCTTAAGTGAAACCTTTGACCTTGAACCTAAGGCTGAGTTAGTTAAATTTGACTATGTTTTTGTTTGAGCGAAAGCCTTATCTTTCTGTAGTGAACCTGCTTATTCAGGGGGTCAGGAGGGATTTCCCCCCTTGCCAACAGAGTTTACTGTGTGCCAGGCTCTGGTCTAAGTATTTCGGGCATATCAACTCACGAATTCTCACTACAAAGGTGGGTTCTAGCATCATCTTCATTTAAGAAGTGGGGAGGACTGAAGCAGGAGAGGTGCAGCGACTTGTTGTTGAAGTCACAATGTTAGCATGGAACAAATCTGGGGATTTGCTACTCTATTAGTTAAGCTCCAGAGTTTATTTCACATCCTTGCACCACTGGCTTCTAAAGAAATTCCAGTCCTTCCATCCAGAGGTGGAACCGGTCTCCCTCAGTCCTTGGCCTCTGCTCCAGGCCAGATCAGGCCATCCTCAGCCTTAGGGAAAGAGCGACAGACAGGCTGGGCTGATTGCATCCTTCTGAACCTTGTGAATTGAACAATGGACAACACAACTAAAATGATTAACCCCAATTTTGCTTCTAATTTCTTTTCTAAGTAGATTTTCCCCCCTTCTGGTGAAATCTGTCTCGATTTAGTGATAGGTTGGCAGGTAGTTTTATTTGGTATCAGAAAGTTTCACATATCTGCCAGAAAACATATTAGGGATTGGGGGATTATACTCTCTAAATATGGTGGGAAAGCCGTTATTTCTATTGTAGTTTATCCATCCATCCATCTATCTATCTATCCAATCTATCCGTCCATCCATCCATCCATCATTTTTGCAGGAGGTTGATAATAACAGTGTTGAGGCCACTGATCAGGATGCTGCCTGGCATGTCATCCTGCCACAACCCTGTTTATGACCATCATAAAATGTCTGTGGATCGTCCAACGGCTGATTTTCCAGGGTCTTTTTCTACTGTCTGAAGGATCAGAAAAAAATCTATCAGCTGGAGAAATTAAGCCATTTTTCTTCAGGGGAGAGAAATGGAGAAGCAGACTTTCCACATTAAAATGCTGCAGTGGGTTCCAGATGAATGAAAAATTGCTCTGCATAGTAATGAGACCAGAGCGAGATTTGGAAGGTTTGTGACTGGCTCTTGGCTGAAGCCCCAGGGTGGAAGCCATATAAAACACAGTGGAGTCCAGCAGGTTTAGCTCCTGGGACTTCCATTCTGGGGAACCAGTTCCAAGACATCATCCTGTTCAATCTCTCTGCCATTTTTGAGTCCAAAAAGCAAACTGTCCAGGAGATTTTCTTAGGGAAGAGCAATGGCCGAGCTCCTCTTCCTGTTACAGCCCTTTGTTTCCACTCGTGCTATAAACTAGATGTCTGACAGTAGCCTCATCTTCCTTCAAAACTTATATAGGTCAAGTCCGTCAGAAAGAGGGGTTCAGCCGTCAGAGGTTGCGGGTCTGTTACATAGGGAGGGCATTACTCCAGCTTCAAGTGATTAACCCAAATATGATCCAGGTATAATGTTGTGAGCAGCTGGAAACTTAATCATGGTCCATCTTGGGGCCTTAACAAATAGGAACGGCTGCTGGGATGACAGTAAGCAGGTTAATGGAAGCCACAAAAACAAGAGAATTCACTTAAGGAGGCTTATCCAGATCTCCCTTGCTAGGGATTCGTTTCCTGTATGGTCCAGATGCCTGACCTTCCTGGTTTGCCTGAAAGTTCTTGGCTCCAAAAAGCCATTTCTTACTAATGTGTTCTCAGGCACATAGGCAACTCTGTCTTCTCACTGCCCTTTTGGAGTAAGTCCTTTGTCTACAGCCAGTTATCACTTCCCAATGCAGGGACCCGCTGTGAGAAGAGAAGAGCCATGGTGCTGGTGATTTGAATGTAAATCTTACCTCTTGGGTGATGTGCTTAGTTACTTGACTGCTCAAAGGGCTGGTGAGATCATTGAAAATGTAGAGATGGCAGTGTCCACCTGGCAGAGATGCTGTATCAACCTAACAGATCTAACAGATGCCAAGAAATGGCAGATGCTATTTTATTATTATTTGCTTACCTAGCATGAGTTAAAGGGCCTTGAATTCCTGCTATTCCCAAACATTGTCTGATGTGCACTATCTACAATTCTACCATCGTTTTCACGTTTTAATGTCAGTTGCACTCCAGAAAAGCTTATGTGTTTTCCCCCTGAGGTCCTCTTAAAGGGCAAGTACGGATGGGAAAGGCAATGACCGAACCAAACTTCCATCTCAGATTTTCCCACAGAGCACCCAGGAGCAGCAGGGAGTGAATATGTCTGTTTTGGTAGGGTATGGAGAAGGCCACAGAGCACAGCAAATGAGAAATTTCTTTGAGTTATTTTTCCCCTCAAAGCTCATGTAAATTTTGATGTCTATTTTATAATCTAAGCATGGCCCAAATGGTTTATTTAGGAAAAATAATGAATTGGTGCTGCAGAAGGACAAGTGTTAATTACTTGCTGGTGTCATAAGGGTTCCCCATGCTGCTCCCAAGACTTCATTGGCTTCACTGCAAAAGCTAAAAGTAGAACAGCTGCTCAGAACCCAGGAAATTTTGATCCCCACATCTTGAGTACACTCTGAAAATTCCCACTTTAGAAAGTATCCCCGAGCAGCTGTGACTTGAGGCAGTATTTGGGATCCATTGTGCAATAATGGGCTATGTCAACCTGCAGAGAAGCGTGTTCTGAGAGGCATCAAGGCCTTCTCTGTCTTCCCCTGAAGCAGAGGCAGGGGGTCAGTGGGAGCGGAAGCCATGTGCAAGCTCAGAGGGGTGGTAAGAAGGCTTGTGCTTCATTAAACAAGGAGGAGGGGCTGGTGTGGGGAGATCAATCAGAAGGGCTTTTGACAGCAGTTTCCGTATCTGTGTGTTTGCCTTGGAATGATCTGTACTTGTTTTAGTCCTTTTGGGCTGCTAAAACAAAACACCTTAAACTGAGTAATTGGTAGATAAGAGAAATTTATTTCTCACAGCTGGAGGGCCTGGGAAGTCTAAGATCAAGGTAGCAGCAGACTCAAAGTCTCGGTCTCGGCTCCATGTATTGTATCCTCCTGGTGGCAGGGGCAAGGCAGTTCCCTCTGACCTCTTTTATAAGGCTCTAATCTCTCACGACTTAATCACTTCCCCCAAAGCCTCCACCTCTTAATGCTAACACTGGGGATTCAGTTTTGACATATGGATTTGTGGTGATAGTGGGGCACTGATATTCAGACCCTAACAGCACTGAAGCCAAATTTGATTCAAGCCTTTGGCTTCTTATGAGTCTAGTCTGGATGTGAGCATTACTTGAGGGACAAAAGGCACCTGGGTTGGACTCCGACCCTGCCACCTTGCCCTGCCCGCTGAGATTGGATCTAATCTTGGCATCTGAGTCAGGCCCAGCACAGGCTGCTCACAAAAGCTGCCGCAGATCATCTCAGCACTGCAGGAGCCACAAGGCATTGTTCTCTGACCGCTGTGAAAGGAACGCAATGTCACAGGGGCTCTACAGAGCTCTGGAATTTTCTCTAGACTCCACTCTAGGATAGAGTATCCTATTGTCTTGGCCATGGCCTGTGGCTGCTCAGCTGAGAGCTCCCACCTCTCTGGGAACCCAAGGCTGCTCCCTGCCCGCTGCCAGGCTGCACCTTCTTCAACCATCACACTAAGGGCCACAGCAGCCACAGACAGGCGGTCCAGGAGCTTCCCACTTCAGGTTTTCCAGTTTGCCGACAAGCCAGGCCCCAGGCCTGGGTTTCTGAGAGGCAGGTGAACCCTTGGGACCTGACCTCTGCCCCCTTGTCCCTCGGCAGGGCCAGTTGTCAAGGAGATGACAGGATTGGATTCCGAGTTAAGGGAACCAATCTTGTCTTTCTAATTTTATCTTCACTCTCTCTTACTCCTACTTTCCCTTCCTCCCTCTTGTTCTTTTTCCTTCTTTTATTGCATGCAGCCATTAAAAGCACTGTGGTCATTTAAAAAATGGTGACCAAATCATCATTTAATTAAAGGAAGATCTTTTGTTGGACTTTAGGAAATCTCTGCTGTGAATTTCATTTTGCATACAATAGACTCAGAGCTGCTTTTCATTAATGATGGCTTCCAAGCACCTTGACAAACTCACTTGCAGTCATCACAACATCCTAAGAAGCATTTATTATCTCCAGTTGTTTGATGAAATTATAAAAATCAAAAGGCCCAGAGACCAGATGGGGCTTAGATACCATCCAGAACTGGCTGGGACTGAGGATGTCCACTGTTCCTGGGTCCCTGAGGCATTACAACTCTGGGGACAGGATAAATATGTTCGGCTGGGCTCTGAGCTCATTTTCATGCCTTGTTTGGATGATGCTGATGCCTATGCAGATGATGCTCAGCTTATGGGATCTGATGCCATTTGATATTATTTGTCAAAAGCTGTCAACTTTTAAAGACAAACTTGGGGTCGGAGATTTAGCTCAGCGATTCTGCTGCCTGCCTCAAAAGCATAAGGACTGGAGTTCGATCCCCGGTACCAAACAAAAAAAACAAAAAAAACAAAAAAAAAAAAGACAATGGTGCTTCTTATTTTTCCTTTCAACAACCACCTTCTTTTGTTTACTTTAGGACACTAAAACTACGTGATCTTTCTAAAAGTCCCCCTCATCAGGAGATCCTGGGAATTAATTTAGAACTTGTAATAATATGAAATTAAAACTCAGTATGAGTGGACTTACCTTCTTCCTCTTGGCAGGTAACGAGCAGTCCACATAACAGGAATCCTTTTCTGTTCACCTGGTACCTACAAAGTCTTCTAAAATGAACCTGATCTTATCTACTTCCCCTTCCACTGTTTAACCCAAAAATATGTGTTCTTATTTCAATTTTGGTAAAGGACAATCAAATGGAAAGAGCCCTTGTAACCCAGGATACAGGGAAGCCAGACCCCAAGGACATCAGGACCGGAAACGGTGATGTCCTACTTTTTTCTTGTTCACATTCAAGCCTGCTGGTTGGAACTTCCCTCTCTGGGTCACCCCAGCTGTCCATCCCACAGCTCTAGAGGTCCTCAGGATTCTTAACCTACATTTGCCAAGCACCCAGATGTCTTCTTTCCTCTCACAGAGACCTTTCCAACTTGCATCTCAATTATCTCCAGTTGCACAAAGAAGCTGTGGATGATTATTGTCTCAGCAAAACTGTGGCTAACATGGTGCTTTTGTCTCAAAGTACCATGGTTTGAGCAATCAGCTGCGTGGTCTCTCAATTATCAGGCTCCTTAGGAAGGACACCTTCACAGATGTTCTATAATTTGAGCGGGTCTTCCTACAAAGTTGTAGCAAGCCACGCAGAGAGACAGAGACCCTGGGAGGAGGTGACGCAGACCTCTGGTATGACTTTCCTTATTAAGCTACAAACTAATTTCAGTCGGGGCCCTCAGAGCTTAGCACAGAGCCTGGCACACAATTTTTGGCTTCACAGTCATTTTACATTAAAAATTTATTGAAGGGATATATTATGTACACGTACCAACTCCCCATGCTAAACATAATCATTATGTATCACAAACATGTTCAAATGAAAAATTTATTGAAGGCTCCCAAAAGCTTTTGGGTATGTGGAGTGTTTTCTAACATATTTACTGTATTGGAAAGTGAAACAAAGAAAAGTTTAAAATATGTAGTAATTTGTCTTAAACAACAATTAAACATGTTAAATATTAAAATAAATGTTTTGTGGAAAATTAAAAATATTTTATGAAAATTTTCTAATACATGTAGCCACTGGGTGTGGTGGTGCATGCCTATAACCCCAGCACTATGGGTGGCTGAGGCAGGAGGATCATAAGTTCGAGTCCAGTCCGGGTAGCTAGTAACTTAGCAAGAGTTTGTCTCAAATTTTTTAAAAAAGAGGGGGAGGCTGGAGATGTAGCTGAGTGCTAAGGGCCTTGTAATGTAAACAAACAAAACAAGAAGTATGGCAAGGACAGTGACTTGATTTAAGTTTAGTGAGAAGCATGGTATTGATTACATTTTTGCAATTCTCTTCAATGTGTGGTTTACTAACAAGTAGCTAGATTTCCATATCTGTTTCTGCATTCCATCTGCATCAATATCCATCAAGAAATCTCTAAACAACTCGATTGCATGCTCAAGAAAGAAAGAGGAGAAAGGCAAAGGTAGCCTAGCATTATTGAAATATGGTTTTGTCCCCATAATGCCCTGGAAGCATCCCAGGGACTCCTGGGGTTCCTATACCATGTTTTCTAAACTGCAACACTGCACATTCTACCTACTGAATAAAATTCATTTTAATATGAAAAACATTTTGATGTAAGGGTGGGAGCTTTCTGTGGGTGAAAGGAGGTATCATTTGCTCTTGCTGGATTATTCCCATGGATTAGGCAGCCACCTTATATGTTGTACTATGGTTCAAGTTTGGGGGGCTTGTGTGGTTCTCAGGCCTATTTTTAAAAAATCTATTAAGACTGGAGATACAGCTCAGTGGTAGAGTGTTTACCTAATATGCAAGACCTTGGATTTGAAATCAGCATGGACAAAAATAAACAAATAAATAAAACCTGTCATAAAAAATAACTTTTCTATGGAAAAATTGCAAGCAAAAAAATTAGCAAAATCTCATGTATGTTCGTGTGAAAGAGATCCATGCATTTCTGAAGTCACTGGGCATGGGGGTGAGAAAAGGAATATTATTTCTACTGGTAAAACTATGTACAGCCCAAGGAAGGGGTTTTATTTCTTTTTTCTTTCGATCTATCCAATACAATAGCTACTAGGGGTGATGAGCTCTTAAAGTGGCAGACCTACTCATCTCTGCCATGCACATAAAACACACTGAGTTTTGAAGACTTATTATTAAAAATGTAAAATATCTCAGGAGGTTTAAAATCTTGATCACATTGAAAAGCCATTTTGGGTACACTGAGTCAGAGAAAATATATTCATATCACAGGATGGTACTCAGGACTAAGGAAAAATGAGCTCTTCTGCTATGAAAAGACATGGAGGGACCTCAAAGGTGTATTTCTAAGTGAAATAAGCCAATTGGGAAAAGCTACATACCGTGAGTCTGATTTTTTAACATTCTGGAAAAGAAAAAACTACAGGGACAGTAAAATATAAGCGGCTGTCAGGGGCGAGAAGGGGAGAAAAGGATGAGTAGGTGGAGCACATGGGATTCTCAGGGCAGAAAAACTATTCTGTATGATACTATCCCGGTGATACTTGCCATTGATCCAAGTGTGATAAAACAGAACGATAAGACAGAAGCCTAATATAACTTCTGCTTTAGTTAGTAACAAAGTATCAATACTGCTCATCATTTGTAACAAATGTAACGCTCTTGCTAGATAGTAATACGGAAAAGTGTGTGTGTCAATTTGTGCTTATTGGTCAACTTTTCCGCAAATATAAAACTACTTTAAAAAGTCTTAAATCTAATAATTAAAAACAATTTTACTTTCTTCTTTGTAGGTTTTTTTGTTTTTTGTTTTTTAGCAAATGTGGCCGCTAGAATTAAGGCTATGCGTGTGGTTGACTCTTGTGGCTTGCGCCTCTAGTAGACATAGCTACTTAGTGCTGCTCAGCAGCAGGCCTAGGATCAGTTACAAGGCCGAACCACCGGACTTTACTACTGCGGCCCAGATTGTCAGAGCTGACCGGCTTCAAGGCTCTTGAGATCCAGCTGGGGAGGGGTGGCTGGGGAATGGGTAAAGCTGAAGGACCCCTGTTCCCTTCTGCCTGCAGCTCTGGGGACTGGAGTGACCTCCCCACCGCACCCCACACACGCACAGCACTCCCGGGGGAGCTTCTGGTAACCTTTCTCACTCCTCAGCTGGGCGTGACCCCTGCCCAAGAAGACGCCCGGCAGGGGGTGCACTTTCCTCGCCCTGGGACAGGTCTGGCAGTCCTGGGCCTCCCGAGGGGCTCCGAGGCCCAGCTGCACTGCGTGAGCTGTGAACAGTTCCTGAGCACCCACTGGGTGCTGGACAGGACAGAAATCCCTGCCCGGCTGCAGTATGCCCCGGATAGTAGAGTGTTTGAATGCTTGCATTTTTGCAGAGGTCTGTGAGTGGTCGTTTTTATAAATCCTAAGGCAGGAATGGAAAGAACCTTCCTCTTCCCAGTGGCACCCTAAGGCACAGCCACGCGCTGAACCCCATCAGCCATCCCAGGGTGAGTTTCTGGGGACATCTCAGAGACTTGCCGCCACCAGGCTGTGCATCTCCGCAAGGTGTGAATGCAAACCCTGTCCAGCTGTTTGGGCTGTTGTCCTCCATCAGGGCTGTGTTAGGTATTCAGGTGTAGAATGGGGTTGGCAGCCTCCAGGCCCTTTCATTCTGCACTTACCTTCCTTCACTTTAATGGTAAATACTCCAATCACTCAAAAAAGCAAGCAGAGGATATTGTAAGACCACCATGCACTGGCCACCCAAATGTAGTAACATTAATATTTTCCATGTCACGTCTCAAAGACATAATCTGTCATAGGTGGACAGTGCCATTGTAACAACGTCCCCCCACCCAGAGGGAGCCCCTCCAGATTCACCTTTATGCAAAGCTCTGTTGTTTTGATCAATGTCCAGTAAATATTTATTGGGTGTTTCAGAGGCAGTGGCCACAGTTCTGAGCAGTGAGGATGGAGCCAGTATCCCAACACCTAAGCTTAAATTCTAGTAAGGGAGATAAATGAAAAACAAGCAAGTATTAAATTACTGAAGAAAAACTACAGTCAGGAAAATGAGAATCAGGGTGCCTCTGCTGTCATCCTCCCGCCCTCTTATGCTTTTGTTTTCTTAGGGAGCTTGTCTTCCTGGTGGGCCGAGCTGCCCGGAGCTGTAGAAGTATATAGATAGAGATGTTTGCATTTGGTACAGATGTGAGCACCAGGGCGTCATGCTTGCAGATAGTTTGACTTGCAACATGGCCACCACATGACACAGGGGCCTTACCTTTGGACTTTACCTCTGTAGGAAGTGGTCTCCATGTGTCACTGGGGAGATAGGTTTTCCTCTGGTGCTCCAGGTGGATGGTTGTGTGGTGAGGTCCCAGACTTAGTGCTTCTGGGAGAGAGTCTCACTGTTTACTCATGTGAGCCGGAACCTCAGGCTATGTGTGTGTGGGAGGGGTTCACATCTAGGAACAACATCCCCCTGGGTTCTCTAGAACTCAGTGGTTTTGTTTTGGAGTTTCCTGTGTCTCTGTCACTTGAAGAGTTCCTTTCTATTTCTTTTTCTAGCTTAGTTACAAATTTAAAACATTTTTTTGGTTATATTTTTTGGAGTGCTTCTGTGAGTTTGGAAGAGGAGGAGGAGATCTGTGTCATCTCTGATTGCCATGCTGCCAAGGATACAAACTGTGTCTTCATTGACTTGTCTCAGACCTTTAAATCTCCCCCTACTTTCTCCAGCACTGTGGCTAAAAGCACAGATCCCAGAGCCAGATCCACTAGGTTCAAATTCTGGCTCTGCTACTTTTTAAATATAGACCTGGGGAAGCTAATTAACCTGTCTTCTCCCTTGTTAGGTGAGTACAATCAATTGGAAAACTGTATTATTGTATCACTGATCTTGTATTGTTAGAAATATTAAGTGAGCTTTTGATAAAGTGCTTAGAATTGTACCTGGAACCATGTAAGTGCCATATAGGTATTGGCTATTATTTATGGGGTGGGGATAAGGTTGTCTTAGGTTGCTTCTCACAAAATATTTAACTCTTGCAAGCTAGGCATGATGGCACATATCTGTAATCTCAAAGCTTGAGAGACTGAAGCAGGAAGCCAGTCTGGCCAACATACTGAGACTGTATCTCAAAACAAAGTCTTTAAACTGCATCGAGCTATTACCATGAATCTACTTTGTCCTCTTTTTACCCAGTTGTCATTTTGGGGAAGGGAGATGAGGAATCAGAGGAGTGGAAGTCCAGAACAGATAAGCTGCAGTGAGATGGATGATTCTAGAGGCCTGTTCTCTTTAGGCATGGCTCAAGAAAGGTGTGATTGTGCCAGTGTGACAGTGTATGCTTCTTTGATTAAAATTTGAAACTTAAAAATGTGTTTCAGATTTCGTTTCTGTCTTGTGCCACCTCTGCATTTTTTTGACTGATGATAAAAATTTGTATATATCCTCTCCAAAGGCTGTAAGAAGCAGCAGCCGGGCATGCTACTTTTGGCCGGACAGTGTAAAGGAAACATTTTATGTATTCCTGTGAGATGCAAATGTGACCAGTTTCTTCTCTTGACGTTAGAAGCTACCAGCTCCAGCTCCAGACATAGGGCTTTCTGTGCTTTGCTATAAGCTAGCTAGATGCACCAAACTATAAAGATGCTGCTACAGATGGACACTCACTTTGTAAAACCAGGAAGTCTTGGCCCAGGCCAAGGTGTTCATGTTGGTGAATAAGACTAATCTGACACACAGAGTTGTAATCCATGCCTGGTGGAAAGCTAATATTGAACAGGATGGACTCTGTCCCTGTAGCAACAGAAATTAATTGAGTACTTATATATTAGTCAACATTCATCAATGAAAAAATACTTGAGAAAATCACTGTAAAGGAAGAAAGGTTTACTCTGGCTCACAGTTTCAGAGATTTCAGTCTGTGGTCAGCTGGCTCCATTGTTTCTGAGCTTGAGGTGAGGCATAGCATGGAGAGAAGGTGTGGAGCAGAACATCTAATCTCATGGCTGCCTGGAAGCAGAGAAAGAAGGAAGGACCAAGGATACACCTCCCCATCCCAGCGACTTACTTTCTCCAACCAAGACCCATCTCCTGAAGTTCCCACTAGCTTCCAATAGTGCTACTGGCTAGGGCCAGCCCCTCAACACATGAGCCTTGGATGCAAAGTATAACAACTATGGGTGGAACATTGCACCCCACAGGTACCTGCTATCTCCAGTATACTAGCTATTCTTCTAGAATTAATCTATACAGGCAAATACTACACACATACACACACACACACACACACACACACTTCACAAAATTGGCAGTATGCAAGTCACTCTATTGTGCTTATTGCATGACATTGTATCTTGTAAGTTTTTTGCATAGCCCATACACTGGCATAGTACTGTGTGAGTATGCTATAATTTGTATTAATGATCTCAATGATCCCTTATTGCTTTGATGTACATTTAGGTTGTTTCCAATCATTGTGAACTGAAAGAAAAGCTATATCCACAAATTCTTGTGCATTGTTTCCCAGATGTGAGAATACATCAGCAGGATAGCTCCTAGAATTGGAACTACTGGACCCCTTCTATTTAAGACAAATTTGTATATATCCTCTCCAAAGGCTGCAGGAAGAAGCAGCCATGCATGCTATTAAATGAACCAATGGGATATAGGAGCTCTGTGCAGCAGAAAGCATCATTGAGACTGGATCCCAAGATCTTTATTTCACTCAGCTAATTGGTTGTGTGACCTTGGGCACATCTTTTAACCTCTCTGAAGTATAGCTGCTTCATTTCTTTGTCACTAAACATTGAGGGATGGATGTGTGTGAATCCACACAACTTTGCAGGCACCTTCTTTTCTGGATTTCTCAATATAACCTGAGGCTTCTCCTTGCTAAACTATGTGAGGTCTTGGTTTTAGGTTTTATTATTTTATGCCAGGATAGTGCACCTTGGTAAGAACACACAGCATAATGAAAACAGGCCAGGAGAGTGAGGAGTTATCAACTGCATGATAACTGGAGTGATGGAGTTTTCACTAAGTTAAGAAATGTGGAGGAACAGAATTACAGTTGTATGAAGCATCTTATTTCACTCATGAAAAATCCCACCTTTTTCCAGAATCTTAGTCCTTTCTTAAACTGATTTGTGTTCTTGGCCATTCCAGTTTTCCTGCATATTCAGGCTAGGGAGAACCTCCACCATCACGGAATTCTAGGATGAGAAAGATTTTCAGCTGTATCCTTAATTGAGGGCTTCTTCCTTTTCAGCCCATCTGAGGCTGAACAGTGCTCTGGGACTCAGTCCTTTCAGGCTGCTGGAAAGCTGGGTGCCATCTCGGTCAGACTGCATTTAAATCAAGCCCTGAAGACTTCTGCATTCAAGTGCCTGGTTTGTCTCTTGGAAGAGACATACTTAGACAATCTTGGAAGCTCGGTATGTAGGAAGTTGGTGTCTGGGTCAGAATCTTTCCCTTACAGCCATCATATAAAGCTAGGCCTCCCTGATCTCTAGAGCTTTCTCCCCCAATTCTGCCCCATTCTTCCCCAGAAGCACTGAGTCTGTGACCCCGCTACATTGTCCACACCTCCTTCCTTGTTGCTGTGGTCATTCTGTGCACAGAGACTGCCCAGCTGGCCAATAGCTGCAAAACCTAACAGTGAGGAAGAACAAGATCTCCTTACTTCTAGTAAGCAGTGAAAATTAAGATGCCATTGCTCTGTTCCTAACCCCTAGTGCTGTTTTTGTTTAACTCATTCTCATACAGTGGTACTTCTGTTCATGCACTCAGTTCATTCCACAATTTTGGAAAAGATGGCCACATTTGTGTTTGTGTGGGAAGAATGCTCAGAGTCATGTTTGTCATCCAACATAGAGTTTGCAAACAAAAACAAAATTTTGCCATACACCTTTTTTTGAGAACCAAAATGCTCACAAACAAAAGCGTTCATTAACTGAGGTACCACTGTATCCTCCTGGCTGCAGCCACCAGGAGAATGGCCTCTGACTTATAAATCCTATTTCCTCCCTAAGGAAGCCTTTCCTATCTCTTTGAGCATAAGATCTTGCTCAGATCCACATGGTAGACACTGGAGCTGGGTCAGCTTTTGCAACAGCATAAAAGTGATAAATAAGTCACACATGTATAAATACCGGATAGTTTCTCTGGTGTGAAAAACTATAATGGTACATAAGATCCTAATGGTATAATTGATAATGTGAAACAGGAAGAAAAGGGCTAAAGGTGTGGGGGAAGTGGAAAGGGTAGGGGAAAGGAAATAAGGGAAAAGAAAAAAAACATGAAAAAATGAAAAAATGGAAATAAAGTTTTTGTAAATAAGGAAGGGAGGAGGGGGTGAAGGGAGGGCAGGGACAAGGGGAAAAAATGAGAACCAAGACCTGTCATGTAAAGGTACAAGATCCCAATGATGAATGTAACTGTACTGTACACCTAAAAAGTACCAATAAACTCAATGACAAAAAAAGTGACCCTTTCCTCCTCTTCCTATTACCTTCCAGAGCCAAAGGCACCCATATTCTGGTCACGAGGCCATCAGGATCCCGCTGACTGTGGAAATGCTGGTGCTTCTGGGCATTTCAGTACTCGCAGGGGCAGGTGAATCAACCTGGGAAATCTTTGACTGCCAATGCCATCGGGCCACAGCCTGCCCTGTAGTGACCTTTCCCACTGCCTTCCCGCAGACACAAAGTAGACATCCCCAGGGATTGCTGTCAACGGCAGCAGCCACCAAAGCTAGGTTCTGGTTTTACTGAAGAGATTCACTTTGCCTCCATGCTGTGGCCAGGGGAAGTTTTTCAGGGGCCAGACAATGCCTTTCCCTTTGTCCCTATTTCCAGCTCTATCTCTTGCCTTTTCCTGACTTTGTTCTTTGTTAGAAAGGTCCATAGTGGCAGAACAGTGGCTGTGTTGTGCAAGGCATGTAATTTTGACCCCCTCTGCTCCTAAAAAAATCAATACTCCTTTTGAGTCTCAGTGGAAAGTGTTTTATAGATTCCCTTCTGAGCAGCCCAATCTGTAAAAGCTGATATTATCTGATGACCCTTCTCATACTTACACAATTTAAAAAAATATTTCCAGAACTTCTTGTTCCTCTATAACTGAGACTTTACTGCACATACCTGATTTGTGACATGAAAGTATAGTATATCTTAATCCATCCAGTTTGGAAGGAAAAGCTGTCCTCATTAACATACTCTAAGGCACTGGGGTATGACAAAGGTCATCAGCTGACACAGAGGCCTTCAGTAGGATGGAAGCATGAAATGTTCAGCCTTGTTAAATAGGACAGGGTGGGCTTGGCTATGAGCATGGTGTGAAGCTGGAGAAAAGTCCACCAGCTTGAGAATGTCCATCACCTGTTGTCTTCAGCAGTATTGCCTCAAAAACAGAAATCATCGATTTTGCCCTCCTTATGGCACATGCCACGTCAAAAGAGGAGAAGCAAGCAATCTCCACTTAATTACAAAGTTCCAGAGCTATGAAGATGGCAAAGGTCACATAATTCTGACATTGTGAACTAGTAGCTCGATGGATCTTTGTGATGAACAGGTCTTTTTGGACCTGACCTTTTTTGATCATGTCTGTTTTGATTTGTTTCTTGGTTGGTTTGTTTTAAGCTACATTTTTTCTTTGCCAAAAGCATCAGGAGATTTCAGATAAGCATAAAGGTGGAGAGATATTCTCGAGTAATCAGAAGCTCTGGTATCTTCAAGATGCATTTATGAAAGGGAACATGTGAAAGTGGTGGCCCTCTTGCACCTCCTGGAGGCCGCAGTCCCCACCCAGCTATCATGCTCACTTAATGTGACCCAGATGCTGAAGGCACCTGGCTTTGTGGTCTTTCATGCAAATTCAGCTCTCCTCACCCTCCTAGGTGAAGAAAGAGGAACCTAGAATTAAGTGACTCCTAAGGTCCCCTAGAGACTAAGGCAGATCTCTTGGATGTTCCCTCTGCTTCCTGACAACTGAGTCTTCTTATCATATTGGATCTTCAGTGTGGTTTTCTTATTTCCAAAGTAGCATCTTTTAGAGATGAGGTGATCCTATGGCCTTTGGAGGTGGTGTTTGTACCTCTGGAGTTGCCCCATACACCTGAAGCACTCAAGTTTTTTGTGATTCTTTTTTCTGATTTTTGTGTTTGCTTTTCCCTAAGTATAATTTTCTAAATGCATTGCAAAAGCAATGCTAAAAGTTCATTTCCACTAGATCTGTCCTGTAAGAAGTGCTACAGGGCAACTGTTCTTGAGGTTGAGGTGAAAAGAAATGAGTACTTTAAGGCTGCATGAGGAAATACAGACCTTCAGTGAAGGTAAATATATGGGCAATTATGAGGCTGGTGTTACAATATTTTTTTGTAGATTCATTATATTTTCTACAAGATTTTTTTAAAGCAATGCTAATTCATCATGGAAAATGTGGAGACTAGGAAAAAAAAAACCACATAGAAGAACACCAAGCACTCAGAATTCCACCACCCAGAGAAAGCCTCTGGCAGCTAGTCAGTTTGCTGACAGATCATTTTAACTTTTGATTGGGGTTTTCTTCTATATACTTGTCACATTTCCTGTTTTACTCCCACTATACTGGGGATATTTTCCCATATCCTTTGCTAAGGTTTCTGCATCTAACTGGATTCTGCGGGGTGCTGTCAACTGTCCTGCGATGATGAGCCCATCTTGGGCAACATTGTGGCCCTGCACCTTCCTTCTTCTATCCTACAGCACTTACCCCAGGATCTCACTTTGTATCGCAAGGCGCAAACTCCCTTGCTGTCTTTCAGCCTCACAGGGCCTCAAAAGCCAAATGATGGAGTCTCCTGCTGTCACCAGATTTGCCCCTCAGCCAGCAGGAAAGGCTCCCACCCACTGAGTTCCCCTACACTGGGTCAATGGCATTCCACTTGGTCCTCCACTTAGTGCATTTCTCCTCTCAACTGGATTGTGACATTATTCAAATATGTTAATCATCCTTCTGCAGGAGCAGAGTAACTTCACCCTCTTGCTACTACCAGGCCTGCCTTCCACAGCCCTGCTGGTTTACACTGCTCTGGAATGCAATCCCATATGGTCCTACAGTGCGCTATGTCCTTCCCAGGGCTGTAGCTTTATGTGGCTAATCAACCGCTGTCAATCTCCTCTGTCTGGTCTCTGTGACCTGGTTTGACCACCTCCAAATCCTGAGATAGGGAATCCCTCCTTCAATAGGGTGAAGACAAGGTAAACCAGACTCTACCCACTGTTAATATACAGCTTTAGACCAGGGTTAAAAGTCCATCTCTTCTAAGGTAAAGCGTTTAAGAAGTTTAAATGTTGGCTTTTGTGTGTGGGTATGTGTGTTCACATACATTCATGTGCATGTGTACACATGTGTGCGGGAGCACTTTAACAGGGATTGATATTTGATAAAAGATAGAAAAGCTAAGTGTTCTATCAGGGCCTAGGACTGGAGAGAGAATAGAAATCTCAGCTCCGCAGTGTCCAGGCCCCTGAATTTACTCTCTGGCTGGAATTTGGTGTCTTCGTCCATCAGAGACCCTGTGTTCAGGAGTTGGGTACTCCACTTTAATTTGGAGCAAAGGACCACATATCTTTTGACTTCATCTTCCTTATCCCTGAAATGACAAAACCTTTGTCATCAACGGCCACTGTGCCTGGCGTGCCTCTGATGTTGTGTCTGCCCCATCCTCCCCCTCCCTTCTCTCATTCTCATGGTTTCTGTGCCTCATTTCACAGTAAACGTTCAAAGTCACCCACAGTTTACCAAGACTATGCTAGGTACTTTGTTTTAGCTGAGATGAGTCAAACTCTCACCTTACAATGAAGGAAAGGCAGCCCTGTGCAGTGGAAAGAGCATTGTGTTGGACGTCAGGCCTCAATCCTGATATTCTGTGATTGGGTAGTGCTGTGTGGGGATAGAGCAGTGAGCCAGGCAGAGAAAAAATATTTTGTGTTCTCCATCTTCCTAGCTGTGTGCCGTTGGTCAGCTCTTCACAATAAAAATTTTGGAATTTACCCTAGGGGGTGCATTGTGAAGGTTGGCACTGATCTTACATACACCCCATGTCTGGTCACCAGCTCCCTCTGCCCCATTAAGCCTGAGAGATGAGCCAACCCCTTTCTTTGTGCCATGTGGCCCTACAGACCTCTCTAAAACTTGTTACTCTAATGCATTTGCTTCCATTACATTGCAAATTCAGACATTGGAGTGCATATTTTTTTTTATATATATATATAACTCCAGTACCTGAAGTTTAGCAGGCATTTTTGTTTTGTTTTATTTTTTATTGAGTTTATTAGTACAATCCAGGTCTACAATACAGTTACATTAATTAATGGGATCCTGTTCCTTCACATGACAGTTCTTGGTTCTCATTTTTTCCCCTTTAGCAGGCATTTTTGAATGTTTGTTAAAAAACCTCTAGCATGGTGGTTGAAATTGCTCACTGCTAGCACATAGAATTGAGAGTCCAAATCCATGTCACCTGCAAAGACAGTTTGCTTTGGCAGCTCAAAGCTGGTTCCAGACTTGGCTGTTAGCCTGCTGTTGTGGTTTGGATCTGGATCTCTCCCCTCAAAGGCTCATGTGCTCAGATTTGGGGCTTGTAGGAGGTGATTGGATTCTGGGGGTGCTGCATCTCACTTGCTGTTAAATGCTGGACCTGGTTAGAGGTGGCTCATGGCGGGTGACCTGGATGGATGATCTCCCTCCCCTTCCCTTACCTCTCTGCTCCTTGCCATCACGAGGTGAGCAGCTGTCCTCCCCTCAGGTTATTCTATCCTGTTGTTTTCACACTTAAGCCTGTTAACCATGGACTGAAACCTCTGAAACTGTGGGCCAAAATAAACCTCTCATACTCTAAGTTGCAGGTGTTGGGTATTTTGTCCTAGGGATGAGGAAGGCAACCAAGATATTTGCTTTTGGGTCATGTTTGAACTGCATTCCACATCTTATCTTTTTCCTCTATTATCATGTCAAATCTTTGGCCCAAGTGATATTTACCATTTTCTTTAGTTATGAGCTTTAATTCTGAATCAATCAACACAAAGAATGCCATCATCCTCTGAACTTGTAAAATAGTTTGTGCATTGACACAGTTATTATTACCTGGCCAAATCCACCAGCAAGGATAAAAAATTGCAACCATAGTAGTACCTCAATTCATGAACTTGATTCTTTCTACAATTCTGGTCACAAACCAAGTTGGACAAGAACTGCATCAAATTCAGTGGTAAGGTTCAATGTTGACCTTATAGGGAAATTTGATTCAGTTCTTGTCCAGCTTGGTTTGCAACCATAATTGTGGAGAGAAATTGTGTACATGAATAAAAGTACCACTGTAATATTAAAAAAGCAAAGAAAGAAATTCCAGAAGAAATTTTAATATATTTTGAACAATAAAGATGTCATTAGAAAAAAAGTAATTTTAAGGAAAGTCTTTTAATTTAAATAAATACAAAAATCAACCTTACTGCCTATAGTTACACGATGCCTTGGAGAATAAGGCAAAGGGAGAGGGTCTAAGAATTTAATGGTGTAGTATTCTGAAATAGTAAGATCCAAAGTGGCTTACACACCAATTATTCTCCTATGTTATCTGATTCTTGATTTCTTTCACTTATTCTAGGGAGAGGAACAACCCTTGGAGGTGTCTTGGTTTTGCCAAGAGATACAAATTTCTCCTCCAGCCAGATTTTCCCCAGGGATGGGTGATAGGAGTAATCATACAGGTAAAGCTATGCATGTCCTTGGGCTGGGGCCAAGGATACTGCAAAATGAACCTGGAATGAAGCTGACATCTAGCTGAAGTGATGAGTCAAGACAGAAAAGCATGCACAGACTTAGGAAGACACCCAAGGCAGGGCAGGGCAGGGCAGAGCAGGGCTGGAAACACGTGTAGGTCCAGGAAGATGACATGGAGGGAACAGTGGTTCCACTGGGCCGTAACAGCCTGGGAGCATGGGGATGAGTGGGTGGAGCAGATGCAGAGGGAACAGGGTCTGTGTCCAGCAGGTGGACCAGGCTAATTACTTACCAATGAAATGACCCAACTAAAAATGACGGACACAAGCAAGACATGACCTGTGGACTGTCAACTCACATGCTTCTCACTTGTCCTCCAGGTTCTAACGATGCAATTCATCCACTAAGTAACCCTAGGATGTCACAAGTTTCTCTGCATCTCAGTTTCACCTATATTAGAAACAGGAAGAACACATGACTTGCACATCTCTTTAGGTTGCTCTGAGGATGGAATGATAATTCCACGGGAAAATATTCATTTATCTGTTCATTCATCCAAACAACCATATATTTAGCCCTTTGGTCTTCTATCCAGAGCGGGTGGAGTGGGGGAGAGAGGTATGGGTATAGGATTCCAATCAGATCGGGGGCTATAACCAGCTCTATCAGGAGACAGAACTAGAGAAAAATGACTAGAGACGTGAGCAGTGGCTTTGGAAATGCTCTCTGTCCCCTAAACTGTGGGTGATTGTATTTTTTTTCCTCTTTTCATTAACTGCTAAAAGAATAAAATCTTGATACCGACAGAGAGGCGTCTCTTGTGGGCAAGTCAGTGGAGCAAAATCCACACACAGCTGCCCTGGGACTGAATGGTCCTGAGGTGCTCCCCATCTCTCAGCTGTGCAGGGGTTGTCTGACTACCACTTCCTTTCTTGCAAACCCCAATACTCTGCTCTCAGATAGGGGTACTTGGTTTCACAGATCTCTGGGCAAAATGGAAGAACAAAGGAACCGGAGGGGAGGACAAACTTTGCCTCAATGATGCTGTGTTGTCCCTGGCAGAGTGAACAGCATCTGGACATCCAGCTTGACTGTGAGAAAGACACCAGAACGAAGCCTCCCAGCTTCTCTCTTCTTAGTGGATATTGGTCCAAAGACCTAGTTGCCTTGTCTCAGTTCACACCTCTTCACTTTCTAGCTGGGCTCTGGGGAAAGAACAGTTGCTAGGAGCCCTTACAGGAAGATTAGGAAGAGGTGAAAAGGTAAGGTTTGGGGGTAGTGTTTACTCTCTCACGGTCCCAGAGTGACCCCGAACAAATGAGAAGACAGAAGATAACGTAATCAGCACAACAGGCTAGTTGCTTCATAGGGACACTGGTTACAATCTTATGAAACTCTAAGAATGTTTTTTGATAAAGGGAAAAATCATGGGGTTGTTTTCACTGTTAAGTTTCCTCAGAAAATCAGGCCTTTCCAGAAGATAGCTTGATACTGTCTACAAATACAATTAGTCTGGGGTCCCAGCCACATGGTAGTAAAGATGCCTTTAAGAAAACCCAGAGAGAGATTAAATGATTACATTAGTAGAGCAAATATATGTACGATAAAGTTTTATGAGCTCTCCTTCCAAGAAAGGGGCTCCACAAAAGCATTATTTTATTATCCTGGTTCCAAGGCTCAGGGAAATGTAGCCTCCCTTATTCAACTTGGCAGTCTGTAACCAAATTTACCTCTTAGGACTTGTTTTTAAAATTATAATTGTTTTTCAAGAAAATTCAGGCTAAGTATCATATCGTTGTTATTAACAGTACTTGGGGCTGAATCTTTAAATAATCTTGTTTTATATCATCTATCTTTTTTTTCTAGGAAATAACTCAAAATTCCTTTTAAAATATAGCAAAACCTATTATAGCAAAGCAATCATTAAAATATTAGTAGATGTGATCACTTATGTATATTATGAGATCTCCTTGGTTATAGGATTCCAGCAGTGGGTTCACTGGCTCTCCAGAAGCTGAAAAGGGTTGGTGGTTATGCTACATAAAATTCTGGGCACCACTGTTATTTTGTGAGGATTATCAGTGACAGGCAACATCTGCCTTGGAAGCCACTTGCTTTTGCTCCTGGATGATTGTCAGTGCAATACTAATCTTTGCCAGGTCCCAGCAACTATAACATTTCAGGTGAAGTCATTAAAAAATAGTTGGGGTCTTCCTACAAGCTGAAGGAGAATTTCCATCTTGGTTGTTATATTACATCACATTCAATCTTAATAAAGAAAACAGAACGGTGTTACTAATTTCCCAGAAGGAGTTGGGCTTTAAGGAAGAATGGCATTATGGTCAAACATACAGGCTATAGAGCAAGATGGCTCATTCTCAGGCTTGCTGCACCATGCCTGGACTGACTAAGCTTTGAGCGAGTCCCTTTAACTTTTTTGTGGCTCATTGTTTTTTTTATTTGCAATATAAGAACAATATAAATCAACACAGAGTTATGAGAAGCAAATCAGTGAAGTTTATAAAGTCCTCAGTTTCTGATCCCTAGTGAGCATTCAATAAACATGAGCTCCTATAAGGGAAAGACATTATTTGAAAAAGTGGTGGATCTATGGTCCCTTCAAAACCTTCCTATCACTGAGTTTCCCCAATATTGTCAAAAGCAGGCAAGAAAATGTCTTCACCACAGAAGAATTCAGGAAATAAAATTGGAACTGAAAGAAGAATTTGGGAGGCAGGACTGGTCTGGTGAAAGGGCAGGCAGGTGTCACAGGCATAATGGACATCACCAGCACCCAGCTTTTCCAGTGACTTAGTGACATCACCAACTCACAGGAATGGTACAGCCTGATTATCAAGTTGCTAAGATCCCACAGGTTGTCAAACATGAAACCAGCATCCTGGTGCTGAGCTCCTCAGCTATTTCATGAGTAAAATAAGTCTTATGCAAATTTTTAAAAATCTGTTGTTAAGACAAAAGAAAATAATAATAATAATAATATGGGAACAAAAGCATCGTTCTGAATCAGCACTGTGCTATATCTTACAGACTTATATCTTAACACATGGAATAGGTCATCTAAGCCACAATAATTGATTGTCAGGAAAGATATCTTCTGAGGATGGAGTAGAGCCTCAGTATTGCCAAAATATGAGGGAAACCTGGGTATATGTGTCATTATGGTGAGCCTGGGTTTTCCCCCTTTACTTTACTGAAGAATATTTATGTATATAACGTGTATGTTTTAATTGTACAGTTTGGTGGGTTTTTAAAAAACTGTACCTATCCAGGCAACCACAACCTCATTCAAGAATCAGAACATTCCCATCGCTTCTTGTGCCTGTGCATTCAGTCACCCATCTGCCCCATACACACGCCCCAGCAAATTCACAGCAAGGTCAGAAGAGTTCTGGCTTAGTCCTAGCATTATGCTGATGCCCCAGGAAAGAGAGGGTAGAAAGCAGCTTCTGTAGCTCTTAGATCTTAGGAGGCTGATATATGTAACAACTGGGGAACAATGTCCTTTATACGTCATCAGGAGTCAAAATGACAGGGGTATGAGGTGGGTCACAAATCTGGAGACCACCACAGGGCAGTGTAGTCAGGGATGTCTTATCTTCTAGGGAGGGTCCATGGAAGATGGCAGGGGGGTGGTTTGGTGGGAGAAGGGTGGGCAGCTAACCCAACAGGGGGCAGGAGCACAGGAGCTGATCTCTAACATTTACTGCATTTTCATGGACCAGTGTAGAAGTCTTTAGTTAGAGGGATGCAGGCTCCTGCTGAGCAGCTCCAGAAGACAAGAGGAGATTGGAAGAGGAGGATCAAGCTGTTTCCATAATTATTGCATAATATAGCATATGTTACATTAACATACATTATTTACTAAATAAGTGCAGGTTTAAAAAATGTCCAACTATGATCCTGCTGCCCTTTTGCTTTTGAAAATGGCCTTGGTGCCTCTCAGACCTTGGCCAGCTCTCCTGGGCTTTGAGAAGCCCCAGAGTGGGAGTGTTTGCCAAGCCTCTAATGACAGGGGCCCATTAGAGCATGTGGCTGGATTCCTGGAACCATCGAGTAGATTAAGAAATGGAGCCAGAGAATTAGCTTGATGTGTACTCTGCCAAGGAGCGACACATGTCCCCAGAAGTGACAGCTCTCTGGAGGTGAGGCAGATAGAAAGGATGTGACTAGGTCATATGGCAGTGCTGCCAATAGCAGCCAGGCTCCAAGCACACACCACAACACCCCCACTTTGAGCAGCTCAGACATTCCTGTGGCCAACAGGGCTCACAATGTCAGTAGCAAAAGGTGTGCCAACAGGAAGTGCAGGAAGAGAGGGACAGGCATGTGAAATCAGGAGCAAATTTGAGAACCACCCTATGCCAGGCACTAGATCAGTAGGGAGGAATTAGACGCTGCTTCTGTGTCATGAGGAGGAAAGCCAGTTAATATCTTATGAGAGATGTGCATTGATAAAATCTCTGTTTGGGCTGAGTTGTGCTCTCACATTTCTCTGTTGAAGTTCTAATCCCCAGTACCTTAGGATGGGGCCTTATTAGTAGGTAGGACTTAGTAGAGGTAATCAGGTTAAAGTGAGCTCATTAGGGTAGGCATTAGCAAAAGAGCAAATGTGGATACAAAGCAATGCAGAGAAGGAAGAAGCTATATGAAGAGACAGACGAAGAAGGCTGCCCTCCAGCCAAAGCCATCCAGACCATCTAGGCCTGAAACAGATCATCCCTCCCAGGGATTTACAGGGAACCAACCATACCAAAACCTTGAACTAGGACATCTGGGCTTCAGAATTGTAAGAAATAAATGTCTGTGGTTTAAGCCATGCAGTCTGTGATGCTTAATTATGACAGCCTTAGAAAACGAATACAAACCCTACTTGAGGGTCTTTGACCCAGCAGGAGGCTCAACTCCAGACCAAGAATTGTCCAGGCTGGGACCTATTTGGAAAAGAGATTTCCAGCAGGCAAGAAAGGGGTAATACAAGGTGAGAAACCAGGAGGAGGATTTGGGTAGAGCCACAATCTGTCCAAAGGCCCTGCATCTAGGAGCATTCTTTGAGAGACCCGAGTCTGTGGAACTGGGGCCCTCAGGATGGGTACTGAGCCAAAAGCCTGAAGGCCAAGCTAAGTAACAGTCCAGAGGGCAGGAATGTTCTATGGCAGGCATATTTCCTGGCAAAGGTCTCCAGAAATTATAATTGTTAGAAATGTCCCTGATTTTCTATGGTAACTTCCTCCCCAGAAACTTCATCTCAGGAAGCAAAGTTGTAAACCTAGGCCACTGACCCTGTCTACACAGTTACAGCTGTAGATCGAGAACTTTTGTTTTTGGCTGTGGTCATGGATTTATATGGGTCTCTTAGACCAAGTTAATTGTCAACAATAAGGTGAGCTGCTGTTGCAAGACTGGGAATGAGGTTATCAGCACCTTGTGTTACCTGCTGGTTCTTCGGACTGACATCATGCAGGTGACGTGATGCAACCTCATGTTTGACTTGAGACTGGCCTTGGAGGGTGGTGTCACTCACCTGCCTGCAGACAAGCTACAGTGACTGATTTCCCGTCATCTTGCAATCAGCTTGACAAGGACCCAGCAAACTTCCAAAGTCAAATTAGGGGGTGAGGACTGGGAGCTGTGGATTTTAGTTCACCAATTCCCAAACAATAGGAAAGTTTTCTGAATGAAGCAAACGAAAATAATTGGCCATAAAAGTCCCTTCTGGGAACATGTCGGGTTAGGGTATGGTAGGGAAGGATGGGGCACTGGGTAAACAAGGCTAGTCAGTGAGAATTTTGTAATAGGGATTTGGGAAGGACAGTACTTGTTTGGCAAACAAGTAGAAAGAGAAGACTGTAAAAACTAAGTTTGGGTCTACAAGTTTTGGTCCTTGGGAGGTCACATGAGAGTGAGCAATGAACTTTCTCAGGGCCAATTTCTGGACAATGCATTCTATTTTATTGTTCGGAGAAAGACAGGGACTATTCTCCAATGTTTTGTAGGCTGTCGAGAGGGAGGATAAATCTGAGACTGCTTTTAAATACTGGGTTTCAATTGCTTCCTCCTTCTCCAGGCAGATATACACTCTTCTGCTATGATTTAGTGCCAAGCCCAAGGGACTGGTGTGCTTTTGCAGGCTGGAGACAGGGCTTTCCAATTACTTTTGTGTTCTCTGCTGAGGACAAGATTTCACCCCCAGAAGGGGAATGCTCAGGGCAGATGCTTCTCCTAGGGAGGAAAAGTAAGAGACCACCATTACAGCTAGTCTGCCTGCTTACTTCTTCTGAATTTAGAAGAGGGAACACATAATAGTAGTAGGAATAGCAATGACAACAACAACAATTGCTACTGTCGTACTTGAAGAGGTAGATGTGCTAATTACTCACTTTCTCCTTTCTTGGTTCTAACCAATTAGAAAATACATGGGATCAAAAGGTCAATAATAGCACCTGAAGCATTGGGCTGGCTATTAAAATCAGGATCTTCCAACTGGCTCTCCAGTCTTAACTTACACCCCAAGCCACCTACCCCTTAAAGAGAGGCAAACCTCTCTTGTGATAGGGATTGGGAAGGAGGAGAGCAGTAGGCAAGTGTAAGAAGACAGGCAAATGTGAGTGAGAACTAGCAAGACATAGCCATGTTCCATTTGGGGATGCCGATCCTAGAAGATGTGGCCAAAGGCTATACTTCCAGGGATCATTCCTATAGTTGGTGACTAGAAAATGTGGCCAGGGGATTACTTAGTACTCATGATCTCACTAAGCACATGAGTTGCTCTACCTCTGGCTGAATGATTATGAGATGAGGGTGTGGAAAGGGACGGGGGAATCCTTATTTCAATGTTGCTTTCTCCTATTTTTTGGTACCGGGGATCAAACTCAGGACCTTGCACTTTTTTGAGGCAGGTGGCGGCACTACTGAGCTAAATCCCCAGCTCCTCCAATATTGCTTTCTTCTGGGTATGAGGCAAAGGAGACATAAGAAGCAGGATCCTAAGTATGCTTTAATAACTCCAATATTGCTGAGAGCCACTCATTGCCAAATCCTCTGATCAGAATAGTGTATACTATGTTGTCAACTTCAGAGGGTTTTGCTTTCTGACAAGGGACCAGATCATGCATTTGCCATTTTTTTTTCTAAGTCGTAACTGACTTCCTTAAGTCAAATTTTAGGCTAGTCATAGTTCAGGCTGTGTCTCCTCTGGGTTTTAGGGATCAGGAGCTTGGAAAGCAGAGGCATATTCTGTAATTAATATTGCAGCACCTGGCCAATATGATTGGTTCAAGGATGGGAGATGACTCAACTAAGACCAAAAGATATGTTGGGACTTTTATTGGGATCTGTCTTTCTCAGAACTACCTGCTCCTATGTCAGTAAAAGCTGCTGTCTGAATGGGTAACAAACATCTGTCTGCTTGTGGAGAGACTATGCCTGGCCAGAAACCAGAGATCAAACTCTGTTGACTTTGTTTAAGAACCTGGATCCTTCAGTTCCTGCTCCAGGTGTACGTCTGGCTTTTCAGGCAAATCTACATACCTTTTGCATTTTTTCTCGAACTGTGTTTCTGCTCTACACAATCAAAAAATATTGGCTAATGTATTTGTGGATCTTTGCAATAGAATGAAGAGTTTTCAAACAGTTCTTTGTGGAAATTAGATAGAAAACTATACTTACTGAGATATGAGGGTTCTCAGAGCCTTTACATTCCAAAACATCCCAGTCTCGTCTTCAGGCAGAACCATAGTCCCCAAAGTTGCTAGCATATTTACTCTTTTGAATTTAGGATTAAATTCCTTGATTATTTACAAGAGTGTTAGCTGAAGGTATCAGCAGCCATGAATAATCTTAGATTGAGTTAATCAGCCCTACTTTAGTCATTTAATGGGGGCCCTGAAAGGACTGGATTTCTGAAGGCATTTTGCTACATGGGAAAGGGCTAGGAATGGTTTTAGCTATATGGCCGGGGTATCTGGAGACAATGCAGAACACAGTGCTACAATGTGAGCAGGAAAAATTGAAGATGTAGGAAAAAGTGACAGTGGCAAATCACAAAGATTATAATAACAGAGATGTCATGGGAAGAACAGTGAGGACAAAGTCTTCCTGAGTTGTGCCTTGGCAATGGGCCACCTCTAGTTTAGGCAGTGCTGATGCAGAAGCCCACAGAACCCATCAGGAATCAGATTCTGATAAAGGCTACTGGTGTGACCTGTGTGAGAGACTTCAAAGACTCCTGAGATTATGGCCATGGGTGTAGGAGGGAAGTGGGCTGGGCTGTGTGTGTGTGTGTGTGTGTGTGTGTGTGTGTGCAGCTGGGGGTGGGAGGTGCTGGTTAGAATCACTAATGGGCTTGGTTTGGCCGACAGGCAGCTGTCAGCCGAGGGCGCTTCCAGTTGTAATTGAGAAATGGCAGTGAGCTATCTCCCCGAGTGGGATGATAGTAATTAATTGTTCATTGATCCCACAGGTCAACTAGAGGTCAGTGAAGTTACTCCAATGGCCTGCTAGTTTGCCAGGCAGCCAGGAGCAGTGGTTTGAGACCTCAGTGGGAACTATCTTGTGCCCTCAACTCTGATGCAAGGTGATGGGATAATTATGGTAACCTTAATGTCTATTATTACAAATAATACACAAGTGAGCCATCAGGAAAACTTCATCAGCACACTATTTAAGACTGGGGGAGGGGGAGGGGGAAATGTGTTCGACAGTGGACATTTTTAGTGCAGAATGGAGCACCACAATATGATTGTTATTATTATCAATGTCAAAAACTTGGATAAGTGTCCCTCTGGGTAGAAGGCTGCGCCTGGGGAAGCCCATAGACTTCATCCCTGCTCCGTATATGCAACTGTGGACTACAGCACAGAACTCATACACAATTGGCAAGGCGCACACACAGCAAATTGGTAAAATGAGACTGATTTCAAGCCCCAGCTCTTCTTCAAAGTTCCCCCCATGTTCCATGTGCTGCCAGCCTCTAGATGTGCCTTGACACATGGTGACACCCACTCTTCATTCATACAATCTATTCAACAATGGGAATGGTTTCTCTCCTTTGTGTAAGGTACTGTGCAAGGTGCTGAAGTTACACCTGCGTTCCTGTGGGGCCTGTGTAGTCCCAAATTGTCTCTCTTGTCTAAATCTCCCATCTCCAAGTAGATTAAACTTTTTGAAGACTGGTCATGAAAGATACGTTGGATATTCCAAACAATAGCCATAGCTAGTACTTACTGTTGTATTGGCTTTGTCATATCGTAAGCTCCAAAATGCTTAACACAGAGCCACACAGGTACTGTATCATCATTTAATAATGATTTATTGTAAAAATTCTGAAGCCTAATTGTGGTGGTGGGAGTGGTGAGTGTTGGCAGTGGGGGTTGTTGTGGTGGAGACTTGGTGGGCTCATGTTTTGTGTGAGATGAGATTCAGATGTTCTTCTTTCTAGGAACTGCTATATGAGTGACTAAGGGGTGAGAGTGTTGATGGGATTTTTCTGGTAAAATATCTTGCAGAGACAGTATAACTATCTTGAGTTATACTAGGTCACATGGAACAACCTCAGAGGCATAACAGTTAACTCGGGGGAAAGTTTTGTAATGAATCCATGGATATGATTTTCTTTTGAAATGCTGCTTTCTTTTTACACACCTGCACTTCTCTTATTGGGTGAAGCTGATCGTAGTTGCCATAGAAACTCCTTGTGGTAATACAGTTCTCTCGTACAGTTTTCCCTTCAGCTGGTTGACGTTTCCGTTGTAAGGTCATCAGTGATCACCAAATCTAAAGGACCTCTTGTGGAACAGTGTGGCATTTGATCCCATAGCCTTCTTGACATGGACTCTGTTTGCAGGTTACAGTTCGAGTTTTCCACCCACCTCTTTAGCTGCCATTCTCACCCCCCTCCCTAGTCTCTCCAGGTGGTCTTCCATCTCACCGAGGTTCTCCACTGCAATGGCCACCTAATTTTTTATCTCCAGAGAGGAAGGTATGTCTTCCAGGCCCTAGGTCCCCACTTCTTTTGGACTTTATGGCAGATGTCTGCGCTTGAATGTTCCATGTGCATCTCAGACTTTCTTCTTTCTACCTCTTATCCTTATCTCCATCCTTGTTGTCAAGTCGGTAAAGGATGCCTCTCTTCATGCTGCCCTACTCAGAAACCTAGAAATCAGCCTTGACCCTCTCCTTTCCTTAACCCTCTCTCTCAGTTGGCTCACCAAGATAATCTACTGCACACTCTCTACTTCACTGGTCATTGAAATGGTTGCTTGTGTTGTGATCCTGCTTTCCTTATTGTCCGTTCTCCATTGATTTCCCACCCCAATCTGGGAGATTTTTTAAGGAATGCACATGATAATCCTGTCTTCTTTAAACTCCATCAGGACTTTTCTAGAAGATCAGGCACCTGGTATGGTTTATAAGGCCACACCATTGCTGCTCCAAGCACAATCATTCTCCACGTGACAGCTTTACCACTCAACTGTCTCGGAGGCTCTGTGCTCTCTCCATCACCTTGGAGGAAAGCCAGAAAGTCCTGAACATCCCCATGGAGATGCTCATCATGTCCTTTCCCATTACACAACCAAGCAGTGACAATCTCCTTGCTCTGTACTCCCACAGATCTCTTACGAAGCGTTTGCCATGTGGTGGGCAATGTTTCAAGCCCTTGACTTCACTTACTACAGTTAACCTTCACAACCTAAGAAAGGAATCCCACATCTATTTCCATTTTATAAATGTGGAAAATGTTATGGTTTAGCTAGAAACTGTCCCCCCAAAAGTTCATTTGTTCAGGGGTTGGACTTTTGGAAGTTGGTTAGATCAAAGAGTGCTAACCTTGTCAGTGGATTAATTCACTGATCGGTTTATATTTGAAAGCGCTGTTAGGGAATGGGGCCTGACTGGAGGAAGTAGGGAGCGGGGGACATAACCTAGAAAGGTATTTTCTTGTCCTCATCCCCTTCTTTTCTCTGGCTCTTCCTGTGCTCTCTGCTTTCTGCCCAGCATGAGATGAGCAGCTTTCCTTTGTCATGCCCATCTACCATGATGTTTCTGCCTTTGAGTTAGCTAACTACAGATTGCAAGCTTTGAAATTGTGAACCAAAATAACTCTCTCATCCTTTAAATTAGTAGGGCCAGATATTTTTGTTCCAGCAAGGAATGGTGACTAATAAAGAAAGCAAGACGCAGGCACCACCTAAGTGGCAGGGCTCAGCTGCATCTGAACCCCTAACCCAGCACAGAGCCCACACTTTAATCCTTTTTAGCTGTGCTTTTGACTATACCGCCTCCTCCCAGTAAGCTGTCTCTGCTTCTGCCATCCCTGTTCAAGTCTGAGCTTCCTCCAGAGTAGAGATTTGCTTGTTTTATTTTTTCCCCCTTAACTTCATGTGTGATATGCCAGAGGGGTTCAGCAGCCTGGAGAAAGAAACTAGTTCTGGATCTGACTTTTCCAGGAGTTATTTAATCTTTCATATTGTGACTTTTATAACATAAAAGAAGAAATATTAACTTTGTACTATGCACATGTCCAAGCAAGAAAGGGCTTCCTACCCCTGCAGGTATTTACCTGTAATGTTTACCTGTGAGTTATTTAAAACGATTTCCCAAAATTTAGAATGCTGAAAGCAGAAGAACTGACCAGAGACCACATCCTCTTTGAAAATGTCCCTTCCACTCCCAGGTACCAGGCTCTTTTTAAAAAATTATCTTCTGAATATGAATAAGCCAGCTCTTTAAAGTTTAATGTCCCAGCCATCTTAATTGTTTCTTCCAGAGTACAAAAGAGCAGCCGGGCCACATTGTCACTAATCATTTGCCAACTTTCCTTTTTGCAAAAACAGCTAAGCTCTTTTTGAGACTTAAAATCACTCTGTCTGAGACCCCAACTTGGCAGCTACTTTTGTGTTAACATAAAAGGAGCCTAATTTCTGCTTTTAAGAAATGTGTTAGAGAAGAGATTTTTGATTTGAGGTTTAAAAAAATATATAACAAAGTAAAATAAAAGTTTTTCTCTTTCTTCTACCAGTGCCCCTTCTCCCTTCTTTACTTACATTGTCCTGAGATAAGGTTTCCAGATAAAATACAAGACCCCCATTGTCATGGTCCAATTTCTATTGCTATGAGAAAATACCCGAGACTTGGTGGCTTATAAAGAGGAAAAGAGATTTATCTCACCATTTGGGAGGCTAAAAGACTAACATTAGGTGTTTCCACGGATTCAGCCACAATTGAGGGCTCCTCAGCTCTAACTCATCCTGGAAGAGTACATCATGTTGGGATGGTGGGGAGGGAGGGAGAGAGGGAGAGAGAGAGAGAGAGAGAGAGGGAGAGGGAGAGGGAGAGGGAGAAAGAAGTCAGAGGAAAAGGAAGGGTCTGGCTTGCTTTTTCTTAACAACCCTTTCTCAAAAGTGAGCTGGGTTCCTTGAGAACTATTTTAACCTCCTCTGAAGTCAGGAACCCTAGTGACAAAGGTTCCACCACCTCCCACTTTGCCACACTAGGGACCAGGCTTCTGACACATGAAATTTAGTGGTGGGGGGGCACACAGACCACAAGTTTGAATTTCAGAGAAACAAGAGATGCTCTTAATATACAGGTGAACTGTGCAATATTTGGAACATATTTATATTTTAAAAGACATACATTTATTTAAAGTTCAAATTTATTAGCCCCTTGTGTTGTCATTTTGCTAAAACTGGTAGCTCTTGCCTGGGCATTTCCTATGTTTTCCACATGAGTTTTTTTGTTTTTGTTTTTGTTTTGCTTTTTTGGTCCCGGGGGTCAAACTCAGGACTTTGTGCTTGTGAGGCAGGCACAGGACCACTGAGCTAAATCCCCTGGCCCTTACCCATGAGTTTTGCAAATGAAAACTGCTAACTGATATGAATGACCAATATTCTGAAAATAAATAAGCAAACTAAACCTATCATTTGAGATATCTAATCACAATCACATACCTACACATTCACTGGTTTCTAGGAAACAAATGGTTTCTTACAATCCAGAACAAGTGGGTGCAATGTCTGGAGTTGTCTACATTCTTACCCATGGACTGTAAGTGGTTATTGGAAAGGTATACTTTTAGGGGACTTGGAGCCCAAAGGATGATGTGGTACAGTTCCATGTCTTTGGAGTCATAATTGAACTTCCGTGATGCAAGAAAGGAAATTATTCTAGCTGCGACCCTAGTGATGAGTGAAATAGGTTTCAGAGAAGGAATAGAGCCATAGGAGCCAGGGGGCGGGGGACACAGGGAGAGAGAGAGGGAAGTAGACAGAGGGGTGTGTGTTTTTCTTTAAGTGCCACAGTGCTCTTTCCTCTTCTCTCTCCCTCCCAATTCTGACTTCAAGCTGCAAGGGTCCTGGGCGCCCTGGGGGAACCATGAGGCCCTGGGTCTGAAATCGATTCTCTGTGGGCAGCAGGGCAGCAGTGGCAGGCAGGAGCTCAGCTGTCACTTCGAAGACTTTTATAGAGTCTGACAGCAGTGCTGGCTCCCTGTCTTTTGTCTTTTGTATTCTGTTTGCATTCAGCCTTTAATCGAGGTGGGAAATAACATGAAGGGGCTTTTAGGAAAAGATCTGTACTTGCACTCTCAGGTACCAGGAGAATCCTCGGAGGAGACTGTGAGTACCCTGTCCCTGGATTTTTGTTTTGTTTTGTTTTTGGATTGAAGGAACAGCTTTCCAAGTCCACTACCTTGGAGTCACTGAATTTGTCCAATCATAGGTTGGGAGATAGATATTCAAGAGCAAGGGTATCTCCCTGAAGGTACTTTAAAACTATTTAGGGAAATCAGTATTTAAACAGATGGGCAGGGCAGAATGAATGCTGATGCTTGAAGGTTTTGATCATGCAACATTTCAATCCCAGGCTGAGATAGTGCAAAGGCCTTTGGAGGGGAAAATACTTGAGAGAGCTTTAGGAAAAAAACTAAGGGAATGAAGAAAGACAGGGGTAGGAAGAGGCAAGAGCAGAGTGGAGGAAGTTGTTGGAGGGTCTTTATGCACCTCTCCAGATGGTCGCCAGTGCAGAAAATTGGGGCACATCTGTAACTGAGGGCTTCTCAGCATCAACAAGAAGGTAGTGCTTGCTGAGTTACACATTAATGAACCCACCCTAGCGTTTCCAGCAAGGTGGGTCAGGGCGTAGTCTAGAACTTCTATTTTTAACAGGTCACCTGGGATGCTGGTCCTACTGGTCAAGGGAACCCATTTTGAAGACCGCTGTGTAGCTGGCACTGCCCAGAGGATCAGAAACATGTCCCTCCTGATCCACCTGTCCCCTTCATAGAACTAGCTGTTTTCCAGACTCTTATTAAACATAATACATGATATTGGTTAATTACCTTTTTATGTGCATGTGACAGGATGAGTAGAAGAGGAAGAGAACATTATCTAGTTTGTTTTCTTCATATATCTAATCTTTGGAACTTCAGTTATTTTTTTGGTGCGAGTCCCGAAATGCCCCCCATATAATTAATGGAAAATTATAAATATCCAGCATTTCTAGAATATTCACATTACTCTCTCCTCTTCTTTGCCCTTGCAGTGAGTGTACCATTTATGGATAGGGTATTATACTTGGGTAATAGTTTTTCTTTGTTTTGTGGTACTGGGGATTGAACGCAGGGCCTTTTCAACGAGCTACATCACCAGCACTTTACTTTTTATTTTGAGATAGAGTCTCAGTGTTCAGTCTAGCCCTGAATTTGAGATCTTCCTGCCTTGGATTCCTGGAGTAGTGGGATTAGAGTCATGCACCACCACACCCAGCTGTGAACTGTGTTCTTAATGACGATGATTCTGCATGATCTTCCTGATCCCCACTTTTTGGTGTGATTCAAAATCAATGAACTCCAGATGGAAAGAGCAAGATAGAGTTCAATCAGGATTGGAGATTTAGATCCCTCATCACTTGTGGGTGGCCATGGATATAACAGACAAGCTCTATGACTAGAAAACAAAAGTCATCCCAGTGGGGACCTCCCAAGATACAGGAGGCAGTAACATGTTGTCCACCTTTGACCCACCCTTGGGAGGAGCTTGTACTGTTGACTAGCCAGTGTCCACTGAAGAATCTACTTACTGATGTTTTAATTCCGTATTTCTTGCTGCTTCCTCTAATTAAAATAAAATTAATAATTGTAAAAAAATTCTATTTACTACTTTAAAATACTGAATAGGTTCTGCTGTAGTTTGGATATGGCTTGAGTGTGTCTCCCCAAATGTCCATTAGCTGGATGCTTGGTCCCTGGTATGGTAGTGAGATAGGATCTAGTGCAAGGTAAACAGGTCACTGGGGGCACCACCCTCGGAAGGGACTAATACAGCTCTCCTTGGAGTCTGGTTAGTTCCTGCAAGAGTAGGTTGTTATAAAAAGAACAAATCTGGCCTCTAGTTTCCCCAACTTCCTATCTTACCATGTGATCTCTTCCTCTCACAAGCACCCCACCATGCTGTGAACCACCTTGTTGTGATATAGCCACAAAGCCTTTACCCAAGCCCAGTTTATGTCCTCTTAAATCTCCAGGACTGTGAGGTAAATAAGCCTCTTTTCTTCATAAAGTACCTATCCTGAGATATTTTGGTATAGAAAATAGACTAATAGGGTGAAGGGACTACTCAACAGTCATGGGCCTTCCATTTTGGACAACACGAAGGAGGGACTTTCCAAGCTTCCACAGCAAAACTTTTGAGCTAGTGTCATGACCTAGCCTGGAAACAGCCCACTGGGACTACAAATGGACATAGCTGATTTTGCCTCTGTGAGGATAGATAAAGAAGAAGGAAGCAGCAACACAAGAAGCAGTTCTAGAATAGAGGTGCTAAGATCTCTGATATATCAGGAGTGCCATGGATAAGGTTGGAAGGGTTACCACATCATGGAGTCTGGGATGGAGGTCAGGTAACCCAACACTACTCTCAGGTCACAGGCATAGCTCTCCCAAGGCAAGATGAGACAGTTGGCTGCCTACCTCTGAAGGGTTGCCAGCAGTCCTCCTCAGCCCAACCAGCTGGGGAGAAGAAAATCCCTACACCAGGAGATCATCTATCCCATATGCACAGTGCATGGTAAGCATAGCTTAGGTCTCTTTAGCCTCGGCTCCTACCTAGCTTTCTCTATTGTCTATTCCTTGTGCATTCATTACTCTCTGTCTTGTAAAGCAGGCAGCCTCCTATTGCCTGGTGGAGTTGGTAGAGCTGCATATGAGTTTGTGAGAGCATGATTTGCTATGGGACTAAAGTGGATTGTTGCGGCTTCTGGATCTTGTTGTTATTGCACAGTTCTTCTTTCTATATATTTTTAGAGATTGTAGATGGAACATGAATGGAATCCAAATGGCAGGGAGTCAACATCATTCTGCAAATGGGAAGAGCCCTGTGCTGGGAGGCCAGAGATGTGAATTCTGATTATGAGCATCTGTACAACTCTGTTTGTTTGTTTGTTTGTTTTGAGACAGAGTCTCACTATGCAGTTGAGACTGACCTGGAATTCACTATGTAGTCCAGGCTGGTCTCAAACTCACAGTGATCCTCCTGCCTCAGCCTCTCGAGTGCTGGGATTACAGGTGTACATAATCACGCCCGGCACATCTATACAACTCTGTTTGGCCTTAGGCAGCTCCCATGAACTTCCTAGGCCTCTGTGTCTTCCTTTTCCTGACATGCTAACCTAGGCCTCTATATCAAATGAGGGAACTGTCTCAAGACTCCACTGCTGAAGTTCCCATCATGATCTGGAAGGGCTGCATGAATCCTTAGACGCATAGGTTTTTTAAGTTGGTTTGTTACATCCTGGCCCTGAAGACATGAGATCATGGAAACCAGCTGCTGAGTTTAATGGCTGCACACCTTCCTGGGACACCAGGGGATAGAGGGTGAGTGTGGTAGCTGGAGGGGCCAGAAAGCACCAGAGACTAATTTGAAGAAGGAGGTTCTGGATGGTGTGTGGATTCAGCACCTCTCCTCCATTTGGCTCCCACCAGGGATACCTCCTCCCCACAAGAGAGATGTTATCTGTCCATGAAATGCATTGATTCAGAAATACTTAATATTCCTGGTTTTTATTAGTCAGCATACAATGTTGATAACCTGAATGTCTAGACAGCCATATTGAGTGAACAAATGATTCCAGGAAAAAATTTAAAATTGTTTTCTTTCTGTTAGTCTATGCTATACAGCTTATGATGGATAAATATATACTTTTTTCAGTACTAGGGAATGAACCCAGGGCATTTGTATTGACCTATATCCTTTATCCCTTTTTATTTTTATTTTGAGATAGGGTCTGGCTAAATCACTAAATTGTTCAGGCTGGGCTCAAACTTTCCATCCTCTTGCCTCAGCTTCCCACAGTGCTGGATTACAGGCTATGTATAACCTCTTTTTCCCACTTTCAAAGATTGAAAATATGTAGTGGCCTTCAGGCACTTGCAGGGCCTGGGAGGCTCAGGTTGGGAAGCTAGGTTTCCAGATTAGAAACAGGGAGAAGCTCTAGAGCAGGGGATGGTAGACTCCCACGGGGAGCAACTCTCGAAGCTCCCACTGACAGCTGAGAGGGTGGTTGGTGCAAGACCACCGCTCCGAGACCCTGTGGGCAGCCAGCTTCCAGGCATTCTTCCAGTCCAGCTCTTCCTGCCTCTGCCTGTGTCTTGGCCCTCAGCCCATCTCCCCAGATCCCTGACACAGGCTAATTGCTTGTAACAAAACTTGGCTTTAGAAATGTCAGGCGGAATGGGACGGGAGGGGAAGGAGGCAGAAGGGAATCAAAAACAACAAGAAGAATTTGGCAGAAGTCACCACAGAGGGTACAACTTGAGGGCTCCTGGGCGGGCCAGGTTTATTAACTGCTCTGGCTTTAGAAGGTCACCACCTCACACGAGCAGTTGCTCCAGCCCAGCAGCCCCCAGGTAGAAGCTGTCAGGAGAACACCTTGGAAAGGGCAGGGAAGTGTCAGCAGGCCCCACAGCACTTCCCCAAAGCTCCAGGCTTGGCTGGGGCCTGCCCTCCTCCAAATGCCAGAGTAAGACATTTATGAAGCCAGCTCTTCCCAGTCCACTGGACCCATCACTGATAGGAAGCAGGATCCTTGAGAGCCTTGGCCTTGACTCCAGGAAGCCACAAGGTGCCCTCCCATGTCCTCCCCCTTGTCCCCAGAATCTCATTTTTCATACAGTACTGACCTTGGTTTTTAGACTCATAGTCATCCAAAATTTGGATAAAGCTGATCTGCAGGAAGGCATTAATAACAATGGTATTTGGCTTTGGTAGCAATTGCATAGTCAGTTGAGAGGCCTGGCCTAGGAAGGGCACTGCCCTGGGCAGTGAGGCAGGTTCTCCCCAGCCCCGCTGAGGTCAGAATCCTCACGCCTGGCAGTGGGTGTGGTGGTCCTAGCGATGGTGAGGTTGTTTCTGATCCTCCCGACTCCAAGTGATGCTGTGTCAGCCTCCAGACTGCTGGGATGATCGGCCACCCTGCTCAAAGTCATTTCTTTATGATGTCAGCCTCCTGCCTGTTTGCTGAGGTCTGCTGTGAATTCAGCATTAGCTCTTCGCTCAGAGCTAACCCCACAGAGTATGTATTTGGGTGTCTCGGGCAAATGATGTGGAGGTTGAAAGCCAGACTGCCCAGGTCTTCTTTCTACTTTTGCCACCTTCAAGCTGGCAAGTCACTTCACCTATGGGCAGCATGTCCTCGCCTGTGAAGGACAAGCATGGCACCCATGTCACTGCGTTACTGTGAGGATTAAATGAGTTTACACACACACACACACAATCACTTAGAACAGCGGCTGGCCTACAGTATATTTGATGTAAGAGTTTGTTAGATTAAACTTTGCTAATTTTCATTTGAAATCTTTGCACTCTGGCTATTAAGGGTGGCTCTCCTTTCCCTAAAACCTCACTCTTAGGAGAAGATCTGATTGAACAGCACCATCCAGTGGGGATTTATTGAGCATCTACTATATGGTGTCAAGTTCAGCACATACAAAAATGATCCATACCAATGCCAGCATTTGCACTTGCTTGATGAAGCCAGGCTTTTGTGCTCAGGCTTCCTGCAAGATTATGTTCAGATGGCTCCAGGGTCAATGGATGCTACCAAGGACCACAGGGCAGGAATGGTGAAGAATGCAGTCCTCCGTCTATAATGCTATCAGGGGTTCTTATGGCTGCTGTCAAGGCCTTGTTTGCTTTCACCACAAAATGTGGTTTCCTTGTTGCTTTTTTAAAAGAGTGAAAGAGATTTAATAGACGTATCAACTAAACCCAATATGTGTAGACATTGTTTGAATCTTGCTTTGAACAAACCAACCGTAAAACCACATTGGTGAGATGATTCAGGAAATGTGAGTGTGGATGGGTTGTCAGAATGACCATAGTGTTGGGGCTGTGTTTCAACATTTTTCCTGACTAGAGACCCACACAAAGTGTTCATAGATGAAATGATACAGCGGCTAGAATTTGCTGTAACGTAGATCAGAGGATGACAGGGGGAAGGATGGCCATAAAACTAGACTGAACAGAGAGGGATGATTATTGCAGTTGGTGACACTACAGAGAAATTTTTGTGTCACTCAGAGAATTTCCATAATAAAGCTAAAATAAAAACACAGTGAAGATGAGGTACTTTGGCCCAGAACTCTGAGCCTCACATCTGGGCACAGTCAATTCCTGCCCTTTGTACCTGGATCCCAGTCTGTCCCTTCCTATGGCCTTTCCCTGACCCTGCCCTTCAGTTGGTGGCTAGGAGGCTGAGAATTCAGAGGGTCGTAGTAAACATGGAAACTGTGCTTGAGGGATCCTTTTCCTGAATGTCTGGAAGGTCACTGTCATTTTCCAGTTGTTTAAGTGCCCATTTGAGGTGCTGGCTGCCAGGGTTCCTCCCCGTCCAGGTTGAAATTTCCTTGCCAGTGTTAGGTATGTGGTGCCTTTAATAGTTAATTAGATCATGGGGCTCCACCCCCTGGATGGGATGAGTGCAGTTCTCACGGGGGTGGGTTGTTATAAAGCGCAAGTGGCCTCCTCGCCATGCTCTCTTGCTTCCTTTGTGGTCGTGATCTCTTTCACACGCCACCTGCACCCTTCCAGTGTTCCGCCATTCATAGAAGAGATTGTGGCCCTCACTAGAAACTCAGCACATGCCAGAGCCATGCTCTTGGACCTCTCAAACCATTAGCTAAACCAGGCTCAAGTATTCTGTTACAGCAACAGAAAAGTCTTGACATAGGTTCACGCTACCAAAACAACTCCAGAAAGTTACACAACCCACCTTTTCTTCTCCCTCTCCCTCCTCAAAGCCTGCCCAACAGCTGCATCTCAGAGGCTGGTGAGCAGGCGGCATTTACCGTTGCGTAAAAACAAGCAGGCCCAGACTGGGCAGTGGGGAGGCGCTGGACCAAAGGTCAGGAGTGCTGGGATTCAGAGGCTGCTCTTCTGAGACCAGGTTGGTGTCATCCTGGAGAATTCTTTTCACCTTTTCTGAATCCAACTGTTCTTGTTTAGAAGGGCTGGGTTGAGAGGGAGGCCTCTATCTCCAAAAGTCATGTGTGTCCTCCCTTCTGAGAGTAACTGGCTGAGCGGGAGTCCCTTCAATGGCTTCTAATTTCCACACATCCCTTACAGGTCCCATGTCTCCAACAGCTTCCCAGGGAAACAGCTCCAGTCTCTCAAAAGGGCTTCTGGAGGGCCCTGCCTGGCTGCCCTAAATTCTCACCACAGTCCTCTGGAGTAGGAGGTGAGTGATGCCCTTGTTAAAATCACTCTTCATGCCCCTGAGATGAGAAGATGTGTTCTTTCTCAGGTCTGTCAGAGCTTCCGCTGTAGAACTTTCTAAGCCTCCTCATAATGTCAGCTAACCAGTTAACAAGCATGGGTTAAACTTGCCACTTTCCAATCAGAGAGCTTTACTTCTGGCCACCTGGACCCCCCCCCCATCTATTTGTAAGTCAGATTTCTCTTGTCACAATAATTAGTTCCAAGTGGGTGAGAGGAACGGGACAGCTGGGAGTCAAATGCTGTCTGAATGGAGTCCTTCCCAAGCAGCATCTGGCACTCTGGCCTTCATTGTGGGCCCTCGGGTCTGGCATGGGCACCACCCAGTCAGCTTAGTGTGGTTGTTAAGACTAGGGTTCTGCAGCTTCCAGAGTCATAAAGTGTGGCCCCCCTCTCAGCTCAGCCACTGATCAGTTCTAAGTGGTAGGTAGGCCCTGCTATTTAACCAACCTTTCTGGACCTCAGCTTCCCCCACCACGAAGTAGAGATAGTAACAATATCCCTTTGTCAGAGAGCTGTTTGTTAAGAATCAAGTAAGTCAAGTTTTCAGAAGAGTGCTTGGCTTGTAATATGGTGGTAACCACTCAAATTGCTGCCTGCCCATTACCATGTAGTTTCTCCTTGCTGGACTTTGGCAGGTGGGAGACAGAGAATCTAGGGGTAAGGTACAGAGGTATTGCACGGTGGGGTAAAAACAAAGGGATGTCAGTTATCACCAGAGAGACACAGTAGTCTGTGCCTTTCAGGTTCACCCATGTGCCTCTCCTGGTCCAGGAGCCCACAGGGCTGAGGCAAAGGCTGTTGGCTCTTCCTGCTGACCTCTCTATCAGGTCCTCAGCCACTGCCACCTGACTTTCACTCTTGAAAGTGACCCAGGAAATCTACTCAGGAGGGGAACTCATTTCATTGAGCCCTTCATTCACACAGTTGTTCTCCTATTTTGCCAGGTGCTGGGACCGTTGTGTGAGACAGGGGCCCTAAGTCTTCCCCTGGCCTCCAGACCCTCTAGGCCTGGCTGCTCTTAACCTCCTACTGCCTCCTGTCCACTACAGGCACACATCAAATACCCTCTCAGCTCAGGGCTTCTGCCCTGGTGTTTCCTTAGCTCAGAACCTTCTCCCCACATGGTGAGGGGTACTCTGTGACTGACGTCCTACACCTGCCATCCTGTAGGTCTGCGCTCCGGTGTCACCTCCACAGGTGTCACCTCCTCCTTATCTGAGTCCTGTTTAAATCAACCCATTGCTCTCAGGTCTTTTCTCTGCCTTTTAGACCTAATTGTACTGTCATTATCTGGTGTCAAGTTATTTGTTTCTGTCTGTCCCTCACAGACCTTAATATACTCCATGTATTAACCCTTGCGTGTTCCCCGACATTGTTGGAGAAGCTTACAGATCTCTCTTTAGAATAAAGACTTACCAATGCATAAGATATAGCACACAGTATTGCTAAATTTTAGTTGAATGAAAATAAAGGTGAATTCTTTTTTTCTATCCAAGTTTACAGATTCTCTTGAGTTCTTAAGCTTAGGCCACAAATGTTGTTTTCTTCCCCACTAGCACCAAAAAAGAAAATGTTTGGAGTACCAGAGAATTCAATAAATATGTCCGGAATAAACAAATACCTTTGTTACAATCTAGTAGTTAAAGGGTTAAATGTGTTTCTCCAATCCTTTATGTGCATTTTAATAATAAAATGATGACCGTATCTGCCATTTGGTGATTGCTGCTGTGTGCTAGATCCTGTTTCATGAACATCAGCTCATTTATTTTTTCCAACAGCATTGAATACTCCCATTTTATGGCTCAGAAAAAGTCAGTATTAGAACTCAGATCTTGTATTAGAACTCAGATTTGAGTCCAGAGTCTGTGCTCTTAGTGTGTTAAGATAGGCTTCCTTAGTGTCTCAGTCTTGCATACAAGTCCTCAAGTCTAGCAGGGCCTGCCCTGGTTTCCTCACTAGCTAGAGGTTCCTGCCAGTTCCATTCACCCTCATCTTCTCAGGCTACCTGTGGTGCCATCTAGGGGCCTTAGCCATTTCCCCAGCATCACACAACTACCTCAAAGCTAAGGCCCATCAGGCAGTAGCTCCAAGACCTGCTGCTCTTTTACTTTCCAAATCTCAACATCCTCCTACCCCCTAGGTACTGTACCTTGGATGTTCTCCAAGCCGCCCTGTGGTAATGGAAGGGTCAGTTTCTCCATGAGGACTTTCCTGTTTCTCCCCTGGTAGATCTGTCCACATTGTACGCCCAGTGTTCTCTACATAACACCACCCACAACTCGCATCAATTATCCCATTTGTTTACATGCCTCCCCTCTTACCATTCAGACAGCTCCTTGAGGACTGGGGCTGATTCTAGTTTGTCTGTAATCTCTGGGTTTAGAACAATGTCTGACATGGGGAGGGGACTGGATGCCTGCTGAAAGGGTGAAGAGATGAATGAAAGGATAAATGAATGCATGAGTTATACGCACGAACCATGCTTTACATTTTGGCTTTTGAGTTTATTATTTATTACACATAACCAGGTGCCTAGTAGCATTGCAAGACCTAAGAGAAATGGATTCTGAAGATGTCAAGAACGGGTCCTTCTTTACTTCCCAATGTAAAGTCAGTCTGCAAGAAAAATATACAGAATCATATCCAACAGCATATGATATCTATTTGTTTTAGCTCCTCAAATCAATTCAAAACCTATTAATATTTAATTTAATTCACTATTTTTTCTAGAACATTAACAGATATGTTATTAAGCTATGGGTCATTCATAATTGGTCATCTCTCCGTGAATTAAATTTTAAAAAGGAAAAGTAAGATCAAAGAATAATCAGATTTCCTACTTATGCAAGGCAACCAAGGTAAATTATATTTTCCTTCTAAAAATAGATTATTTTCTTAAGAATCAAACATTTATTTTGATCTCAAGTGATCTCAGTATATCTTATGTAGAATTAAGAAATAAATTCCAGGTAATAGTATTATATTTTTAATAGATTTAGCATGTATTGAATGATGTTTGAGTACAAGGCACTGAACTGGGTCCTAGAAGGAAACAAAGATGGATGGAACATTGTTTCTTCCCAAACAATAAACAATAGAAGAGTGTGAGCCTTCAGGGAAGGGCTAAGCAAAGCTATCTACAGAACTTATTCTTCAAGATACCAAGCTGAGGCTTCAAGTACTTTGAAGTGTGGATCTAGTGACATGGCTGATGGTGAAGAGGTTGGATATGAAGATAAAGGAAGGTGTGAGATAAGAGCACACTTTCTTCATTAATAATCCTGCCATGATAGTCTTGTGAAGGGAACTGGAACTGCCAAATGCCACAAATAAGCTGACATGATTATTCTTGTATGGTTGGCCTATGAGACCTCTCTGTATATGTACTCAAGACCGCTGTATGATCAGAATGGCTTTATATGACTTGACAACTTTGGTGTAGGTCAATTGTCCTTAAATGAGGACAATATCCTCCCTCAAGCCAGGTGTCGCTTGGCAATGTCTAGAGATGTTCTAATTGTCATAATTGGAAGGCATACTATCAGTGTCAAATGGGTAGAGGTCAAGGATGCTGCTAAACATCCTACAATGCCCAAGACATCTCTCATATCATGGAATTATCTGCCCTAAATGTAAATATGATGAGGTTGAGAAAACTCAGGTCCAGGCCTCTCAATCTGTGATCCATACTCCTTTATGTGGTAGACTTGAGTCATACTATGAACTTCCTGAGAGAGTATGGCAAATTTTATATATGTGTGTATTACGAGGTATATAATAGATTGAAAAGTGCCACTCTCCAACTCATGTCCAGCCAGAACCCCTGAATATAGTCTTATTTAGAAATAGGTTCATCACAGATAGAATTACTTAAGGATCTTGGGAAGAAATTTTTATTCATTTGCTGGTGTCCTTATAAGGTAGAGTGGAAAAGATATTATACAAGGAAGGAGGCCATGTGAATATAGAAGTAGGCAGAGATTGGAGTGATGCTACTGCAATTCAAGGAAGCCAGGAGCTGCCAAAAGTTGAAAAGGCAAGGAAGGAATCTCCCTTACAGATTTCCAAGAGAGCAAGGCCCTGCCAGAATCTTGATGTTGGACTTCTCTTCTCCAGAGCTTTAAGAGAATATAGTTTGTGGTCCTTTGTTAATGACAACTCTCTGAAACTGATAGAAGGTATATATATTATATTGGGCAAAGGTTTTTCTCTCTTGCATGCCTGCCTGCCATCTTTTTTTTGGGGGGGTAATATAACCCCAATTTTCTGCCTGTTTCCTCTGTCTGAATTTAATCTGAGTTGTTTGGAGTGGAGTTGACTCTATCCGCAGTCCTGAGACTTCAGAATTGGGCACATGGCCTAGTTCATGTCCACAGACGTTGATGAAATCCTTTCAGCTAAAGTTGCCACACTGATATTGTGACTGTTTTTGCTGGTAGCTGTCTTCATCATCCCTAGAGAATTGACAAAGTTGACAAAGAGAGCTGAGGAAGAAGGCAACATGCCAAAGAAAGAAACAGTGACTTGCTATTCTTTGAAATCTTAGATCAGTCTACTCTGGAAAATTCATCTTTTAAACCTTCCTGCATTTAACCAGTGAGTCCACTCCCAACGTTTTGTTCATTTGATTTTTTTTAGGCACAATTGAACTTTATTTATTTATTTTCTCATTGAGTTTATCAGTACATTTTAGATATACGGCACAGTTACATTCATCATTGGGATCTTGTACATTTATATGACAGATCTTGGTTCTCATTTTTTCCCCATACCCCTGCCCTCCCTTCACCCCCTCCTCCTTTCCCTATTTACAAAGACTTTGTTTCCATTTTTTTCATTTTCTCATATTTTTTCTATTCCCTTATTCAATTGTTTAAGCCAGGATGAATTGGGTTTTTGTCATTCAAAAATAATCAAAAAATCCTTGACAAATTGAGTCCTTGGTTTTTACTGAATGGTCACAGAGAGTGATTCCATAAATTCTTAGGAACTACTAATCTTATTTATTACTGTGGAAGGTTTGCATTACTGTGCTTACAAGAAATACTGTACGGCCATGGTAGTAAGAGGACATTCCAGGAATAGGGTCTGATTAATTGAATTTGGGGGTCTTAAAAAGTGTTAACAAACTGGGTGTGCCCTGTAATTCCAGCACTCAGGAGGCTGAGCCAAGAGGATCACGAGGATCACAGCAAGTCCAAGGCCACCCTGGGCTACTTAGTGAGAACTTGTGTCAAAAACAAAACAAAACAAAACAAAAAAAGTTTTTACAAATTCCTAGCATCACAGAATATTAGAACTGAAAATTATAATAGAGATTATACTTAATTTTTTTTTACAGATTAAAGCATGGAGAGAGAAGATATGCATTGACAATCCAGATCATTAGAAATTTAATTTATCTCAAGGGTCCTTTAAATAAACATTTTTCACTTCACATCTCAAATAAAATCTATTCAGAAAAATATTTCTACATAGCACTTCCTTGGAACTCATCTATTATATATAGAAAGATAACTTACAGATGAAATAATCCTTTATTCAAATGAGAATTAAAGAGGAATATTAAAAACCCACTTGTTTTGGTCAACATTCCCTTTCTGAAATGTCTGACTTCTCCCTGGTTTGTAATTTCTGCAGTGGACTCAAACGCCTCTCAATAAATGAGGTCAACATTTCTCCATGGTTTGTTCTTCTTGTCTCCTCTGACCACTCCTCTTTGAACAAGTGACCTGCAACACCCATTGGAAAAAATAAAAATGGCTGTGTTGGGATCCACATGGAAATTATGCACAGAAACCACCACGCAGGCTTGGGGTCACATCCTCAGGCTGGTCCACTTACTCTTGGTGATTTAGATCAGGTGCTGGATTTCACATCTCATTTCACACACCTACCTGACTGAGGTTTTGGGAAAAGTCCCGCATCTTGTGTCCCAGTATTGGAATGACTAGGTGAGCTCTTCAACTTCCCTGACTTCTCTAGCATTGCAAAATGGAAGCAGCAACATCTAGCCATCTGCTGTGATCAGGAAATAAGATGTATTAGCCAAATCCCTCCATCATTTATCCTCCACCTTTCCTTAAAATGAAGACAACTGACGCATGCTTTCACTGGGAAGATCTTGGAGAAGAGACGTAAGTAAACTGAAGCAGTCTTTTACTTTTTCCCATATTCTCCTGAAGAATGACCTTTAGATTCTGAGTAGGCTGTAGCATGGTCCTTGGCCTGGCCAACCTGTTGGAGAAGATGGCAGTATAATTAAACCTGTATCCCAGTAGTTAACCTCTATAGACCCCCTTGGAACGCGGGGATTTTTTAGTTAGACCTAAAACTGCTGCTGAGCTAAATAAGCCCCAGAAGGACATAGATTTCAGACATGTGTGATGGAATCTCGATATTAACCATTAAAGAACAAAGACAACCCTTATAGAGGAGTTTCTCTGTGCTCAAAGGCCCCACCTCTCTTACTGGTGACGTGCACATGGGATCAAAGACCGTTAGTCAATAACGTGGCCCAAAATTTTCTCATATTATTTGTAAAGAACCTAAGGCTAGCAAGGTTTATGATAACACAACTAGTTTCAGAGGGGGGCTCAAAACAGACATTCTGACTCTCGTGGTTTTTAAACATGGCCCCCAAGTTCTTTAATACTCTTTCCATTGAGAGAGGGTGGATGTCCCCTCGACTTGAATCTAGCTCTATGATTGATTGACCAGTAGAATGTTTCAGAATCAATATGACAGCAGTTTCTCAAATGACTTCATCTTTCTAAGCCTCCATTTACTCATCTGTAAGATGATAATGATGTTGTCTGTCCAATAGGATTGCTGTCCACACAATGCTTGGCACATAATATGGGCTCAATCAACATTATGCCTTACAACTTGTCCAACACAAGATAAAGGGAAGGTGCCATGATACATGTGATTCATTGCCTACATTTGTACCTGGAAACACGGAAATGGATGGATTTCATGGTAACCATACACTGATGGGAGCTAGAGTTCCCACCTGGGGCATATTTTTAAAACACAGATTCCTCAGGCCCCAGTCCCATGGATTCTGATTGAATAGATGTGCATAAAAAAGGATCTGTGCAAATAATTCTGAAGTTTGGACCTCGTGGAACATTCAGAGTTTCTTGCTCCTAAACTTGCTGAATCCTTTACACATCACAATAATCTACAAGATATTGTTCCATTCCAGCAGATTTCCATAAACTTTGTGCATGCCCTACCTCCCAGTCATCCTACACAATCAAGGCTCCTATGTGCTTTACACACTTGAATTTACTGTTGTGAATTTCCAAACAGGAAGGACTGTAGTCTGTACAGGACATAAGCTTCAAGGGTGGGGAGGCCCAGGCATTTGGGCTGCCCTCAGTTCTCCAGAAGTTTTCCATCAGCCACCTCCACACTGGACCCAGCTCCTACCTGCAGGATGGAAGATGGCACTCCCAGAGGTTTTAATTAATTGTTTTGTATAATTTTTTTTCTTTTGGGTCAGACTCCCAAGTGTCTATCACACTGACAGTCCTCTGGGGAGTCTTTTGTTCTGAATAGGTGAAAAATTGTACCCACAAAAAGAGTTCCCCATCCGATCAATTCTCTCTAACAACTTTATTGATTAGCTGCAGGAACATTTTTCATTTATTAATTATGAAGAAGATGTTTCAGAGATTTCTTAAAGTTAACTATTATGAGGTTTTTAAAAATACTGAGTTAACGTTGACTGACTTAATTCAAACTATTTAACAAGGCACAGAGCTCTAAAGCAGGGATTAGGAGTCCTGGCAAAGGAAGCCAGGAGGGCCTGTGAGCACAGTCAGCGGTCTGATCTTCATTTGGGACTGATTAATTGATTACTAGGGGGAAAAACGTGCGTGGCTTGTCCTTTTCAATAATGTGTTAGCATCAAAATATCATCCCATTATGATGTCCAGGCTAGTGATGGTTAATTAATTAATTGCTGCCAGTTAAAAACAATGTTCGACCCAGGTAAATCTTTCACTTATTAAAATCAATTTTGGTAATGGCTTTGCAAAGGGATTTGGAAGCAGAGTCAGGAGTCTTGGCTGGCCCCTCCTTTCCTCCCTGCTCCCCCTTCCCCTGCCCTCTCCCAACCCCTCCTCAGTCCAGTTCCCCGCTGACTGAGGCAGTGGCGACAGTGTCTATTAGACGTTCATCCAGCAGAGCAGGTCAGAGCTCCCTGGGATGTTGGTAGTCTCTGCAGGTCACAAACTGGCTTCCTCCTCCTCCTGAGTTATTCAGCATAAAACGGTCCGACAGCCGGCAGACATCCTAGCTAGCTCGATTCCCAGAGCTTCCTGCAGAAGGAAGGCTGGACTGCTCAAAAGTGAGGGAAACTGAAACACAAACAAACAAACAAACAAACAAACAAACAAACAAAAACCCCAGTGCTTGCTTCCCATGTCTCTCGTCATCCTCAGTCCTATCCTTCGCCAAGAACATTCTAGAAAAGGTTTATGGCAAGGGTCACCAGTCCTGGCTGGGAGAAGACACTATTCCCTCAGCTTCCTTCCTTAGTATCTATAGATTCATTGGCCTAGGGGAACCAGGCACTGTGCTGTGCACAGATGAGGAAGGCCTGTCACGACTCTCAGGGCCTCTAGAATCCACCGGACTAATCTTCTCATAGTTCTGTCAGAATTGAGAACTATCCGGGGAGAAAACTGGTGGTAGGTGGGAAAGACTCAGATACCCACCTCACCTTTAGTACTTCAGAGGAAAGGATGGTTGAATCCTGGCTGAAAGAATATACAGGGAATATTTCTCATGAGGAATAGAAGGCAAAGAGAATAAGATAACTAAATGTGAATGAGGCCAGTGACAATGAAAAGGGAGTGATAGGCAGAAAAAAAAAAAACCCACAAGATAAAACTTCCAGAGGGTGGGGGGGCAGTTGCTAAGGAAGTTCAGGGTGTGAGTCTTCAGCAGAGGGGGCCTCCCATGTGGGATACAATGGGCTGGGCCAGGGCCAGAGGAATCCTGGATCCGCAAGAGCTATGTGGAATATCCAAAGCTTTAGACTGAGTATTTAGGTAAGCAGATAAATGGGGTGGGAGGCAGGCAGAACTAAGAAGACTGATGAGGGGTTACTGGCCGTGGGGCCATGAGGTCTGGATGAGTTCCCTAGAAGGAGTCAGCCTTCATAGCAGGGACAGGGGGAAAACATACTTTGTAAAAGGGTTGATGTCTTCCGAAAAATTACACCCTGGGCTCCTACATGTGCCACTTAGTAAGCACTTTTTTCTGTTGTGGAGAATTTAATGAAGGAGAATAGAAAATTAGGTATTAGTAAAAGTTCCTACTCTCAAATAAAAGATAAGGTAGATGTTGAATACTACTTCCCAACTACCAGCATGTGTGCCTTGCTCACAGGTAAAATGCTGAAATAACTATTCAAAGGAAGATTGGGAGTTTTTAGAAACAAATCCAGTAGTTCTTAGTAATATCAAATGGCTGACAACAAACCAACCAGCCATGTTTCCTTTCTGTTAGGGTCACAGAATTATATACCACGGGCATGACATACATAATCATGGATAATCTTGATTCTAGCAAGACAACTGAGCTGGGCTTGCCCGGCATTCTTATGCCCGAGATTGTAAACTCTGGGTCTATTTCATGCAGGTAGTTTCAGTCACCAGCAGTGAGGATTCTTACTGAAAGAATTTTGATTATTGAAGCAAAAGGTGAGGTTAGTTTAGTGCTCTGTTCCTAACCCTACCTTGTTCAATATTTTTCTAAAAGAAGTAAAAGAAGGCACAGAAGACATTCTTATCAGATTTCCAAACATGACTCATGTCTGGGAGGGATAGATAACACAGCAAAAGAACAAATCAATATTCAAAGTTATTCTGTTAGGTTGAAATGTGGAAATAAGCCAAGAGTATAACAGGAAAAAAATATAAAGTCTGAGTTTAGGTTAAAAAATCAATCATAAAGACACAGCATTGGAAAAATATGGCATGGTAATAGTTGACATAGAAAAAAAAAGTTGAAGCTTTTTATGATCATAAGATAAGGAAGAGAAACAACATAATGTGAACATTAGGAAAGCTGATTCAGTATCGGACTGTCTTTGTTAGTGTACCCGCAGAAGCGAAGCAGAAGAAGAGATAAGGCTTAACTGGGGAGCTGACCCCAGGAAGCCTGCTCTTGTACAGAATAAAAGAAGGAGCCAACCAAGAGTGTATCAAACCAGTAACCCTGAAAAGCATCAGGAGTTTGATGCTGCTGGGAACTCTGATGGGGCTGGAGAACATGAGTCCTGAGTTGTCCCAGCTAAGAGTACGTGAGCAGGGCATTTATACTCCAGCTCTTAGTCATTGGCTGACGGCTCCTCTGGCAGGGTTAGTCCACTGGCACCTCTGACTGCAGAGAAAGCCTCAGATTAGGTATGCAGATACTCACAGAGAAGCCGCACTGGGAGGAACAAGAATGGTAAGGCTCAAGGGAGTCTGAGCTGGGCACCAGTGACACCTGTTATGATCCCCAGGGACTAAAGGGGTACATATGTCTGTCCTGCTGGTCAGCCTTTAACTGAAGTACTGTATCTGACTCTCGGTGCTCAAGATTTCAAGAGAAATCTTGAAAAAGTATTTCTTGGAATAGGGACACAAGATGATAGGGAGTTTGTTGACCGTGTCATCCAAATATCGAGCTGAGAAGACCCAGCTTGGAAAAGGAACACAAAAAAGCAGATGATATCTGCGTGACTCTCATCTTGGTGTCTGTATAACAGATATCTTCAGCTTCATGTCCAAATTGAAATTCAGTTTTCTCACCTGAAAGCTGGAGTGAGTGCTGTGCTTGAAATGATTGTGGACAAACGTAGAAAATACCTACATGTCTGCCCCAGATGGCATGAGATCCTATTCTAGAGGGGTGATGGGAAAAGAGAGCTGGATAAACATGAAGACCAAAACCCAAATGCCAAAAAGTTTGACATAGATACGCATCTTTACACACAGAGACAAAAGAGAGCTTAAAGATTTTGATTGGATTTTGATATTGAAGCAATTGATCAATGTAATGTACAAAACTTGAACAAATTCTTAATCTGAAACTATGAAAGTACAAGGAGATTCATTTTTAAAAAAACTAAAACACAAATGATAGATTCTTTACAACTTATATGAGCATAATTATATGCATTGAGATCCTTACATATAGACTGATGTATACACAATAGAGAACACAGATATACATATTTCATGGTTACTTATTCATTCGTACATGTATATACATATAGCACTTTATAGCTGGGTATAACACTATTGTGATTTTGATATTATTACAAATCCCTCCAGTTGGTAAAAGTAAATTATGTTACATCCTCCTATTGGCCATTAAGTTGCAGAATTTTCTATAGATGTGGAATAATCACGCAGACCCGCTTTTCTCACAATAAGGTGAGTCCTTCCCTTAACCCACATGTGGGCCCAGTGTTTCCCTTGGTTTCAATGATGAAACATTGTGAGGACTCTTATTTTCTTTGTTTTGTTCCTGGATCCTGGTCAAGTTACTTCCTAACCATGAGGCCTTGGGAAAAATGTCTTCACTTCTCAGGATTCTAGTTTGCCCAAATTGCTTTTTTCATAGGCTTGCTGTAGAGAACACGTTAAAATAGGGATAAGCATTTGGAATTTAGAACTTGATTTTCTTTTGAGTTGATCTAGGAAAAAGAAAAGCCAAAGATGTCTCCAAAGCTGTTGTAGAAAGAAAGAAGCATGGTGTTTATTTTTATTTCCATTTAATGTTATTCTGACTTGGGACAAAGTACTTATTTCTAAGATCCCTACCTCCCCTGCACAGACCATCCAGCATATGATCACTTCAACCAGCAGAATTCACATGGGCAGGCGGGTCAGTACAATAGCAGAGCAGTGGAGAGAAGTAAAGAAAGCATCTGGCTGGGCATGGTGGTGCACACCTATAATTCCTGCACTCAGGAGGCTGAGGCAGGAGGATCACTGTGGATTGGAGGCCAGCCTGGGCTATACAGTGAGTCCAAGGTCACCCTGAACCACTTAGCAGGATCCTATCTCAAGCTCCCTCCTTAAAAAAAAAAATAATAAGGAAAGGAGAGGAGAGGAGAGAAGAAGGAAGGAGAGGGAAGGGAAGCAAAGGGAAGGGAAGGGAAAGGCAGAGAAGGGAAGGACAAAAAGTATCTGCACCTAAGTTATCCAGGTTGTGCAATCCGGAAAGAAAGCACCCAACAGTGGTCTGGTAATTCCACCTCAGATTTGAGGAGGGAAGCTGTCAGTACTCATTTAAACTGTTCCAACAGCCTTCTTATGACCCAGGAGCTGCAGAACATTGAATACACAGAAAGGCATAATTGAATAACAGACACAGGAGCACTCTCCACGGCCACCCCCAAATTATGGGGAACTGATGGGACCTAGAAAGGACACAATAATGTTTAGCATTTATGAAAATAAATTCAAGTTGAACATCTATCCATAATAAGAGAAGTCGTTACCGTACAAATCTAAGAAATTGAAGTTCAGGCTTGTGGCCAGGCGAAAAAATTAGAGTTGACTCTGATAGTATAAAGATTTTTAATAAGAGGGCTGGGGATTTAGCTCAGAGGTTCTGTGGCCTGCCTCACAAACTCAAGGACCCGAGTTCAATCCCCAGTACTACAAAAAAAAAAAAAAAGATTTTTAATAAGAGCATCATCGGTTGTTAGTTACAATTTTCTAAAGAATGGGGTGGAGACAAGATAGAAAAATCTTGTCCTTTCCCTTTCTTGCAAAGTAGTTGCCAACAAGGGGTTGGTATTCTTGGTGGGTCAAAGCTCAGGGCTCTGTGGGATGCTGATGGAAGCATAACAATGTCTTGTATCTGAGCAAGTTTTTCCTGGTTGTTAAGTAATTTCTTATCAATTATCTTTATTTCCCTCGATATCATTATGGGGTATATGTTATGAGGAAACTTGCAAAGTGAGGGCCTGTTGGTATTACACAGTAAGAAGTGGGAACTTGGAACCCCCATTTTTCTTCATGTATGTGTTTTCTTTCTACCATGAAGTGCTACTTCCTAAACCCACCCTTTCCTACAATATGTCACCCCTGCCCTACCTTGATGTACAAACATCCATCTCTGCAATACCATTCTGTCAAAGAAGATATCTCTGGGAGTTCCCTACCAAGATGAAAATGACTCTAGGAACACTGTCACATTGATGACGTCAACTTCCATGCAGATGATCTGAACAGGACGCTTAGGAGTTGGAAGATGAGGCAGGTGGAGGGAATGAAAGAAGTCTGGGACACAGAATATTGTTAAATACAGAAGGATAATCCAGGCAGAGTGATCAGAGGAAGCTCTGGGGAGCCAGAGAGCATTTTTGAGTGCATTCAGTGTTCCAGAGAAAATGGGTAGAAGGGTTCTAAGACAAATGTCACTTACCTCATAGTTTTATCTAGAGAGATGATCCACAGCATCTGAATTGTGCTAGCTCATGAGCTTCAATATGGTGGGCCAGCTCAGAGACATAAAAAATTGGGGTCGCTTGAAGGAGGGAAGAAAAGAGCTCCTGGATAGAGGTAACCTTTGACAGATGAGGCCAGTTAGCATTGCAAACCTGCTCGACCCTGAAACCTAGACAGGGGGTTATCTACAAGAATAGTCCATTCAGAGTGGAAAACTTTGCAAACTCCTTGGATGTGGAAGCCTTAATATCAGAAGGTGAGTCTGTGTCACGCGCCATTATTTCCGGGTTCTTCATGCACTGCATGAATTCTGGAGGTGAATCTGCCGGTGACGGTGGTTCACACCTGCGCAGAAGAGGCGCTTGGTTCGTCAGAATGATGCAGGCCGAAGATTGTAGAAAACTCCAATAAAGCGTGCATCAGAAGAATCCTGAGTGTTGCGTGCTCCTTGCTGGCGAGGTGCGCGTGACAAGTGGTGCCGAAACCCGGGAAGCGACGACCATCATCGCCGGCATCAGCGGAGACCCCTCTGA
>NW_022900942.1:28310555-28310861 GCF_012274545.1 Fukomys damarensis | reverse complement strand
AATGTATTTATATTGTTTGACCATGCAGGTTTTCCAGCATATTGTTTATGACAATAACCCTTTGGTCCAGGTATTCTCTCTTCTCTTCTGCTCCACCTACTTATGGTTAGTTCTTTTCACCACCACCAACAGGACCATCACCATCACCATCAACCCCAGCACCAGACTTCAAGGTACTGGGTGGTGCCGCTCAGCAACACTTCAATGGTCTGCGCAACATCACCTTCGCACCCACTCCAGTTTGTGTGTGGCCACCATTTCTTTGGCTTGTGGCTAATGTGACTCTCTCACAGACTATGGAACTGA
>NW_022900942.1:28297432-28309601 GCF_012274545.1 Fukomys damarensis | reverse complement strand
AATCTTGTTGATCAGCCTTTGCACTGCTCAGAGGTTCTCCTCATTGCACGAGCTAAGGTGATCCAACAGTTGCTCACATGGAATACCTGCTTCGACCACCTTCCGGCCGGGGTGGTTGACAGGCTCCTCCTGAGCTCTAGTTATTTTAAGGAAGGGGGAGATGTCACGCGCCATTATTTCCGGGTTCTTCATGCCCTGCATGAATTCTGGAGGTGAATCCGCAGGTGACGGTGGTTCACACCTGCGCAGAAGAGGCGCTTGGTTCGTCAGAATGATGCAGGCCGGCATTGACCAATAGAAATGGGCCTCGCCACCCGAGAGGCTATAAAAGGCAGGCTCGCATCCGGCTCGGGGTCTTTCCGCCATCTTGAAGAATGTAGAAGAAACTCCAATAAAGCATGCATCAGAAGAATCCTGAGTGTTGCGTGCTCCTTGCTGGCGAGGTGCGCGCGACAAGTCTGCAGGGAGCCCACTGGGCTGAGGGGGCGAGTGGACTGGCCAGACCTGTTGACCTGTTCTGGGAGTCTCCAGCCCCAGTAAATTAGGGACCCAGATGAAAGACTTAGTCACGAATAAGCAGAGATCTGAGCTCTCTTTTCCAAGGTACCAGAGTTAAGGAATTTGACTCAGAGAGGATGGGATATCAAGGGTTAAGAAGCACCACATACCATGGACCTCCAATTCCATTTCTATGAATTTTATTTCACAGATATTCTCATACATGGACACACATACAAGAATAGTTTTGGTTACAGTCAAAGGCTGGAAATAGCTATTAACAGGGGGAAGGTTAAAATAAAAGTATGACATATTCATACAATACAGAATTAAGCTGTGTACCATTCTATGCATTGTATCTGGAATAATTTTCAAAACACATTTTCCTCCAAAAAATCAGAGAGCAAAATGGAACTTATAGTGAGTTACCATTTGTATTTCTTTTTGTAAAGCATATTCTGGGTCCCGTCAGGGAGTGAAGCCTCAGTAGCTGTGTGATTGGGATAGGAAGAAAATATTTCTCAGTATACCCTTTGTAATTTTGGAGATTTGTAATGTATATGCATTGCCTATTTTAAAAACTACAGGTCTGGAGGATGAGATGATAGGAGCAAGAAATTTACTGAGAATGACAGCTTAGGCAGAGGCAGGCTGGGGGCCAGGCCATGTTGGGCCAGTGTGTCTGGCTGTGAGTTCCCATCCCTGGCCAGGAGCAGACCTAGGAAGGGGACACCTGACAGAGTGAGTGTAGAGAGGGGACAGGTGACTAGGTAGATCCCCAAGTGTCCTCCTACTTGGTTCTAGAAGGAAATTTTAAGGCCCCTCAGCCTGGTGTTTCCAAGATATTGGTTTGCGATTTGGCCACATTGCAATCAGTAAGAACCCTTGTTAAAAACTCATATCTGTGGCTCATCCCAAACCCCTGAATCTGAGAACAGGGGGAGTTTGGCATTCCTATAGATTCTTATGCTCGGCCAAGCTGGGGACCACTGACCCTGACCATTCACCTTCTGCAGCTGAATCTGGTACAGTGCGTCTGTGGGTCTGTATCAGTGTGGTCCAGGACACCCTATAAGAGACACAGCTTGGGGCCACATAGACCTGTGCTTGAACCCAGGTGGCCATCTATTGTCTTTGTCCTTGGAGATGATCTGATATTTTTACCCTCCAGTCTCCTCATGTCTTACATAGATTTAACAATGCCTAACCATAGATTTAAATTTAAATGAGATACTGTACAAGTAGTGCTTAGCTAGAGTTCTTACTGTTCTATTTCAGCCATTGCAACCTCCCAGGAATGCAAGGACCTCACCAAGAAATAAAGTCCTGCTGTCACAGGAAGAGCCGAAAATGAACCAATGAACCAATAAATATTAAAGTCCAGCCTCAAACTATATGGGGCTCTCCAGCAAAGAGTAGGCCCAGCCTGGGGTCTGTTTGCTGCGAAGATCATAATCCTACGATGCCTCAGGTCTCTGATTTTGGTACTAGTGAACATTAAGTAGTAACCTTCACAATATACCACATTAGCCTTGTGGTGGGACTGCCTTGGGTTTGTGCCATGAAAGCCACTCTAGAGGGAGAAGCAGGTTGGTTCTGGATCTCCACAGGATGAAGAAAATTCTCTGCTCTCATGGGGCTACCGATCAGGTTGCTTTTCCAGGGTTGCAGAAGGAATGTTGGAGGTATTCCTTTGATTTCCTCCCCTCAGTGTTCCCCTTTGGGGACCTGAAGAAACACTATGATTTTTTGCTATGTCTGGCAGGCTGGCAAAGGCCCTAAAAGACAGAAAACTATGTCTGGAGGGGCTTAGAATCTCATCTGTGGCTCTTCAGCAGGTCTGTCTTTTATCTAAAGGCCACAAATTCCTTCAAATCCAAAGAGGAGGGATTGTATGTAGAGTATGGTAGATTAATTGCAGCTCTGTTTTCAGAAGTTCTTCTTTCTATTTTTGCGGTGGCTGAAAGAGTAGACTGATGACTGCTGAGGAGCTCCCTAAATCTGACACCAACTCCAGCCATGGCTACTAAATTCCTCATCACTTTCCTTCTTGGGATTGCTTCAGGTTAGTTTTATTTACTTTCCCCAGAACATGAATGCTATAGACTTGGAGCCTTTATATCTAAAGTGATGGGGGGAAAATAGAATAAATGCGTGGAGACAGGTAAGGAGCTCATCCTTGAGAAGTACACATAGCTGTCTTTCTGTAGAGCTGGGGAAATAGATGTAAGTAGGAACAGTGCAAGGCTTTGGTGGTTACTTTATACCCCCTCTTCATAAAAGGAGGAAACTGAGGCCTGGAGAAGTAGGGAACATGGTGGGTAGTCAAACAGAGCCCAGGTGTTTGGATCCAGTAGTTTGTGCCATTCTGGGAAGAAAGAAAAGCATGGAAAAGGGAATTCAGGAGTTAACATGCCTCTGAGATTTTCAAAACTAATTTCTAAACTATTGTTACACATGTGGATTAGCTTCTATCACTGAGTAGCAAATGAAACCCAAAGTAAGCAGTTTGAAACAGCAAACAATGTTTCCCTCCCAGTTTCTGTGGGTCAGGAGTCTGGCATGACTTAGCTGGATGCCCTTGGTTCCAGATGTCTCACAAGACTGCAGCCAAGATTTCAGCTGGGGCTGTGGTCTCACCCAAAAGCTAACTTGAGAAAGGACCTACTTCCAAGTTCATTTGTATTGTTCTTGGCAAGGTTCAGTTCCTTGTGGACTATTAGTGTGAGAGGCAGTCTCTCACACAGATTCTCAGTCTTTTTAACATCCTAATTTCAGAAATGGTATTGCATTAATTCTACTGCACTCTACAATCAATTTGCTAAATCCAACCCCCACTCAAGAGGAAGGGACGATGCACCAGGGCGTGAATAGCAAGAGGTAAACATCTTAAAGATGGGGGCCATTTTAAAGACACCCTACCAACAATTTTACTTTTGGAAGAAAATTGGAAAATGCAGATATGCTACATTTCATACGCAATTTTACCATAAATATCTTAGCTAGGTGCAGATCCTTTTTGACCTTTATTGCACACATACATGTGGTTTCAAGATGTTTCAAACTGGTTACAGGCTCTTTTGACCCAGAAATATATCACAAATTGGTGTCAATAAATATTTTTCTATATTATAGGTAAAAAGAGCTCTACCCTTATAAGAACAGTGTACTCTCAGGCTGATGCCAAAGAAAGGAGTGCTACTTCAGCGAGTAAGAGCTTTGTCTCTAGCATGTATAAGAGATTGTCAGCAGGGCCAAGGTATTCTGATCCAATAGAAACACAGTAGATCAGTCAATAGAATGTTAAAGCAGCAGCTTATAGAGGAACTTACGGGTTACATATAGATTAGTTGGTGCCAATTACATGGTACTAACTGCTGGCTCAACAATGTTGAGTCTTTGTGTCACTTCAAACACGTTTCTAAAGTTCTCAAGTTTCAAAAGTGTGATATGAATACAGAAAAACTGACCATCACTGAGATGGGAGGAGGAAGGAAGCAACAGGTGTTTCAGCCCCAACTGCGTGAGGGTGAAAGCATAGAACTCAGCAGTTCTCAACCTTAACTCCACATCGTAGCCACCACATCTGTTGTTGAATCTTCTTGCAGGGTTCTGATTTAATTGGTTTGGAGTTAGAGTTTTAAAAGCACCCCCCCACACACCATGATTACAGTGTGGTGTAGCCAAGGCAGAGAATGACTGAGTCAATCAGATAGCCTGCAGTTGGTTGGGTAAGGGCGCTTGGGAGTAGGAAAGGTGAACAGAATTCATCTTTACCTTCATTTAGCTCAGTCCGAGGAGTACCACTGGAAACCCCACCGCTTTAGGGAGTAGTTGTTGATACAAGCAATTCACTGGAAACAATCACAGGAGAATTTCAGCTGAGTGAAAGAACAGATTGTCTCCAAATCAGTGCTTTCTGGAAGGGCTCTTCAAATTCCCAGTCAAGAGGCACCTCATTCCTTCAACTATTAAAGCCAAACCAAAAGCCATTACAGGAAGATGTGTACCATCTACCCTCTGCTGGTATGTGTCATCATTTATTTGCTATAACAAAATACTGTAGACTACGTATTTATGGAGAGCTGAAATTTATTGCATAGTTTTGAACACTGAGTGTCCAAGAAGAAGATGCTTGTAGGTAGGGTTGTCTAGTGAGGGCTGCTCTCTACTTCCAAGATAGCACCTTGTTGCTGAATCTACTGGATAGAGGAGCCCTATACTTCACCTGGCACAAGGTATAAGAGCAAGCTTACCAAACACTGTGTGAAGCCTCTTTGTAAGAGTTTTAATCCTCTTAAGGAGGGAGCAACCCTCCTGGCCTTATTACCTCTTAAAGACCCACCTCTTAATACAATCACATTGAGTTTTGGAAGGGATAGGTTCAAACCATACAGTATAGCTTGGGTCTAATCACCAGGTAGACCTTCCCAATTTTTCTTTAGTATTTTTAAGGAGAAACTCAGGACTACCCTTCAGCTAAATGTCACTCATAGAGCTTGTCCAAGCCCCTACACTTTCTGATTTCTTATTCTGCTTCTCCCTATTTCCAAAATTCAAGGACAATTAGCTGATCCCCTCAGGCAACTTCTCATCCTGATCTCAACAACCCAAGTAGCATAGAAGATAACAATTTTCATTTTGGGTCATCAAAATGTACTTGTTTCATGTCTCAATTCTTCAGTGTCCTTATACATATTTCAAGTTGATAGGCCGGGGTGTGATAGTAGCTCAGTGAGTTTAATATGCCCCATTGTCATCTGAGGACCAGATATTTCACCAGAGGATGGCATTAATTGAGGAAGTTGAGGCAGTGGGACACGACATACTCTTGAGGTTGGAGAGCAATGAAAGACAATCAAGTCTTTTCACATGTGTCAGATGTCATGTATGTTTCATCTGCCCAGCAAGGATTGTAGGGAGAAATCTGCCCAGGAAGATTATAGGGGGAATGTGAAGGGAGAGGAGACTACAGAAACAAACAAAGCTGGAAGGAGATTTTAGGCTGAGGCTGGAGTTTCATGGTTCCTTTGAAGGAAAAGCATTCAATTATTTCCTTCAGTAAGTGAAAAGCATACAGATAATCTACAGATCTATGGCTGATTTTGGCAATGAAATCTTCAAAGAAATGCAAGTTTGAGATCTTGGTGGTGGTGGTAGTGGTGTGTGTGTATGTGTGTGTGTTGAAACAGAACATGTTTTCTTCACTAAAATATTTGCAGAATAAATCAGGACAAGAGTTGCCAAATTTGAATGATACAGTAAAATTAGTCTGTCTAATGATGCCTTATGCTGATTCATTTTATTGGAAGAGAAGTAAAGATTAAAACTGAGCACAAACCTATAACTTTAAGTAGAACTCTTCAGTGAAATAAATAAGACACACATGTGTAAATATCAAATAGTTTCTCTGGTATGAAAAACTATAAGTGTAAATAAGATCCAAGTTGTATAATTGATAATGTGAAATAGGGAAAAAAGGGCTAAAGGTGTAGGGGAAGTGGGAAGGGTAGGGGAAAGGAAATAAGGGAAAAGAAAAAATATGAGAAAATGAAAAAATGGAAACAAAGTTTTTGTAAATAGGAAGGGTAGAGGGGGTGAAGGGAGGGCAGGGACAAGGGGAAAAATGAGAAACAAGACCCGTCATGTAAAGTTACAAGATCCCAATGATGAGTGTAACTGTACTGTACACTTAAAAAATACCAATAAACTCAATGAGAATAAACAAACAAGCAAACAAATAAATAAAAATTAAGTAGAACTTGGTGATAAAGAACAGACCCATAGGAACTTGAAAAACACATTTCTATAAACTGAAAAATTCCAATGGAGGGAAAAAGTCAACTAGGTAAAGAAATATGAGAACAAAAAACAAGTGCCCTTTAGATAATCAGCTCAGGAGACTCAAAACACTGGAACATGGAAAAGACATGAAAGGCAGCCAGATGGTGATGGATTTAGTGGCCTATAAAAAGGAGAGGTGAAAGCAGGAAGTGTCAGGAGAGGAGGAGAGATGGAGTGAAAAGAACAAATCACTTGAGGAAGAAGTAAGTGACCTAATCATGTATGCACAAGGCAGAGAAGGCAGACGGGCTTGTTACCAGAAGTATTCTTCATTTATATTACACACACACACACACACACACACACACACACACACACACAATCATCAACAACAACTAGGAAAATACCATTCCCAAAGGGCAAAGAGGGCAAGCAGGTAACAGAAGGATTAAAAATAACAGAAGTTTTAATGAATGTTTTTACTTCTGTCTTTACTAAAACATGTTACATTTTGATGTAGGGTCTGTGAGTTGCACTCAGAAAGCAACCACAAGCAGACATTTTGTCTCACAGGGAACCAGTTCTCAATAATTCTCAAGATTTCTGTTTCCTTTTCAGCCCTCCCCTCAGCTGATGAGCACAGCAGAACACTCCTTTGTGCTTTCTCTTGGTTTAACCCTTGGGCTTATTATTTAGGTGTGAAGTCCCTTTCCTACCCCATGTGACATGGCCAGGGCCAGTAGACTTAAAATAGACCAGAACAGTCTTTGCGAAAAGCTGCCCGAGGCTAAATCCACAGGGACTCACAACAGTCATTTGAAAGGATGAGGGAATAGGCAAGGACCATTGGGGAGGAACCAGCAATTATTCTGAGGATTTGCAGGGAAGGGGCGTTACCTCAGAAGCTTCACAAAGAGCAACACGATGTCCATCTTTTAGGGAGCAGAAAAAGACCACTTTCCTTGTAGCCCAATAAGCTTAACCTGGCTTCCGGGGAAGATGCTAGAACAAATCATCAGGCAATCAATGTGCAGTCAGCCAGAAGGGGGCAAGGCCTGGAGAGCTTATGGAGACGGCCATGTAAAGAGTAAATCAAGTCAGAGCAATTTAATTCCCTTCTATGATAGACTGACAGGCTATGTAGATAAGGTGGAAGCAATAGATGTAATCAACCCGAGACCTCAGCGAGGCATTTGCTTCTGCCCCACGTGATGGGCTCAGTGACAAGCCACGTGCTATGGTTCAGGCCAGGGGTCATCAACCCCAGAGCTCTTATGCAGGATGGTGGGGGCTCCGGGTCCTGCCAGGCACTCTTCCTCTCTCCTCTGTTGCTTCAGTGAGTTGGTGTTTGTCATCATACAATTCTATTTAACAAATATTTGCTCTGTGCCTCTTGGATTCATGCCCTTTTGGCATTCAATAAATGTTTATCTAATGAATGAATGAATGCTTAGGCATAGGAGCAGCAATGTTAGGACTCTAGCACAAGGATATCTAACCCAAATCCAGTCCCTCCATTGCAAACAGACAAGGAACAAACCCTCAGCAGTGTGTTCTTTGGTGCAGTAGAATGACAGAATCTGCTTTTATTTAAGCCAAACTGAGACTGAGCACAGAGTTGCAAGTAAGTTGTCCCCCAGTGTTGCCACTTCCTCAAGATTAGATGGATAGATAGATAGTTGGATGAATAGATAGATAGATAATGCTCTCAGGTTGTCCCTTTTTGTCTGTAACCTAGATGAAAGAATTGTAGTAATGCAAATTATTCAGGGGTCATAATGAAGTAGACTAGGTTGAACATGGCACAGAAAACAGGTGCAATGGAGACACTTGGATCAAGATTCAAGAGCGACACTGAATTACTTAGGGTTGAGGTTAGACTCTGTGAGATTTTAGGCCAGGCAAGATCCCCAGATGGCAGAACCACTTGGCTTCAATGAGTGGTGTCAGGTGGATGGCATCTGGCCAGGGAGCCAATGTTCTTCAGTAGACCTCATGGGATTTCCAGCTTTATTTCTTTAGAAAGATGAGGAAAAACTGGAGGGAGTGCAGAAAAAACTGACTGAGGTGATTAAATAGACAGGGAAATATCTGAGGTACAAGAGAAATTGCTAAAGCAGTAACACTAAAGAGAAGGCTGTCAGGTATGACAGCTGCCATCAAGAATGTGGGAGTGACAAGTAGGGCTCAGATAATCATTTTATATCTCCCCTCTGGGTAAGGAAAAAAGAAATGGAGGATGTTATTTTTAAAGTGTGCCCTTTTTTCCAAATTAAGACATGCATGCACTTAAAAATTTAAAAGTGCTAAAGACATTTTAAAAAGAGTAGGCCTCTGACCCCCATCCTTTCCATCCCCAAGTGCTGCTCCTTGAGCAGCCATTTTTAAAAACTTTTGGTTGTTTCTTCAGTATTTACCTTAAATAGTATGCTTTTGCTATATTTCTTGTTTTTATTGATTTTTATAGTATGTATTGATTTTTATTATGGGACAAAATAACTCGCGTCTCATTTGCTGCCTCCTTTTCTCTTTCCCATACTAATTTCTGGTTAAATCAATACACCTTGTTGTGATTGGGTAGCTACTGGTTACTGGCATGCCATGTAGTATGTATGCTACAACTGCATTTCCTCTTTATGTCTGTCCTAGAGTTAATAATTATCTCCTGTTTTTTATTTTGATGCAGTTGCTTAGTTTTCTGCATACCTATCATTCATTCTTTCACCACTCTCCGATAGAATTGATAATCTTCTCCCTGTATTTTTCTCTACTTGGGAAAATAGACAAAACGATTTGCTGAGCTCAGTTCTCTTCTTAAAGATGCTGTTTATGGAGCCTCTTCCTGTTCCCAAATGGATGGGCTGTTCACTGGGCTGGTTGCCCAGCTGTCATTCCCTGGCCACCCTTCCCTGTGGATGTCGCTTTTGTCTTAGTTTGTTACTCTTGCCATAATGAAGTAACACAAGTGAGTGGTTTAAGCAACAGAAATGTATCATTTCTCAGTTCTGGAGACAGGAAATTGGAGACTAAAATGGCATCAGGACCATGCTCCCTTTGAAAGCACTAGAAAAGCATCTGTGCCAGGCCACTTTCCCAGCTCCTGAAGGTTCCTTGGCTTGTGACTGCAGTGCTCCAGGCTTCACATGGAATTGTGTGTGTGTGTGTGTGTGTGTGTGTGTGTGTGTGTGTGTGTGTGTTTCTCTTCACATGGCATTCTTTCTACAAAGACATCGGTCACATTGTCCCACCCTGCTCCAGTGTGACCTCACCCTAACTGACTATGTCTGCAACAACCTTATTTCCAACTAAGGTCACTCTGCCACAGGAAAAATTGAATTCAGTAACCCTTTGTCAGAGATGCAGCCCAAGGATCAGGAAGCTCCTCCGACTCACTCGCCTCAGTAGTCACTTGCTCCCTACAAAGCCGGTGACTACTCCTGGGAAGGCTGGTGTAGGAACTCTTCCTACCCTGCCTGCCAGCAAAAAACCAGCCCAAAGCATCAGGAAAAGGGCTTCCACCTCCCTTCCATGTTCCAAAAGATGTCACATGCTTCTTGTGGGCAAGACCAGATTTTCTTCTTATACTCTAGCTACAAAGAATCCTGGGAAATGCAGGCTTTGACTTCCCAGGTTTTAAGAGTATGGGAAGAACGATTACAAGGAGGAAGAGATGGAATTGAGTGCCAGTCTGCCGTATCCAAGCCTCAGGCTATGCTTGCCTGTCCATTCCTCATTAAGAGTGTGGCAAAAATAATAGACTGGGTATCTTTTATTTGGAGGTATGCTTCCCAGATGTTATTAAGAATGGCCTTCGGTCTGGCATTTTCAGTTTCTCCAAAGAAGAAACTCTCATTGTCTAGTCAGAGATAAAGCTGGTTATAAGTATTCAGGGAACTCATAAGGCCAACTCTTCATACGGGGGCCAGCTCATTCTGTTCTCCCTCTACCTGAAGTCCTTGAACTGAGTCTTTGTTTTTAACCTTAAAAATCATGTGACCCTTATAGTGATCTCCATAATAAATTTTAGTTCCTTTCAATATAAAAATATTGTCTACCAAATCTTTGGGTGAGATAATGCTCTAGAAGATGTTCCATGTTTAATTCAAGCTTTTAAAAATCTCTCCTGATACAACGCCACAGATCCCTCCTCCTCTACATGTGTAACCTGTGTTAGAAAAATATAAAGCTGGGTTTAAAATTTTTTAAAAATTTAATTTGAATATATATTTTTTGAGACCAAGTTTCCCTATGTAGTTCAGGCTGCCTTCAAACTCACAATATAGCCCAGGCTGGCCTCAAACCACAGTGATCCTGAGTGTTGGGATCACAGACATGTGCCGCCACACCTGGGTACATTTGTGTTATTTTTCTAATATTCTAGGATCCTAGACTGCTTTACTCTTCTTCAGAGGAAGGTAAAAATGAAAAACAGCAAAGGAAAGGAAAAGAAGCTGGAGGAGGAACAACCTGCCTCCTCTTTTAAAAATAAATCATTGCAGGAAAAAGCAGGAGTGAAAAATTCAGAACAGTGATCAATACTTGCAGAAAGGAAACCAAAAGGCCATGTTTTATTGCATGATCCATGCACTGTGTACAAGAAAGTAGCTGCCTGTAGACACAGGTTCCCAGGGCAGGGAGAAGGGAAAGGCCAACTCTTTTCAGTTCAAGGAGGCAGCCAGTCAGAGCCTGCTGAAAGGGAAAGTCGGGGCTTTTGCAAAATGCCGTTGTCCTGTGCCAGGAAGCCCCAGCCTACAATTTGTACTGCACAGGGACCAGACACAATGAGTCATGCATTGCTTCTTTCCAGCCATTAGAATGGGCTATTGGTGACATAACCAAGACACTGCCTATCACCTACCGGGCTGGGTGTCACACTGGGTGGCATCAGTCAGTATAGATGAAAGTGGAAGATAGTGCACAGCAAACGGAAAATAGAAAGATGCAAAGGAACCTATGAGTGGAAAAAAAAAGAGTCCAAAGGGCTGTTAGAAAAGAGATTGCTTGGGTCTGTGTTGCTCTATGTGGGTCTTGTTAGGTGTGGCCTCATTTGAGGCTGTCACCTCAGTGTCCATTTCATGGATGAGTAAAAGAAATTTGACCAAAGCACATGCATTTGCCCACTTCTGTGACAATAATAAATAGTAGACTCTGGATCAAAACCTAGGAAGAACTAGATCACCAGATGGATGATCTTTTAACTATACTGCTTCCATTTCTGAAAGGGGAAAAAACACTAGGCCTGGAGTCCAGGCCCTGTTCTACCTTTAGTTGGTTGTGTGACTTGGGGCATGTTAGTTAAACTCTTAATGCCTTCATGTCTCCATTTCTTTATCTGAATAATAGAGATGATAACAGCATTGTCCTCTCTAGATGGTCAAGAGGATTAAATGAGATGATGCATGTAAAGTACTTAGCATGGGGCCTGGGAAATAGTTAAGTATTCAAGAAATGCTCACCCCACCCCCCTTGCTCTGCAAACGTCTAGGAAGTGTATAAGGGAGAGACATGTTCCAGGAAAATCCTGATTAGAACTCTGAATGCCATTCCAGGTGAGAGACTGCTGGTCAGATTCATTTCCCAGCCTTCCTCTCCTGTGCAGGAAATTGCAAGGAGCTTCTTTTTTCCGGTTCCTTTGTCAGATGGCTTTCGTGGAGCTTTGGTCGATAGGAGTTGCTATCCGTCAGGGTTCTCTGGAGAAACAGAAGCAGTGAAAGAAAGATGGGTAGGTAGATAGATAAATCACTGACAGTAGTTTGTTGATAGGTAGATGATGCAATAGACAAATGATTGATACATTTGTGATAAATAGATGCTTGTTAGATGACGATGATGATGATCAATATAGGTAGAAAACTGATAGATGATAGACAGACAGACAGACAGACAG
>NW_022900942.1:28287970-28297395 GCF_012274545.1 Fukomys damarensis | reverse complement strand
TGATGATGATATATAGGTAGAAAACTGATAGATGATAGACAGACAGACAGACAGACAGATAGCTTTATTTCAAGTAATTACTTCATGTGATCAAGCTTGCAAGTCTACAATTTGTAAGTCAGGTTGACAAGGCTGCATATTCAGGCAGGAGCTGATGCTGCAGACTTCAGGCAGGGGCTGATGCTGCAGACTTCAGGCAGAAATTCTTCACTGTGGGGATGAGTTGCGGAGAAGTAAAAAGGACAGATGGGAAGTGTGGACTTATCTCTTGATCACTGCAGAGCAGCGTAGTCAGAGCAAGGCTGGATGCAATGCTGGATGGAGAGGGAGGGTAGAGGTGATGAGCCAGGGCTCACAAAGGTAGAGAAGGGGCTGTGTCCAGGTGCTGATGGAGCCCATCACTTTGGAGTATTGGGTTCTCCAAAGTTGTCACCTGAAACCTGCATGACTTCATAGCCAGCACAATCCCCTCCTGGCTAGGACCAGGGTTTTTTCTGGGAGAGTGCTTGGAGTGGATGAGGAATAAGCAGCAAGTTGCAGGCCTATGTCTTCTGTTGTTTTGTGCTGACTGCACCTGTCTGAAGACATTGTGTCTGCCCAGTGAAGAGCATTCAGGAGCCGAGGGACCAGACTCCCCCCAACACCCTATTCTCTTCCCTTGCTTTAGCTTTCTCTAAAGTGCTTAGCAATGTCTGCCATAGTGCACATTAGGACTCTATTTGCTCATCTCCCCTCTCAGGAGAGAGTATAGCAAAACAGGTTTGCTCTGCTTTATTTCCAGTGCATTTGGAGGGCTTAGCTGAGCATAGATACTCAAAGGCCTTAAATGGAGAAACTATCACTGGCCTTTCAACTCCCTAACGTGTACTTTGAGGATCATCGCCCTCTTAGCAAAGATGCTAACAGCCCAAGGCAGGGCTAGTTCTTCAGAGCTCCCCACCTCCTACAGCAGCCCACAGTATCTGTAGGAAGGGTGTTGAGGGAACGGCCCCGGTTCCACACTGGGTGGGTGCAGAGGGGAAGAGAGGGGAATAGGTAAGGAGGAAAGGGTGCATCTATTGCAGGGAATACACAAATCAGAGACAGAAAGGAGTAGGGACTGCAAATGATCGAACCCCTCCGTAGCTCACACGCTCACACAGGTGACACTCCTCCCTACTCCCAGTGGTCAGTTAGCTCCACCAGGCTGTCTGACAACAAGCATCTGTCCCCTTGCCCCAGCTCTGACATCATGAAGCTCCGCTTTCATCAAGTCACCTCTCAGGCACTGTCCCTCCTCCAGAGTTAGTGGCCGGGGGAAGCAGAGGGAGGAAAGCTCCTGGGGCAGCCCACTCTTCCAGCCCTGCTCCCCAGCCCCTAGGGGATCTTTGCATCAGAGCTGTGGCCTGTATGACAGGCAAGGCATAGACATTCAGGAATGATGATTCCATCAGACAGGACCCCAGAAGCTCCCTGCCTGCTATCTAGGTAGTAACTTCCTTTCCCTTCTGAAACCCAGTGCACCTGCATCTCCTGCCCTTCAAGCCAGTGACCAGTGGCCCCAGCCCAAAGCTATCACCTCCTCATGGAACCCTTGTCTCCCTCCAAGTGCAGCTCATATCCTACTTCACACCCTGGCCCTCAGAGATAGACCCCTTCTTGCAAGGGTGAAGGCCACCTCACCAGGGTGCTGTTTTGTGTGCTTCTTCTTGTCTCCAACAAAGCTTTATAAAAACCATTTTGCATTTTCTCTGTTTCTTCCCACCCATCACCCGGCAGGTGATCCAGCGCAGGAGCAGTCCGTACTGTTCTATGCTCTGTTCTAACCTTGGGGCAAAGCCACTTCCTCCCAGATCCTGGAGAGTAAGATAGCAGAGAAAAGGCACAGTAAGACTTGTAATTTAACCAAGAGTAGCAGGTACCTGAGCTCCTTTTCGTCACTGTAAAAGTTGCTTGTGTTTGTTTTAGAAAATTTGGAGCATACAGAAAATAGTTTTTGAAAATCACGTGTATTCTGTCGATTTCTTGCTGTAACAAATAGGTGTACATTTTCAGGGGGAATTGGAATCATACCCCAGTTTTCTATACTTCTTTTCTCCATTTTTTTTTTTTTGTGTGTGTGTTTACTAGGGATCAAACCCAGGTTCCTGACATTATTTTATGAGGATATTTTTCAGGTTGTTAAATACCTTTGAAAAGTATCACTTTTCAAGGCTGCAAAACATGCCACAATATAGATGTATCTTGTTCTACCATCCTTCTGTTGGGCGTTTTAGATATTTCCTATTCCCAAGAAATCCTTGGAGTTACCCTCTTTCCCCTGTGGCCACCTCCAGAGCTATGCTCGACCACTCCTTCCCATCATGTATCTATCTATACAAAGCACTCTCAGTCCCCTACCTTGCCTTGACCAACCCTGCTGCCAAACTCCCACCCCTCTCTCTCCTTCCCCTTTTCATTCTCAGCCCCAAGAGAGGAAGCTAATCCTAAGACTCTCACCAAACTCCCTGACCCCAGCTCCTATGGTCTTTGTCTATCTTTCTTGCCCTCTTTGCAATATTAGACCTTCAATTACCCCCGCTTTCTGAACTTCTCCCTCCCTCTTCCCCACTTTCTTCCCCTTCCCTCTCCCACCTACCAGGGGCCCAAATTCAGCTTGTAGGCACCTGTCCCATCTGAGAGGTCTGAGCTGAGGCCTTTGGAACCTCCTCTTCCACTATAGTTAGGCTCACACTGGACCCCTGGAAAGTTTGTTTTTTATTTGTTTGTAAAGGGTGAGTTCTCCTCTCTCAAGGAATTTTAGGGGGCTAAGCAGAACCAGCTAGTGCAAGAGCAAACAGCAAAAACCCTTATTTCTAAGAGCAAATGGGTGTTGGGTCAGACTGCTTAGATTCAAATTCTAGCTGTGTGATTTTTGAGCTTGGGCAAGTTATTTATCTTCTTGTGCCTCCGTTTTCTCTCTTGGGAGATGGAGATGAATAATAATGAAAAACGCACATAACACGCTCACAAAGCACCTGGAATGTAGTAAATGCTATTTTACCAATGTTCAAATCCTTCTCTCGGGGAGATCACGAAGCACAGAAGAACTCCTCCATCCTTCTACTTCATCCCTGTGGATCAGGGATGGAGGTCATTATCCAAGGAGGTCAAGAAAGGCAAGGTTTAAATTTCTTTCTGAACCTTAAGTATTTGGGTTTTGAAGGTTGTAGCTGTGTCGTGCTGCACTGACAGACTCTTGGAGACAGGGTCTGTGCTATGCTCATCCTTCACACACACACATAAGTCCTCAACAAAAGTAGCAAGTGGAATAAGCCACTTGTTGAAAGAAAGACCAAGGAATCCAAGAATGAAGTCATCAGTATTTAGCATTCTTTACCAATCTGGGAAGTTAGCTTCCTGAGGCTCACAGGGCTGCAGCTGCTGGGGTTGAAGAGGACAAAGAGGTGTGCAATCTCCAAAACCAGCAGTTTGCTTTCCATTATCTCCCACTGTTGATTATGAAGGAAATAGGAGGAAGCAGAGAAAACAACCCATTTTGGTAGACATGATTTTGAGAGGATGAAAAATTTACACCACTAGCTATTATTAAAGTAAGTGAAAGGCTCAAGTGATACCGACAATGTATCAGGCATTAGCTGGGTGAGAAGTAGTAGAACATTTGGGTAGTAAGTGAGCTGGTGCTCGTGAAAAAACACATCTAGACTCAAGATTAGAGAAGTGGAGGAAATAGTACACTTGTTATGGGCACAGAATAGGCTCTGATTAGCTATTCACCAATGTTCAAATCTTCCTCTCAGGAAGACGAGGAAGCATAAAAGAACTCCTCTCTTGTGGAGGATGGGGGGTGGTGTGTAAGAACCCGGAGTCAGTGGTCTTCTCAGGGTCTCACACTGCCTTTGTGCATCCCTTTCCCCCTTCAGTGTTTTCTCCTCTCCTTAGTCCACTGTGGCTTCATGGTGGCCAACTTCTGTTATAGGGCTTCAGCTGGACAGGGTACAGTGCTCCAGACCTCTCTTCAACCTGTTTGTGGTGGTTTGGCTAGACTAACTGACTAGGTAGGTCTCGGGGAAAAAATTTGGATGGGCTACCAATAAGTGGCAGAGTTAAGAACTCACATTCGGGTCCTCTAAGGTCAAACATGGTGTACACTCCGTTGCATCAAATGTCATCACACTGAAAGGCGTACAGAGCCCAGGTTCCCACTCCCAGAATAGGTCAGATCCAGAGGCTTTGGGATGAGGCTCAAAATCAAAATTTTGTATTTTTGATGTCTCCCAAATGACCATAATGTGGATGGTTTAGGAACTTAGTGAAATACATTTTATGGTGTTGAGCCAACTATGAATGGAGAATGGAGAATGACAAAATATCCAGTTTCCCAAAAAGATATCTAATCTTATAAGCCTAAAGTTCAGAGCATTCTACCAATGCTTGGTTCCTTCAGGTAGGTATTGGGTCAATGAGCCCAATTTCAGCTGGATTTCCAGGTCCTTCTATAAGAGTTACATGATTAGTTCCGTGCAATGTGGACGGGCCAGGGTTTGAATCACCTGGAACAATCTCCTCAGAGATGTAAAGCTGAATGCCACAATTAATTCTGAAATAAACATACTGTCTCATACTTCCTTTCAAGGAGCAGCTTCCTGAGGCTGGGGCTGTAAATACCAGCCGTTTTCCTCTTTGCCAAACAAAGGAAAGAGTTCTTGTCTAATTCTAATCTTGTCCTCCAATGCCTGCCAAAACCTTTAACAAACATTCTGGAGTTCTCAATATTCTCTTGGAAATGCTAATGGAGCAGCTGTTGGGGCAAGTACTGGGGAAAGGATGTCATGGATTTTCTTTTGAAATTTGAGGAGGCAAAGATGCTCTCCTGTCTGATAACTCCCCCTTCTAGTCTGAGAAGGCTCTGGCCTAGTCTCATTTTTGCTAATGAATGGGGTTAGGAAGACAGATTGCACCCTCTGTTTCAGTACTTCTGCACCTCAGCTGTATATTCAAATCATCTGAGGAATCATAACAATCTCTGAATGCCTAGGCCCCTGTCCTGACCAATTTACATAAGAATAGTTGGAAGTGGAATCAGGCATCTGCATTTTTGGAACTTCCCCTGTGATTTCTGTGTGTAGCTGCAATTGGGATCCATTTGAAAGGCTTTCAATATTAATGACCAATTTACATAAGAATAGTTGGAAGTGGAATCAGGCATCTGCATTTTTGAACTTCCCCTGTGATTTCTGTGTGTAGCTGCAATTGGGATCCATTTGAAAGGCTTTCAATATTGCTTCTCCCTTTGAGCACCTCCATCCAGACAGCTGGTACCAGGGATCAGATAATCTCTTTTCTTGTAGTTTTCTCAACATTCAGAACATCTGGGTGTAAATATCCTCAACAAACACTTCACTTATTCAAGAAGTGTTCACTGGATCTACTGTGTGTCCAGATAGATGTGTGGGATAGAAAATCATTCATCATACACAATCCTCGATATTCAGATACCTGGAGTGAAGTTGGAGAGACAGAATATATCAATATAATATAAACTAGTAATAAAAGTAGCAACTCAAGAGATGTTGCTGCAGCCATTTGTCAAATGTGGGGTTTTAGAAGATAGAGCAATTATTAGGGTGACCCCAGGAGATGTCAGCTAAGAGATGAGTCTTGAGGAGATGGAAGGTTTGGGCAGCAGAAGGAGAGGTGAGAGAGAGGAGAGAAGATCTGGAAATTATTCCCCCAGATATGTAGAGAGAGCCACACCCAAGTATCACACTGGGCTCCTTAGTGTCAAGTTTCCTTTCCCACCTGGAACACACTGGCATTTTAGGGCATCTAACTTTCATTTTCTGACTGAAAACCCAGAAGTCTCTGTTGGAAAGAGGACTGATTGAAAGTTAGAAACCCAGATGAGGTTGGACAAGTCTCAACCCTCTGGTCCCTAATCTCTGTAAAAAAAGAATCAGGAACTAAGAAAACTTTAAGGTCCTCTTTCTACCTAACATTTTTAAATTCAAGTTCCATGACAGCTTTATTCACTGAAGGGTGAGGAATGTTAAGTCAGCTCAACAAGTTCACCTGATCTTGCCTGCTGGTGAAACTGACCAGTGTACATGTTTGGATCTGCAAGGACACCAAGATACCTGTACTCTATAAGGCTGAGCCAGTCCTGGATCCAAACAACATAATTCAGACTAGTTTTAAAATAAACACTTAGGTATAATTTACATACAATAAAATATATTAGCTGCGTATTTTGATGGGTTTTGACAAGTTTATATACCTATGCCATCACTACCACAATCAAATAGAAGACCTTTGTATCCAGCATCCCTCTCTGCTTTTCCAAGTCAATTACCACTCCTGCCACTCCAGCCATAGTATCATTGATTTTTCTGTCTCTTTTAATCAATCTTTCCTAGAGTTTAATGAATTTAATCTTATAGTCTTTTGTGTTTGTCTTTTTTCACTCAACATAATATTTCAAAATTTATCCATTGGAATATAATATGTTCTATTTAACGTATTCTTTTTAGTGCTAAATAATATCCCACTGAATGGATATGCCACAACTTTTTTTTTTTTTTGTACCAGGGATCGAACTTGAGACCTTGCTCTTGTGAGGCAGGTGGCAGAATCACTGAGTTAAATCCCTAGTCCTACAAGTTATTTATACATTCACCTACTAATGGACATTTGGGTTGCTCTGAGTTTGGGGCTACTTTGAATGTTCATGACATACATTTTCATTCCTCTGGAGTAAATCCCTAAGAATACAATTGTTGGTAAAAACTTTCTGAAAAATTTCCAAACTCTTTTCCAAAGTGGCCATTCCATTTTACATCTTCATCATTAATAAGCCTTTCATTTTCTCTGCATTATTGCCAACACTTGGTATTGTCAGTCTTTTTAATTTTAGCCATCTGGGATATCTTTTGATCTTAGACTTTAGGCAATGTCTACATAGAATGGGATGGATGGATCCTTCAAGTGGGACCCCTGAATTATGTTGTTTGGATCCAGCACTGTCTCAGCCTTATGGAGTACAGGTATCTTGGTGTCCTTGCAGATCCAAACATGTACACTGGTCAGTTTCACCAGCAGCCAAGATCAGGTGAACTTGTTGAGCTGACTTAACATTCCTCACCCTTCAGTGAAGAAAGCTTCAGATGTGTCTGTAGTCTGATTCTACTGTCCCAGCGCCCCAGCAATGCTTCCTGGGCTTGTGTAAGCTGCTGACATGTTTGTAATAGGAAGAGTCTGTCATCAGGTACTAGGCTGTTTTTCTTCCCACTTGTGACAACTCTTCCGTTTTGTGACATGCTTAATGAAGATGAGGAGAGCGAATGAGTGCCAGATGTATCTGGATTGGGTCTGAACAATAATTACATTCTTCAGTGAAATTGAAGAAACGCTCTGCTCAGTGAGATTCAGAAAAGGCTGGCAGGAGGGAACTGTGAGTCCCTGAAAGCACAACTCATGGAGCACAGCTCAAATCTCTAGCAGAAAAACATGCCCACAACACCCAAAGAAAGCAGAAGTTTAACATGTATCTTCCCTTTTGCAAAAGATAAAAGATGAAATGAAGCTCAGCAAGGAGTGGAAACATTTGGACCTGGCCTAAAATGATTCCATTTCACACTGGGAAACTAAAACTCTTAGAGAAGATGATGGGGTCCACCCAAACTTCTCAGCCTTGGGGGCATTTGAATGGGTGAATACAGGTCAGAAGACTCGTAGGACAGTGATGGCAGAACTTTTAGAGACAAATACCCAAACTGCAACCCAAAACCCACTTTCACAAAGTGCCAGCACTGCAATTAAACTTGAATACTGAGGTTTTAAATTAGGAAAAAAAAAACTCACACATTAACATCTTTTGTTTAAAAAACAATGTTCATGCCATAGGTTTCCCATGACTGCCCTAGAATCTAGAGATTGGAATGGTCTTCTTGGACAGCTCAGTCCTCTTTGGTCAGTGCATCCTTGTCTGTGACTAAAGACAAAGAGCTGTATTATCTAGGTACGAGCTTCATCTCTGCTCCTGGAAAGTGACCACCAAGAGCCATAATGCTGTTGACACTCCTGTGGCAAACTAATGTATCCATCTAGAGATGCAGACCCTTGCCTGAGAAAGTACAGCCTCTGCATTTTTAAAAACCCAATCATTTCTGTAGGCTCCTTGAAGGAGTCACGGACATATCAATCTTTCACATAGGGAGCAGGAGCCAAGTTAAAGCATCCACTGGCTGCAGCCCGTCCCTCTCCACACGGTGGTCTTTTCTCTGCCCCGACACTTTGTGTGGCTAAACCCATCCCTGAAATTGTGGACCCAGCTTTTAGGGCCTAAAGCTTCTTAGAGATGACATGGAAATGTCACTTCACTGCAACAAATGTCCTCAGAACCCTATGGAGATTTTAAGGTCTGTGACTTCAACAAAAAGCAGAAACACGAGCTTTTAAAGACCAACCTGGAGTTAGATTTAATGGATTCAAACTGTATGAGGTTCATGATAGGATTCGCCAAAGAAACAAAACAGTATTATGTTACATATTATGAGAAAATGGCTCACACAATTATGGAGGCTGAGGAAGCCCAAGATCTGCAGGGCAAAGGCTCGAGAACTAGAGAAGCCCATGGTGAAAGTCGAAGTCAGATTCTGAAAGCAGGAGGCCAACATTCCTGCTCAGATACCACCAGGTAGAGAGCATATTCTACCATATTCTTTTGTTTCACTGAGGCCTTAAACAGATTAGCTGAATCCCCGTCCCACCTCTGTGGCAATCTGGTTTGCTCAGTCTACTGATTCCAATGTTATTTCCTCACTTCATCCGCAAGACCTCGCAGACACACCCAAATAATGTTTAACCAAATATCTGATCACTCCACAGTCCAGTCAAGTTGACACACAAAACCAGTCTCCACAACCTTGAACAAAGTTACTTTATCTCTGTGCCTCAGTTTTCTCATCCGTGAAATGGACAGCAGCTTCCTCCACACAGTTGGTGAGAAGTTGAAGAGCCTCATAAACAAAACACTTAGTAGAATGTTTGGGATGTAGTCAGTGAACCCAGTTCCCCATCAGGGGAGAAGGAGGAAAGGAGCAAGGAGGAGTTGAAGAAGGATTTCCTGGGGCGGCGGGGGGGTGAAGCCCAGTGGTATAGTACTTGTTCAACATGCACAAAGACCTGGATTCCCATCCCTGTGCTGCATAAACAAAACAAAAAAGAGGGGTATCCTGGGCTAAATTATCTTAACCATTTCTCCACCCTTGAACCCAGGGCAGAGTCCTTCTTCTCTCTCCCCCTTTACAGCAGCACTGATACCTACTCTTTAAAAAGGTCTAATTCTGCCAGGCGTGGTGGTGCACACCTGTAATCCCAGCACTCAGGAGGCTGAGGCAGGAGGATTGCTGTGTGTCTGAGAAGAGCCTGGGCTACATAGTGAGTTC
>NW_022900942.1:28234249-28287461 GCF_012274545.1 Fukomys damarensis | reverse complement strand
AAAAAAAAGTCTAATTCCCTAAGCAATATTACTTTAATCCCCCTTTTGAAGCAAACTCATTAAAACTCAGAATTTTGGATCAGACCAATGCAGAGAGGGCTGGGCAGGTCATGGGGACATTGCTGCCTGCAGTCCCAACATTTGATATTGTGGGAACCAAATGGCTGCCTCCCAGACCATCTAATAGCTTTTGACAAAACAAGAAGCCCGAAGGCAGTTCCTGGAGTTGCTCTGCTTATCCAAATGACCATGGCATAAAATATCCCCATGGAGACAGTCAAGCGGTAATATTGCAAGATGGAGATTACACTTTTTGATGCAAGCCAGGAAAGCAAGAGGAGGTAGCAGCTGTAATGGTTTATGTGAAAGAAGTCTCCCCTTTACACACAAATATCTAAAAACTATTAATTTGGGGCAGCAGCAAGGAAGAAATACATGAAAGGAAAATTGATTTCTATTTAAATGGTATGTTTTCATCACCTTTCTTCAGAGCCCAAGCATTCATCTTTGAGTACCTGTGCTAATTGATTTCAAATGCAATTCAACGTAATCGCTGTAGAATAATAAATCTCGGGGCAAAAGGCTAAGGGAGGGAACCTGAACGTGAAGGGGATGTAGGATGCGGCATTTAAAAGGTGTGTCTGTGTCATCCTGGGGTGAGCTTGGGAATAGCAGTACCCTGATGGGGAGTGGGACAGCCAGGCAGCAGGGACCTCCTGGTGGTTTGTGTAACAGATGCTCCCTTGAACTTGGAATCTTCCAGCTAACGCAGGAAGAGTCAACTTCTGAGCCATGGCTTGAGGCTCAGGTGATCCATTCCCAGGTACACTGTGGGCTCTCTGAAGGAGAAAGGCGCTGTTGTAGCTATGTTTCCTTTTTCCTTGCAGTACCTGCAGCCTTCTTTCCTACTCTCGACACCATGCCCTGAGCCTGATCTTGGCAAGCCTCTTTCTTATGTCCTTCTTTTCCATGAATTTCCCTCCAGTGGGCCGCCATTTTGGAAGGCATGTGGCCGAGCAGGTCCTTGAAAAGTATGAGGGAGACACTCCAGAGCATGGCTGGAGGAAGGAATCTCAAAACAATGGGAGTCCAGGCTTTGTGGCTGCTATGGAGAGCAAGCAGATCCATTGGATCTGGTCTAAGTTGTCCCTTATGGGTGTCTGACTGCTATTCCAGAGTCTCGCCATTGTGCACTCTGGGAAGAGAGCTGACAGGGTTGGCCTGAAGGGGTGGGTTGCAAGGCTAGATAGGAGTAAAAGTGCTGTGTGAGGAGGGCTCTTACTCACTGGTCATGTGGTAACTTTCATGTTCCTTTTCTGAGCCAGAATGCATCAGAGTCATAAATCCAACCAAATGCATTATGCAGAGAAACTGAACAATCTCAAAAAAGCGATGTCTCCACCCCTGAAAGTATTTCAAGAGAGCAAGTCCCAGTCTCGAGCAGCAAGTCAGTGGGAAGTTTAACTTGGAGGGAAAGGGTGCAGGGTGCAGTGAATCTATAGGGCCATGGAAGATCTGAGATTTAAGTCTTTCATCCTATTGAACAGGACTGTGCCCTGGTGGGCTCATACCCAAGCCATTTATGTGGGGCATGACACACTCTGCATCAGCGTTGGATCTTTGTAACTTCCCATTCTGCATCCCCAGAGCTCTGCAGTGACAGAGGTACTCCTGAGCTAGGCAGAACTGTCTTGGAGGGCTTTTCTAATGAACAGTCCTATCCAGGCTGGATCTACTTAACCCAGAAACAACATTCATATAGGATCAAAAGACAAAAACCATCTCAGTCAGTTTGGGCACAAAAGCAGTTAATCCAAATTTCCAATGCCTAGACAAATCCTCCCAAGACAGACTGAATTATTAATGGACTTGGTTTTTGCTTTGTATAGATAATCACTTAATTCTTTATAGCAGTCCTTTCAGTTGTTGTGTACATATATTTAAATATAAAGATCATTATTTCTGCTTTCTACAACATGAAATGAACCAGGTCCTTATGCCCTACATCTCTCTCCATTGCTATCTCATTCATTCATTCATTCATTCACAGATTCTACCCTCCTGGAGTTTACTATTTGATGAAGAAGGCGAACATTAAGCAGATAAATATGTCTTCCTGTGTTGTGGGCATATGATAAGGGAGATTTAAAACACAAAGCCCTGGCCGTGGCCAAAACCAGCTCAAGCTTTTATTTCCCCCCAGCTTGTCAGGATGTGGTGTCCTTCTCTCCGAAGCCCACCTGCCAACTGCCCAGGTGGCCTATTGATTTCTGGTAGGCCACGATGTAAAATGGCACATCGTGATATCATTCAGCAGAATGCTGACAAAGGTGAAAGCAAAGCCTTCTGGCTCACACTGAGAGTCCTTCTCTCTGCCCACTGTCCACTGTAGCCAGCTCCCACAATGCATTTACAGCTGGGAGGCTGAGATGCAGAGACACCCCATGGCAGGAGGAAGATAAATAAAATTTCCATTGGACCCATTGATCTTTTCTCTGAGCGGTGTCATGGTCAGGTGGAGAGGCAGCAGGAAGAAGCAGCTCTTTGCTCTTTAACTCACTTTCAAGGGATGGGGACATCCCTAAGTAAATCTGCCACTTGCTGAAGCCACACTTCCTGCTGGCAGTGCCTTGCTGACAAACCGTGAGTGTAGCCTCCAAACAGAGAAAATGGAGGTGGGAAATTATTTGAATAGGAAATAACAGGCATTCGCAAGCAGGGCTTAAAAATGTCTGTTAGATGATTGAGGGAATTTGGCTGTCATTATCTGTGCAGGCTCTGCCTCCCAAAGGCCAGCTAGCTAGTGAAGCTGCAACTCGTAGCCAAGCCCTCCCTGCAGTCCTAGACATGAACAATGACTCATCCTCTCCCAGGCACTGAGGGAATCTTCGCCAGGCTTTCCTCTGCACTGGGCAAGCACAGCTGCTCCTCATGAGGAAAAGCAACTCTTTCCCTGCCAACACCAAGTGCTATTACCTCACTCTTTCACTGCTGGATCTATACGAGAAGGGGCAGATGGACTCAACTTCTCTCACTGGCTCTCAGTTTAGAATTTTTATTACACTTTATACCTGGTGCTGTCTATTCCCAATGGGGAAATCCTCCACCTCAGTATATAGCATCCTATATTACATTAAACCTGAGAGAGAATCAGGGTTGGGGGTGTAGAGATTCCATACTTACCTGATGGCAAGGAGCAACCTAGACCAAATGTCACCGAGCTCCACAGAAGTACCCTGAGTGGTCAGGACTAGACCTCCTAGAGAGCAGAAAGTTTTGACCTTGCTCCTTAAAGATCACTGTCCTGATCTAGATGTTCCCCTTCTCCCTCTCCCATGGGCCTTGCAGCTCCAATCCTCTTCCCCAGGTGTCCACCACAGCCACATGGAGCCTGATCTTGGATATCTCATTTTTCCTCTTCCAGGTAACTGTTCAATGGGAAATCTTCATTTTCACAGCAGTTGGAGCCTTGAGATGTGGGGAAGAAACTATAATCAACCATGGACAAAGGGAATGCTTTCTTGCACACAAGAGGACATTTTTGAAAGCCTGCACTGAGCAGCCAGCCTGAGGATCCCATGGTGTTGACACTGCTATAGTTCAAACCTACTGGGACCCCTACTTCTTGTCCCCAGTATGGCAAGAGGAGAGTGACCATGCTTTGCAGCCAGTGGTGACACAATGGCACCAATTCATTGTAGGTCACAGATGCCCAAAGCTTTCTGTGGGTTCAGGAGGCCCTGCACTACACTCTCTCCTATAAGTAAAATTATTGATGTTTGTAGCCATTTCTCCTGTGCCCCATTGCTGCCCTTTCCTGGGCTTGTGGGTCTCAGTTCTTTCACCATTCATCAGGTCCTGTTAACTCTGGTTCTCCTGGTTTGCTTCAGATTATCAGATTCAGAACCAAGTGTCCCAAACATGCTAGCAGGAGTCTTTTCAGGCAAGGGTCAAGGAATCAGAAGAACAGGTCTCTTTAGTTCATCTGGGCAGGAGATGACTCTGGTTCCTAAGGGACAAGTAGTTGTCCAAATGGTATTTTGTTTTTCCCATGGTGCAATGTAATACAATTCAGGCACATCAACAGATATTCACTGGGCATTTATGTGTGTTAGGCTCTGAGATGACCTTTATAACCAAGCAGACCTAGTCCCTGCCTTCATGGAATAATTAGAATAGAGCATGAAGGAGATAAGGATGGGGAAACAATATCCTAATAGAGTGTGAGAGAGACATTGGCATAGGAAGTGGAGGTTGAGGAGGGGCTTCAGAACTCCTGGTAGAGATCGGTGAGCAAGTGATGTCCAAGCTAAAACCTAGAAGGTGAAATTGAGTTAGCAGGCAAGGAGGAGGAGGAAGGAAGGCGAGAAGAGTGCTACCAAAAGAAGTAAGAACACAGGCAAAGGATCAGAGGCAAGAGAGAGCAAGTCAGAGCACATTTAGGATGGCTGAAGTTTGATCAATAGATGAGGAGAAGAATAGAGAAGACAGAGCTGGAGAGATCATGAGGGTGTAAATCACAAGGGCCTTAGGAGCTTGACTGTAGGGTTGGGTTTCATCTCTTCTAAGGCCCTGAGAGACCAATGGGAGGTTTCAAAATCAGGGGATTATGGACTCGCATCTGCTTTTGAGAAAGATCTTTCTGGATGGAATAAAGAGAAGCTGTTGGGAGTAGGGGGGCAGGGAGAGACGGCTGGAAGCTCTTGAGAAGCTAAGGCAAGAAATGTACCAGGGAGTATTGGTGGGACTAGAGATGTGGGGGCTATTGGAAAGCAGATATGAAACAGGGAATGATAGAAAGGGAATCTGAAGCAAGATACAGTCTCTAAACTGTAAGGCTAGATGCTGTTGAACCATTTGCCTTGTACCAGGCCAGGAGATTTTATAGATGCTGAACTCATTGTCACTAGGTGACACATCTTGTTCTCTCTGTTTGCTGAGCACCTCGCACATAATAGGCAGTGAAAAGTGTTTGTTATATGAATGCATTAATAAATGAACATAAGACAGAATTTGTAACTTCAAAGTTTTCACAATCTTATTGCAAGGCGAGATTATCCTACATCAAACAATTAAAGAATAGCACAAGATGGAACCTAATTAAGTTCTAAATCATCCAGTTCAGGCTATAAATGCCACAGTTTCAGAGAAGGGAAAGATCAATGTGGGCTGGAGGAGTTAAGGATGGCTTAAATATAATTCCCTGACATTACAGTACTGTGGAAGCAACAGTGCAGGTCTTAAAACTGAAGAGATGAAAGCCAACACATAGAGCCTTATTTACCCATGTCGCACAGCAGACTGCCACGATGTCAGGGGACTGAATTAAAATTCTTGGCCCTAGAGGTGGATACCATTCAAGTGGACTTGCTTTTGTACAATTAGTAATGGTTTCTGTGGATAATTCATTCTCATTGTATTGTTTATACAGTTTTAAGATAAAATTCACTTTACATCAAACAATCATGCTAAAATATAAAATGCAATGGGGTTTGATACATTTACATTGTTGTGCATCCATCAAATGTGACTCCAAGCACTTTCATCACCCAAAAGAAAACCTGGTGTTCTATTCTTCACCTAGTAATGGAACCTGATGGATTGAAAAGAACCCTGGAGAATGGGACCTTGAGTTTGCATCTGAGGGCACTAAGTAAGTAGATCAAATATGACCCTGGGCAACTCATTTGTAATTTCTGAACCTCATTTCTGTCATTTTTAAATTGAGAGAGTGACTAGGTGATACCCAAGATATCGTCTAGCTTTAAAACACCATAATTCTGAGTACTGTTTTATCGTTGAAGACTATTAATATAAAAATAGATTCATAACTTGATTATAATATACCACAGAACACTGTGTGTGCGCGCGCGCGCGCGTGTGTGTGTGTGTGTGTGTGTGTGTGTGTGTCTTAAGGGACAAGATTAGGAGAAAGGGGCAATGAGCTAAGGGTAGAATGAGACCTAGATAATAATGTATCAATGAGGAGAGGAGAGTTCAGAGAAATTATTCATCTGGCTCTCCCATTTTTTTGTTCAATTATATATTTTAGTGTTTAACTTTTTATTGGACTGTACTTGAATTTTATATTTGGAAGTGCTTGTTTCAGAATTGTACTAGGTTTTGCCAGGGAGCTATGTTTGACCTCTGAATAATTTCATATGTAACTCCACAGCTGAAAAATCCTTTCTCTTTCTTTTTACATCAAATGTCTAATTAGCACTTTACCAACTTCTCCTTGCACATCACATGGAAATAATGTATTCCTAGTATCCCCAGAGAGTTTCACACTTAAGGCCACATAGCACAGAAAAATGCGTGGAATCTCAAGACTAATGGGATAAGAAAGGGGTGATAATTTACTAAATCATTTAAATTCATGAAGCGTATTCTTAAACTCAGTTGCTTTCCAAGTTGCAGAGGTTAATTTCATATAGCAACTTGACTGCACTTAGGGGTGCCCATTGAGCTGACAAAATGTTATTTCTGGATGTGTCTGTGAGGTTGCTTCTGGAAGAGATCAGCATTTGAATCAGTAGAGCCAATGAAGACTTACTCTAACCAATGTAGATGGATGTCCTACGTTTGCATGAGTTCCTGAATAGAACCAAAAAGGGGAAGAAGGGAAACTTTCTTCTTCAGCTGAGACACCCATCTTCTTCTACCCTGTGACATTAGCAGTCCTACTTCTCAGGTTTTGAATTTCAGGTCCATACTTATACCACTGGGACCCCAATTCTCAAGGCCTTTGAACTTGGGCTGAATTACGCCATCATATTTCCAGTTCTCCAACTTGCAGACAGCAGACTGTGGGACTTCTTAACTTCCATCACCATGTAAGCCAATTCCAACAATAAATTTTGTCTTACATCTATCTATCTAGCTATTGTTTGTCTGTCTGGCTGGCTATACATCCATCCATCCTATTGGTTCTATTGCTCTGGAGAACCCTGACTAATACACTTACCAATATTGGAAGCTCAAGACAGGAGAGATTATCTCAGAATTGCACTGCTCCTACATGCTGATTGAGCAAAGAGAGCAAAGTAAGATCTAAAACTCTGAGTCTAGGATGCACAGGGCTCTTGTAAAGGTCTTTAAAATATTAAGAGCAAAAAGTACAACACAAAAGCAGAATAAATGAAAGCATAGGGCAGATTCTAGTGCAGCACTTCCTGGGTTTTGAAATGCAAGTCATCTACTTAATAGCTGGGTTATTTAGGGTAATTTAACCTCTTTTGTGTCAGCCAGCCTATGCTAAATTATGCTACAGTGACAAACAGCTCCCAAACCTCAGTAACAGAAGCAAATAAAAGTTTTAAGGGGGCGAAGGGAGGGCAGGGACAAGGGGAAAAAATAAGAACCAAGATCTGTCATGTGAAGGTACAGGATCCCAGTAATGAATGTAACTGTATTGTAGACCTAGATTGTACCAATAAACTCAACCAAAAATTTTTATTTCTTATTCATTATCCCAGCCCTTTTATTCCAGCACCCAAGCTGAGAAAGCAACCCTTATCGGGAACATGTTGACCTTGAGCAGAAAGAAAAGATAAATATAGAATCTGTAATGACAAAGTTTCTGTTCAGAGGTGAATTACACCACACCATTTTATTCCCAAAGCAAATTGCACAGCCAAGCCAGGCATCAAGAAGGTGGGGAAGAGCGTTGAATGTGAGAAGAATATAATTTACTACAAATTTATTGTTTCTTCATTTATAAAATGGAAATAATAACAGTATTTACTTTGCAAGTTTATAATAAGATTTGGTAGGATGATATTTATAAAGTTTCCAGCACAGGATAAGTACTAAAAGTAGTAGAAGTCTTAAGAAAAAAAGCTAGAAAGATGTTAGCTATTATCTTGCCCACATATATGTGGTTTTCATTAAATATTTCTCTTTTGAAAATGATTATGTAAATATAGGAAATATATATATATAAGCAGAGAGATTTAGAATCACTTTTTACTTGACCATAAAGCAAAAGTTACCATTAAGTATTTTGGAGTCTGTCTTTACACACATAGCTTATATACACACAGATTTATGAAAATGGAATAATGTCAGTTTTGCGTCATTGCCCCGGCTTGGACTGTGGCCTGGCCTGAACTACAGGCCTCCTCTGGAGCAGCGCCATTACCAGTGGGCGCCAGTGATTGGCTCCGACACAGCACCAGGAGGGTAGCCCTGCGCTGAGCACCTTCACCAACCCCCGCCCCCCGCCCTGGGCTAATAGATCCCCTGATTGAGCCAGTCCTTGGACGCATTCTGCAGAGGCATGGTGGGCTATAAAGGGTGGTGATTGATCCTATTATGTTCCTGATTGTATCAATAGGGATAAAGGATAGGGATTGATTTGATGAGTTGTTTTCTCAATTATGAAAATGAGAATGTCTATAAGTCATTAGAGAATCAAAGACTGGGATGCAATGACATCAGAAAGATTTAATGACCCAGAGATTGAATCAAGAGCAACCCAACAGCAAAAATAAAGATGAGAAAACACTTAAGTAAGCCACAAAAACAGACTTCCAGTCCACTAATAGCAAACAGTAGGGCAAAGTAGGGTGAAAAATCAGATAGTGAACCTCCAGGACAATCAGAACTCACAGCACAGGAAGTAAAAAAAACCTGATCAATCAAGCTCTAGAAAAAATTCAAAACAAATTATTTCCCAGATAACCATAAAGATGGTGAGCAAAATGAAAGACATGATTCGAGACTCCAGAACAGAAACTGACAAAAAAATAGATGAGCTTAGGAACATAAGAGAAACCATGAAGGCCCAGAATAAGAAAGAAATGGAAACAATGAACACCCAACATAGGAAATAAATGGAATCCATTAAACAGATTCAAACAGATATCCAGGAGATTAAAAACTCATTGAAAGCATATGAAACAGAATGAAAGATTGCGAAGATAGAATCTCAGATATAGAAGATAGGATAGCAGCCAGTGACCGTAAAAAGAGAGGTCTCTTAAAAACAGTAAGGGAGCATGAGAAATCAATCCAACAACTTCTAGATGATGCAAAGAAGAATAACATAAGACTGATAGGAATCCATGAAGTACCAGGAGAAAATGCAAATGACTTAAAAAAGCTGTTCAAAGAATTAATTGCAGAAAACTTCCCAAACAGAGGGGAAGAATTAGACATACAGATAAGTGAGGCATATAGGACACCAACTAGCCACGATAAAAAAAAATCTATACCTAGACATATAATAATCAAGATTCTAGAAACCCAACAGAAGAACAAAATACTACAAGCAGTAAGAGAAAAGAAACAAATCACATGCAAAGGAAAGCCCATCAGAATCACAGCAGACTTTTCAACACAAACCCTCAGGTCAAGGAGAGCCTGGAGTGAGGTATTTCAAGTCCTAAAAGAAAACAACCTACAACCAAGACTGACATATCAAGAAACTTCAAATACTAAACCAGCACTACAAAGAATTTTAAACAATATCCTAGAAAAAGGCAATGAAGATCACAACATCAGGAGGCCCAACAGAGCAAATCAAATAGCCAAGGCAAGAAACTAAAAGGAGAGGACAAAAAATAAAAAGTGTCAACAAAAGGACAATAACATGACAATAATAAGTCAGTACATATCAGTTATAACTATCAATGTCAATGGCCTCAATTCACCAATCAAGAGAAATAGATTAGCAGAATGGATTAAGAAGCAAAATCCAACAATATGTTGTGTACAAGAAACACACCTAGTGCAAAAGGAAGCCCATAGACTGAAAGTGAAAGGATGGAAAACAATTCTCCACATGACAGAAACCCAGAAAAAAGCAGGGGTAGCAATCTTATTTGCAGACAAAGCAAATTTCAAACCAAAACTGATTAAGAGAGACAAAGAAGGCCACTACATCCTTGTAAAGGGAACAATCCAAGAGGAAGAAATGACAATCATAAACATATATGCACCAAATATAAATGCCCCCAACTATATAAAACAAATATTAAGTAACATGAGAAACCTAATAACCACTAATACAATTCTAGTGGGGGATCTGAATACCCCACTATCACAAATAGACAGATAATCTAGGCAAAAAATCAACAATGAAATACTAGAACTGAATGAAGCTTTTGAATGTATGAACTTATTAGACGTCTATAGAATGTTCCAACTCACAAAATCAGAATACTCATTCTTTTCAGCTGCATATGGGTCATTCTCCAAGATTTATCACATACTAGCTCACAAAACAGGTTTGAATAAATGAAAAGAATTGAAGTTATTCCCTGTATATTATCAGATCACAGTGCAGTAAAGCTGGAGATCAATAGCAAAGAAGCCACAAGAACTTCACAAATGCATGGAAATTAAATAACACCCTGCTGAACAACCATGGGGTCACAGAGGAATTTAAAGAAGAAATTAGACAGTTTCTACAATTAAATGATAATGCCAATACAACATACAGGAATCTATGGGACACAATGAAAGCAGTTCTACATGGAAAATTCATAGCACTGAATGCCCACATTAGGAAAGCAGAGCAAGCTTAAATAAACAACCTAATGATGACTCTTAGATGCCTAGAAAAACAAGAGCAAGAAAAACCCAAAGCTCAAACAAGAGAGGAAATTATAAAGATTAGAGCAGAAATCAATGCAATGGAAACTAAGAAAATGATACAAAAATAATGAATCAAAGATTTGGTTTTTTGAAAGAATAAATAAAATTGATAAAACCTTAGCAGACCTTATTCAAAAAAGGAAAGAAAAGGCTCACATTCATGTAATCAGGAATGAAAAAGGAGAAGTCATAACAGATCCCACAGAAATCCAGAGGATCATTAATACATAATATGAGAACCTGTACTATAATAAAACAGAAAACACAGAAGAAATGGACAGATTTCCAGATACTTATGAATTACCAAAGTTGAACGAAGAAGATAAAAACATTTTAAACACCCCAATCACAATCAGTGAAATTGAAAATCTAATTAAAACCTTACCAACAAAGAAAAGCCCAGGCCCTGATGGATTCACTGCTGAATTTTACAAGACATTTAGAGAAGATCTACTGCCATTACTCTTAAGACTTTTCAATGAAATTGAAAGAGAAGCAATACTTCCAAATTCATTCCTGGAAGCAAATATCACTTTGATTCCCAAACCTGGGAAAGATGTAACTAAAAAAGAGAACTACAGGCCAATCTCCTTAATGAATATAGATGCAAAAATCCTCAATAAGATACTAGCAAACAGAATACAGAGGATCATCAAGAAGATCATACATCCTGACCAAGTCGGATTCATTCCAGGGATGCAAGGATGGTTCAACATACCTAAATCAATAAATATAATGCACTATATTAACAAAGTCAAGGACAAGAACCACATGATCCTCTTGATAGATGCAGAAAAAGCATTTGACAAAATTCAACACCCATTCATGATAAAAACTATGCAAAAAAGTGTAATAGATAGTCTATATCTCAACTTCATAAAGGCTATCTATGAAAAACCAACAGCCAACATCATATTAAATGGCCAAAAACTGAAAATCTTCACATTAAAATCAGGAACAAGACAAGGATTCCCACTATCACCACTCCTCTTCGATATAGGTCTGGAAATATTAGCCATAGCAATTAGACAAGAGAAAGAAATTAAAGCGATAAAGATAAGAAAGGAAGAAGTTAAGCTGTCATTATTTGCTGATGATATGATACTCTACATTGAAGACCCAAAAAACTCCACCAAAAGACTTCTAGACTTAATTGACACTTTTAGCAGAGTAGCTGGATACAAGGTCAACACCCAAAAATCAATAGCCTTCTTGTACACAAATAACAGACTCACTGAGTAAGAAATTAGGGAAACAATTCCTTTCACAATAGCACCCCAAAAAGTGAAGAATCTGGGAATCAATCTAACAAAAGAAGCAAAAGACCTCTACACTGAAAACTACAGCACTCTGAAAAAAGAGATTGAGGAGGATATAAGAAAATGGAAAGAGATCCCCTGCTCCTGGGTAGGAAGAATCAACATAGTGAAAATGGCCATACTACCAAAACTGCCATACAGATTCAATGCAACACCAATTGAAATACCAACACTATATTTCAAAGAACTAGAAAGAAGAATCCAAAAATTCATTTGGAACCATAAGAGACCTAGAATAGCAAAAGCCATCCTAGGCAACAGACACATGGCAGCGGGTATAACAATTCCCAATTTGAAATTATACTACAAAGCCACTGTGATAAAAACAGAATAGTACTGGCTGAAACAGACCTGAGGATCAGTGGAACAGATTGGAAGACACAAAAACAACTTCAGATGCACTCAGCTACCTCATCCTTGACAAAGGAGCTGACAGTCCCCACTGGAGGACAGATAGCCTCTTTAATAAATGGTGTTGGAAAAACTGGATCTCAACCTGCAAAAGATTAAAACTAGACCCTTATCTGTCACCATGCACTAAATTAAAATCCAAGTGGATTAAAGATCTAAATATAAAAACAAAAACTCTAAACTTGCTGGAAGATAAATTAGGCAGAACTCTGGAAGACATTGGCATAGGAAAAGACTTTATGGACAAATCCTCAGTAGCACAGGAACTAACAGAAAGAATCAACAACTGGGATATCATCTTATTAAAAAGCTTCTGCACTGCAAAAACAAAACAAAACAAAACATCAACAGAACTAAGAGACAACCTACAATGTGGGAAAAAAATTTTACCAGCTGCTCCTCACACAAAGGACTATTATCTAAAATATATAAAGAACTCAAAACAACCACCCCCCCAAATATAAAGACCCAATTCAAAAATGGGCATCTGAAATGAACAGACATTTCTCAGACAAAGAAGTAAAAGCAGCAAGTAAATATATGAAAAATGCTCCACATCAGTGGTCATTCAAGAGATGCAGATGAAAACAACACTGAGATTTCACCTCACCCCACAAAGAATGGCTGCTATCAAGAAATCACACAACAACAAATGTTGGCACGGTTATGGGGAGAAAGGAACCCTTCTCCATTGTTGGTGGGAGTGCAGACTGGCGCAGCCACTATGGAAGTCAATATGGAGATACCTCAAAGAACTAGTATTAGAGGTTCCATTTGACACAGCCATCCCTCTGCTGGGTATCTTTACAAAGAATTAAAAGAATCATACCACAGTGATATATGCATACCCATGTTTATAGTGGCACACTTTGTAATAGCTAAAACTTGGAAACAGCCCATCTGCCCATCAGTTGGAAACTGGATAAAGAAGATGTGGTTTTTCTATAAAATGGAATACTACTCAGCCATAAAGAATGAGAAATTAGATTAATTCATAGGTAGATGGGTACATTTTGAGGATATACTCCTAAGTGAAATACATAAGCCACACATAGGCAAATACCAAATACTTTCTGTGGTGTGAAAAACTAAAATAGTACTCAAGATCCTAACGGGACAAGTAGCAACGTGAAATAGGAAGAAAAGGACCAAACATGTAGGGACACTGAGAAGGCTAGGGAAAGGGGAATAAGGGAAAATGTAAAAATGGAATTAAAGTGTTTGAAGGTGTGGAGGGGAGGAAGGGGTGAAGGGAGGGTGGGGACAAGGGGAAAAAATGAGAACCAAGACCTGGCATGTAAAGGTACAAGATCCCAGTAATGAATGTAACTGTACTGTCTACCTAGAATGTACCAATAAATTCAATTTAAAATAAAAAAGAAAATGGAATAATGTTGTATAATTTTCTATATTTTTTAACATACTGTAAACATGACTATGATAATAAAAATCAATGTAAGTTAATTTGTTTTCATAGAATTGCATTCTTTCAATGTGCACAATGTTTTCCTTCAGAAACAAATCCGTTTGCTATTTGTGATAGACCATTTCATTACTCTTGGTAAGCGCTCACTCTGGTTAGCAATGGTTCAATACACACTTGTGTCCCTATTACCACACTTGTTTGGACTTTTCCTCCATTAAGCTCTGAGAAGTGGGCACACCTTTCCAAAGCTTTTGATGTGGAAACCAAACTGCCCTTCAGGGAGGTTTTCATTCATACATATCACCAGCAAAGCAGCTCTTACTAATACAATCTATTCTTTTTTTTTTAACATTTCCCCCCATCTTATAATATAAGCATAGCAAATAAATTGTATGGAACCATACTTTTCTTTAATAATTGGTGGTGACTGGTGGTGAATAAAGTTTTCATAGATTTTTTAGGCATCTGTGTTTCTTCTCTTGTGAATATAATTTATTTTTTAAATGTGAAGAAAATCTTGTGATTTTTTTTTAAAGGCATGCATAGTTTCTTAAAATGGTCACAAGTATTAAATTATACTAAGTAATCACTGTGAACTTTGTTAAATTTTTTTTTTTTTTTGCTACCTGGGATTGAACTCAGGCCCTTGTGCTTGCGAGGCAGGCTCCGGAACCACTGAGCTAAATCCCCAGCCCCCAATGAACTTTGTTATTCAGTAATAACACTGTAGTAACATAAAAATTGTTCATATTCCTGGAGATTTTTCTGACATATGCAGAGGTGAAGTGATCTGGTATGCATACATACAAGGAAGGGAAACAAACCAATTGTGTAAATACTGCAATTGTTGAATCTAGAGGTCATTATTCCTTTTGTTTTTAAAAAGATAAGTAAACAGTAAAGTGCAATCCTAGATGCATGATAAAAAATGAAGTATAAAAAAGGTACTCATTCATGTAACAGCAATCCAGACAAGAAATGGAACTTTGTCAACATGTCAAATTCCCCTTCATGCCTCTTCACCAAAGATAATACTATATACACATTAGTTTTATGGATTTTTGAACTTTGTATAAAAGGAATTATGTAATATATTTTGTGTCTGGTTTATTTTCCTCAATACAGTGTTTGTAAGAATCAATTGTGTGTTTGTTCATAGCTGTTGTGTATTCATTTTCATTGGTCTATGATAGTCCATTGAAGGGATATACTCTAATTTAGTCATCTGTTCTAATGTTGATGGACATTTGTGTTTCGGGTTACTACAAATGATGCTGCTAAGAACATTCTTCTATTTATGTTCTGTTGTGTAAATGCATTCTTATCTGTTGAGTATGTTTTAGTTTATATTGCTGTATAGCTAACTTAGCAGTTTAAACAACACTTATTTATTACCTCCTGCTTTGGTGGGTCAAAAGTCTGGCGTGGTGTCACTGGGTGATTTTGTTTAATCAGTTTTCTCAAGCTGAATGGTATCATTCAGAATTAATTCTTGTCTGCAGTTTCTAGGAAAAATTCACTTCTCAGTTTGTTCTTGTTGTTCACAGAATTCAAGTCCTTATTTTTCCTGGTTGGCTGTCAGCTAGGGCTGCTCTCAGATCCTGGAGGCATTTTACCCCATCGCTCGCCATGAGGCCATCTCCTCCCTGAACAGCAATGCTCGGCTGACTGCTTCTGCTCTGACTCACTATAACTTCTCCTCTGCTACCATCAGATAAAACACTGTGCTCTCATACTTGGGTGAAGACCATCTGGACAACCTCTTCCTCAAGGATGACTGATGAGCAACATGGATTACAGCTTCAGGAGCACTTTGGGGTGTAATGTAACATCATCACTGGTGTGCAGCTTATCTTATCACGGTCATAGTCCAAGAGATTGGGGCAAGAAATCTCCAGGTAGGGTACCATTTTAAGACTGATTACTGTATGGTATGTATTTGGAACTGAATTGCTATGATGTCAGGCACACCTATGGTTCAAAGATAGATGTTTGCACTGAGGATTTTCCCCAAAATGTTATACAAATTATTATTCCAAGCAGTAGACTGTGAGTTCTCTCATTTCTCCACATTCTTGTCAGTGCTTGGGATGGTGTGTCTTTAGTTTTTGATTTCTTGGTTAGATACAGATATATCACATAGTGGTTTTAATTTGCATTTCTCTGGTGATTACTGAGTTTATGTTTATTGATCATCTTGTGAAGCAACTGATCCAGTGTCTTGCCCATTTTACCATTGTGCTATCTGCCATTTTCTTATTGTTTTGTTGGAACATCATTATACATTCTAGATATTAGCTTTTTATCACTTACAAGAGTATAAATATTTCAACTGTGCCTTGCTTTTGTGTGTGTGTGTGTGTGTGTGTGTGTGTGTGTGTGTGTGTGATACCAGGGCTTGAACTAGGACCTTGCACTTTCAAGGCAGGTTGGCAGAACCACTGAGCCAAATCCCCGGCCCCTAACTGTGCCTTGCTCTGACACCATTAAAGCTATCTTTTGTTGAGCAAAAGTTCTAAATTATAATGTAATCCAATTTATTAATTTATTTATAGGAAATGCTTTTTATATCATCCTGTTTAAGAAACCTTTACTTATCCTAAAAACATAAAGCTATCTTTCTCTTTCTTTCTTTCTTTCTTTCTTTCTTTCTTTCTTTCTTTCTTTCTTTCTTTCTCTTTCTTTCTGGTACTGGAGATTGAATTCAGGACCTTGTGTTTATGAGGCAGGCACAGTGCCACTGAGCTAAATTCCCAGCCCTATAAAGCTATTTTTCTAAGTTACCTTCTGGAGGACTTTTTGTTTCATATTTAGGCCCATGCATTATTTGGAATTGAAGCTTTTAGGTTCGTATCAAGGTTTATATTTTCCCCATATGCATGTCCAGCACCATTTATTTTTAAGCCCTGTCTAAGTGCTACCTTTGTGCAAACAGAAGTGCATGTGTGATGCTGGTTCTGAACTTCCTGTTCTGTTACTTTGGTCTATTTGTTTATCCTTTTACCAGTTACATACTGTCCTAATTATTGCAGCTTTCTAAATTTCAGTATGTAGCAATGAAAGTTTCCACTTCGTTTTTCCTTTTTATATATGCAGTCCTTACAAAGGATGATATATATTTGGTTTATCCTTAGTTTGTGGGTTTAGTCCTTTGGAGTCCAGCTCTAAGCCTAGCATTGGGTTTAATGGTCCCTACTTCCTTGTTATGCCTGCAGTCCCAGATTTTATCCTCCAGGCTTGAAGTTTCATTCAGATTCTTAGTTGCTGTCTCTTTTGAAATAAGCAGGTGCTCCTATGGCCAAAACAGTGCTTCATTTCCAGCTCACTTCTTTAGGTCTCTTCTTCTGGACCTTAGTATCATGATTCTTCAATGCACTGTGCAAATTATTATTATATATTTTAGATTATGTCAAGTTGCTGTAGCTCTAAGTATGAGATTTAGTCTGAATCATTCAGTGTGTCACTACTGAAGGCAAAACTCCTCATCCTTTTTAATGATTAAGTACATTTGAAATGGTTCATAATAAAATAAGGAAGTGCTCTCAAATCCACATTGCTTTGGTTCATTACATAACCCCCGATGTACTTGATACCAAACATGACAGATTCCTAATGGGGCAGAGGTCTTGTTTCACACAGGAAATGCCCAGGGTCCTCACCCAGTGGGGGAAAGCTGGGGCTGCCTGTGGAGACAGGCCACCTACCTGGATTGACGCTTTCCATACCTGACCGGCTGGGGTGGGGGAGAGTCCGTGCCAAGTACTCCTTGCCAAAATAGGAGACAGAAGAGCAACTGATTAAGGGAGGGCCAGGGTATGGGGACAAAAATGAGAACCAAGATATGTCATGTAAAGGTACAAGAATTGAATGATAAATGTAACTGTACTGTATATTTTTAAAGTAACAATAAACTCAATGAGAAAAAAAAAGAGCAGCAGATTGACAGTAAAAGTGCTAATGTTTAATGAGTTATATAACTCATATATATATATATATATATATATGTATGTATATGTGGCAGGAACTATTCTAAGCATCTACCTACATCTGTTATATTATTTATGGCTCCATTAATATGCTGTAATGTCAGCCCACCCTTTACACAGGCAAAGATGCACAACCAGGTTAATTTACCTGCCCAGAACATACAGAAATTAAACCTGCCAGTTTGGCTCCAGCACCCAGGCTTTTAACCACTTTATTCTAATGTTTCTTCCTAAAGAGTCAAATCACAAAATCTACTTCCTTAAGCATTTTCATTTAGCTTATACTTGTATATCTCACTCTTCTATATGTAAGTCTAATAAATCTCAACAACCATTTTAAAGGCAACTTTGATTTATGTTTGATTCTATTTATAAACTTGGATAATTAAATACCTTTGAACATTTTAAGTTGCAATTATAGATTTAATGAGTTCTATTTTCTTTTTAAGCATCTCATTTGACTGATTTTAAAAAACTCTGAGATACCTAAATTTTTATAAATCTAAAGAATTAAATTTATGCAGATAGACAGCCCTTAGTTCTCCTAAATGTACATTGTATGTCAGTTTTGTAATATTTCCATTTACATTCAAGCTTAATGAATCATCTGGCCCATATTTAAGATTAATATCAGAAGACTGAACTTATTACAGAAGGTAAATTCCCATAGACATTACAAGTGAAGATACCAAATATGCACAGAATTCACTAATACAAAATTACCAATGCTAAATTTTATTATTTCTGTAATATTTAAATATTTAAGTAAATAGGTATATATTTGTAATGATTGATTGATTTTGGTCTGGAGATTGAACCCAGGGACTTTGTACTGAGCTATTATATCCCTGGCCTTTTTAATTTTTGAGGCAGGGTCTCACTAAGTTGCTAAATTGCCTAGGCTATGCTCAAATTTGTAACCCAGTGTCCCAGAGTGCTTAACTAAAAAACTTTCTGGGGTTAAAACACACTTGTGCTTCAAGGAAAAATTTTGTTATCCAAACAAATTTGGGGGTTATTTCCCCATAATTTTTTCTCTACTAACTGAAATTTCTTAGATGATCAAGGTTGTCTTCACCAGATTCTTGTCTGCAACTCCTGCATCCACCATAAAGACACTTTTATGGTCCCTGTATGATGATTTTCAAAACTTAAGGATCAAGATTGTTAGAAAGTCTTGCCCCTGTTCTTGCCCAGCCATGGGTATGAGTTTAGCTAATTTGTAAATTATATGTAGTATCTATAACTTCTCAGGTAGCCACATACTTGATTTGGGTTCAGTAATCTATTTACCATTCCATTCTGGTTTATTTTTTACTTTCCTCTCTGTTAGAACTCTAAAACTTGTGTGAATGTTACTATAATAACTGATTAGATTCTGCATGTCTCATTTGCCTTGTCTGACTATAACTTCTCCCATCAACATTTAAATTCACACCTCCCCCGACACCCCAAGGTTTTTTCTGGCCTGCCTAGTGTCACAGAAAATCTATTGGCCAACTTTAAATATCCAAGTGACTCTTAAATCTAAATGCTTGCTTAGGTGAGTTATTGGAAAGATGAATAAGATCATTTGCAAAATTTAAATGTAAAGTGCTTGCTAGAGAATCATGGGTTTGATTGAAGATTTTAAATGAGATTTCAGACCAGCTTAGGAAATATAGAAAGATAATTCCCAAATTTGATTGGATGACAAAATTGCAAATGAGTTGGCAGAACAGTGTCTACCTTTATCCTCATTCTGCTGGGAAAATATTTCCTTTTTCACTTTAAGATTTTAAAATCAGTGTCAGGGATCCTGAAGTTCATTCTCTTTCCTCCAGACCCAAGATTTAAGCTCCTTGTACTTGAATTATCATAAAGCCTCAGTAATTGCTTGAACATGCTAATTTAGCCTGCAACTCACTGGTTTTATCTGACTGTATTTAAAGGATTTAAGGGGTGACAGGGAACAGCTGGAGAGAGGGTCTTTGGTCTGTGAATGGGGAGAGTTTAAGTGCAGAGAGAGATGTGTAGGACTCAAGTTTGCTTGGAGCATGAGATGAAGTGGCTGGCTGCTTGGCTGATAGGCAAGTTACCTCCTTACCCTTCCTTTGTCTGCTCCTTCCAGCCACCCTGCCTCCCTCCCCTCTTCTTCCTCCTTTCTCCCTGCCCCTTCCTCCTTTCTCCTTTCTCTCTCCTCCTCCTTGATCTGGAGCTTTTCCTCCCTCCCTCTTGTTTGCACCCTCAATGCAGAGATTGTAATCTTGCCAAAGATTACCTCCTCCATACCCCCCAATCTTATTATGGTTGCTACAATCAGAGTCAGGAGAGGTTTGAATGCATGTATTGATAATCACAGCTGGGACTGCATAAGCAAAATAAAACCAGTAAAATAAGAGTCAGTGGACAGTCAGAGACCATGGAAAACCCATCGATTGCTGCTGCAGCTTCTTTCCGTATGGCAGAATGAGTGCAGAAGAGCTGAGCTCTGGGTAATTTCTAGCAAACAATATGCAGTAGAGTCCTATTTCTAGGTCCTGAGAATCGAAGTTGGACACCCCCGACCGTTCCCCATACAACATGCTTAGTTAGTGTGGAACAAAGGGCTCTAGGCTTGGTGAGGCTGGGAGCAGGGTGAGTGGGAGTGTAAAGATGGGGTGGGGTGGGGCTACAGGTGCAGTGGGAGCTTTGGGGGCTGCACTGACCAAGTTCCAACATCGGAGAAGGCCCCAGACAGCGGAAGGCCACTCTTTCCCTAAGGAGGCCAAAAATGCCATCTCCACACAAACTAGCTGTGGGAGCTTGAGCTACTGCTGTTCCCAGGGACCTTAGTTTACCTCCTACTTCCATCTTAAGAGCCTCGTGAGCATCACATATGACACAGTGATACAAAAGCATCTATTTTGTATGCATTTGTATTTTATATTTAGAGCTTTTCCAAGTACATATCAAGGACAGTCTGGTGAGGCCCAGAGAACAGGTGGCCTGTTCTACTGCTGTGCCTGCAGCAGAGTTTGACAGAGGGTCCCCTGGAAAGTGTAGAGTCCCCGGTTCCAAGAAGAAAAAGAAAGTATAGAGTAAGGGAAACTAGCAAAGGATAGCAGTGCATCCCAGGCATGGCACACAGCGGTCCCCACTTAGATCTACAAGGATTAATGGTGGAGGCAGGTTCCCTGAACTGGGAGGGAGCTGCTGTGAAAGGGTTACCCCTCAAAGGCTGTGGCTTTTGTTAGAAGAACTTGCCACTCCAAAGGGTGCCCAGGCAAGGAAGAAATGCAGTGGTGGTAATGGAGGGGCAACATCCTGACCTCACTCTCCTTTCTCTCCTCCAAGGGACTTGCATTGGCCCAACCCACCCGAGAGCCAAGGGACAAGAATCCCATCCCAGCCCTCCCATGTCAGCCTCCTGCAGGCAAAGCAGCTGAAGAAGGGTGATGAGTGGTTCTGGACATGTCACACACAGTGTTCCTCTCCTGTGTCCCCAAGATCCTTAGCGATTTATCATTTCCTTTGATATGCACCCACTCCCTCCATTGGTCTACCTTGGACCCTTGGAAGCAGGAGATGCATGCACTGTCGTGGATTCAGCACATAAGAAGTAGTTGAAGGTTAGGAGCTGTTGGAGTTGATCCAACAAGGTCAAGCAGACATCTTTGTGATTCTGTAAGCCTTTTCTTCAAGCTTATTACAGCACAGTAGCACAATTGAAGTATCTTGTCATTTTATCCCAACAGTGCCCAACTGGTCCCTGTACACAGAGAATTTTCAATAACTTCATGATGACTAAAAGATTCAGTTAATGGTGGCCTGATCACTAATACAAGGTAGTCAAGTGGAGGAATGCTTCCCTTGCCTGTGAGCACAGTCTTTTTTAGGGTACTTTCAGAGCAGACCACACACAGGATCATTAAAAAGATGCACTGCATGTCTCTGGTGTCTGTATCCTGGACACTTCTTGGCTGTGCCTCTTGTATTCCTTGCACACACAACAGTGCCATGACATCTGAACTCTGATTATGTCTCCATATCTACTTTGAGCCCTTTGAGAATGGAGCCCTATCCTGTACTGTCCTTGTCATTCTTGTGTGCAATAGAGTGATGAATAAACCTACTTTCTTACAGATGACAAAATGCCTCAAGATCCTTGTGCCAGTAATTCCTCATGATTCTCCAGAGTAAACAACCATAAGCTTCAGTTTCGGGAAAAGGAAACAAGCAGTCTGCTCCTGTGATCTACCATCCCTAGCCTTCCCCATCACCCCACAGGCAGCTTCTCAGAATACCAGCCCTTTAAAGAAATCTTGATTTTAAAAACAAGAAGAATAAAAGAAGAAGGAGGAGGATGACAAGGGAAAAGAAAGAGGAATAAGAGGAGGAAGAAAAGGAGCAAGAGGGGGAGGAGAAAAGGAGCTAGAAAAAAGCATGCCCTCACACTCCCAGGTTTGACCTAGAGGATGCGAAATCCTGGTCCCTCTCAAATTCGTTTGTTCACTGCCTACACTAACCAGATTACTCTGTGGGGCAGGATGCAGAGTCCAAAAGGGACCAACTTCCTCACTCCTCTTCCAGGATTTACCAAAATAGCTTCAATCTAAAAGAATTGGGCACTGTCTTCCAAATGGCAAGTCACAGAATTCTCCAGGGAAAGGGTAAGAGGTTAGAGCGAAAGTTATAGAAAGGCATTTGCATGAGGCACAGATATGCTTTCCTTGACACACACGGCAACAACAAAATGAGTTATTACGTTGATTAGTTTCAGGATCGCCCATGACTATCAAGCCCAAAATAAGAAGGCTTAAACAAGATAAAAATTTATTTCTGTATCATACTAAATTTAGGTGAGTGCAGCCTGCCCAGCAAGGAACCAGGCCTCTGCTATCTTATTGCAGTGTCACTCCTTGTGTATTTATTCTGTCCACAGACTCCAAAGAAGTCACCAGCATGTACACACACCTGCCAATAGGAATATGGGTGGGGGAGAAAAGGCAGGACAAGACTGAGGAATGTGCACACATTTTCCATCTCTCTGTGTGGGCTACCAGGTCACACGCCAACCATTAGCTGCAAGGGACATTGGGAAGTGTAGTCTTTATTCTCAGTGGTCTTGTTATCCAACTACAATTTCTTTCATTCTGGAAGAGGGGGAAATATTTTTAGGGATAATTAACAATCCCTACATATAGTTGCCGAAACATAAAAACTGGGGTATTTCACATAAAAACTCAGATTTTAAAATTCTTTTCAAAAAATTAGAGGAGCTGGTGATCCAGAGAGATATCCCTGTAGGGTAAGAATGATCAAGACTGATTAGAAGCTGAGTTCTTTCCAAAAGGCCAGTTTTCCCATAATTTTTATTGACAACTAAGAATAGTGTGGAACTGAATGATGATATCTTTTAGGGACAGCAAAGCATGAGAAAATAATGATTTAGATTAATTCCAGCTCCAATAGACTAGTCCTTTTCAAACCTTTTTTGCTGCACACCTCACCATCATACCACCAGAACTGATACTTCAAAGGCAGCAATGATCAAAATCAACATTAAATCAAAGAATGTATTCATATTCATTCATTGATTCAACACATATCACATGAATGTTGTCTTAGTTACTTTTTTTGTTACTGAGGTAGAATGCCAACACCCAAAGTTAAAGGAGGAAGGGTTTATTTAGCTCACTGTTTGTAGAAGTTTCAGTCCATAATCAGCTGGCTCCAAGGCAGAGTGGCATGGCAGAGGGGCATCACAGAGGAGAAAGAGTTCACAGCAGGCAGAAGGCAGCAGAGCAGCATTATAGCAAGTAATCCCATAGCCCTCTTTCTGTCCTTTATGTTCTGTCCAGGCTACATGCCCTTAGGTAGAGTACTCACATCCAGAGTGGGCTTTCTTATTGTCTACACTCAGAATCATGCCAAAGCAATCAGCGGACTAATTTAGTAATCATGTACTCTTGGTACCAGCATCACAAAATATAAACCCAGCCACCTTTGAAAAACCCCACTATTGACTTCATGAGGCTTGGAGGGCAGCATATAGACACGAGCCATAATAAATGCCTAATAGGAGCTAGTCCTGTACTATCCCAGGGAGACAAAGATGAATGAGACACTGATCTTGTCTTCTGAGAGCTCTTATTTTGTTAAAGCATTTGGGAGTTTTCCTTCTATTTTGAAAATTTTGTTATCAACCTTCCAATGTGAACACATCATGGTAAGAATTGCAGGGGAGATATTTATGTAATATAAGAGCCAATCCCTGCTGAGAAATAAGTGAATAAATTAGCACCAGAAAAATACTCAGCTGTGAAAAGATTCACTGTGAGGTCTTTTGAAGAGGTTCCTTTTAACATCCTTGTCCCCTTTTCCCCAAAGATATGTTTCAGTATGGAGAACAGCAGACTGTGAGGCTGGCTAAGAACCCATGTTTTTCCCCAAACCCAGTAGCACGCTTCCTCTAAAGGAGACAGTGGAAGGCAACGTTTCCCTGGGGAAGCCATAGCACATTAGTCTGAGGGTCATCACTTGACAGACATTTCGGGACCAGAACTTCAATCTTATCCCTCAGCAAGTTAGACCTGCACCTGACCCATAAGGGAGCATAGAGCAAGTGCAGCAGAAAGGACATGAACCACATTTATTCTGATTCTGTGGGCATGGACTTGACAAGATGGAAAAATGGTGAAGTTTAGCCTTATCCAAGAGATTCTTTGCAAATTCTCTACTATTTGGTCTCCACTTTGGGATTGCATACACTGGAGTCTGATCTTTGCAGAAACACACTGGGAGATTTTAAAGATATTACATCTCTCTTTAAAATGAAGATAGTGATATTAACAATGTAAGATTGTTGGAAAAAAACTTTATTCACTTAACAGATACTTTTTAACTACTCTAAGGTATTGTAGCACTAGCAAAACTCACAAATTCCTGCTTTCATGCAGCTTATATTTAGGAGGGCAAATAAGTTAATGCAAGCAAGTTAATGCAGAAGTGAAGCTTCAAGCACCAAGATATTCTGGGAAGTGAGACAAACAGTGGAAGGAAGGTACTGTGGTTCCCCTCCGATCACAATACAAAAGATAGACTCCCTCTACCTCCAGGTAATACTACACCTGTGTCATAGGCTTCCATTCCCAAGAGATGTCAAGCAGCTTTCCTCCCTTAGTCCTCAGAGAAGTCAGATTTTCTCTCAATCCTCTACCCAGCTTCAGAAGGCAAGCTCCACTTGCTGCAGCCTTCCCACTTCATTTGGGACATCTGCACACAAAACTGGGTCAGAAACTACAGAAAATGGAAAAGTACTAAGAAGTGATTCTCTTGATAGGCTCCAAGGCTGTCTCCTCCACAGACTGGTGGGGTGCAGGTGGGGAAAAAAAAGGGAGAGTTTAGTTCCAAACACCTCCTGTCACGACAGAGAGAGCACAAAGGAAGAACACATGGCTTACAGTGCAATGAAGGGAAAAGCTGAGTTCATTTCAGCCACAGGTCCCCTATTCTACTGCCTGATGATTTCCAGGAAAATCAAAGCAGTTTGGCCAGCTTCTCTGGAAAAGGGGTGGGTAGAGGTAACAAGGCCAGCATCAGGTAGAAGCATGTCAAGTGGTCTCCTCTATGTATTTCAGCACAAGCATGGTATAAGCCAGTGACCTATGGTTTATTAGTTCTCAGACACCTTGGCAGACAGGAAAGAGGGTCTAGAAAAGTAAAATGAATAAACACAACTAAGCTTAAAAAAAGGAAAATGAGTAGGTCTTTGTGTCTCCCCTCAGAGCTTCACAGTTATTTCTAAGACCCCTCTTGCATTTTTGCTTGGTTTGAGCTTAAATGTTGTTTTTAATATATTAGTTTATGAAGGTTTCATTGATTATCATAAGATAAATGATGTCACTTTGAAAAACATTTTCTCTCTTTCATCATTTTAAATAAAGAGGACAATACATCACATGGTAAAAACTCTCCTTGGATTTGGGCTAGTTCTGGGCCTATATATTTTGCAAAATAGATTTTTCAAATCACTGAAAAGAGACCCAGAATGGGAAAGAAAAATGTAAGGGTTCCCTCTGCTCTTCTTGCCAATTTTCTTGGAGTTGAAAATCCATCTTGCCTGACCAATATGGGCTAATTGCCAAATTGGGTTGCTGTCTTGTAGCTTTCCTACTTATTTATCTTCTTCGATGTCTCCAGACCTGGCTCAAAAGGGCCACAAAGGGGCTGCAATGAGTTTTTTCCTGGGCAGTATTTGGGGCCCCAAGGCTAAGTCAGCTGTGTCCATGGCAACCATTCCCTGCTGCAGTAAACCCCCTTTCTGCCATCAAGCCCATTGGATGAGGGTCTGCCCATTGCCAGCCCACATGTCCAGTTGTCTGTGCTGGGGTTCATGGCCAAACATCAGCCTATTAGGGTGGAGAGGTTAAGTAACCTTTTCTTAGGTACACTTAACTATCAATTCTTATCTGAATCCTGTCAGCCATTTCAAAGCCAAAGTTGGGGAAATAACATCTATTCTGAGGTTGTAAAATGTCCTTCAGGCAAAGATATTATCTTATATCAACTTATTTTATTCACACTCAGGACCAGAACCCCCATGAGGCAGCTGTGACGTAGGGATCAGGCACTGCCCTTAGGGTTAGAAACTTTGCTCTGTCCCAGATCTACCAGCAACTTGATGTATAAACCCACAAAGTTAGTATGTCCCTCACTCTACATGGTGCCTTTGTGAGGACAGAATGTGAAACTGTGATTTTTTAGCAACCAAATATTTCAGAAAACAGACACTGGGACAGGGATTTAGCTCAGTGGTTCCGCCACTTGCCTTGCAAATGCAAGGTCCTGAGTTTGATCCCCAGTACCAAAATAAAAGAAAGAAAGAACAAAAACAGACACTGAGCAAACAGGACTTGAGTTTGAATAAACAGCAATCAGCACCCATGGGGGAGCAAATACAGCTCCCCTACACCCAGTCATTGACATCCAGGTTCTTCTGGGAATATGCCTTATCTTAGTCACTTTCTCATCACTGAGACAAAATACCAGAACCCACAATTTAAAGGAGAGGTTTATTGGCCCCTTGGATCTTGGAGGATTTGGTCTGTAGTTGGTTGGCTGATGCCAAGGCAGGAAGGGCATGATGGAAGGAAAAGTTGGAAAGAGCACCTACTGTCTGCCAGGGGATACAAATATGAATTAGACACAGCTCCTGCCCCCTACGGAGTTCCCAACCCATTTACAGAAGCAAGGTGAAAAGTCCAAAAAAGTTCAGCCCTGATCCCAGAACTGAATGACAGTTCAAAAGATCCCAACCCGAGGGCAGTGCACGATTTTTGCTTAGTGAATGGTGATGATAAGCACATTGCTGCAGGGGAAACAGAGACCCAGGTGGTTGGGCTGGGTAGAGATGATGCCCACAAAGGATCAAAGATGGAATCTGGATCCAAACCAGGAGGGGATCTTGGGAGAGCAGTGGGAAAAAGAGGAAAGCTGTTCAGAGAGAGAAGGGCGAAGCCAGGGAGGAAGATATACCCTTCCGGTCATGCCCCCAATGATCTGCCTCTTCTGACCCGGCCCAGGCCCCACCTCCTGAAAGCATATTCTACTGTGGATTTAGCCCCTGATGAGTACAGCAGCTCCATGGTCCAATTACTTATTTTCCACACAAATGAGAGGTGGGGGGCATTTTTGATCTATTCCAGACTTCCTGTTTCAACATTTAAGGTCTGTACCATAAGCCCCTGACATGGCCAACCAGGCTTTATGCCTGCTGCATAAACACATCCAGGACAACCCCTCACTGTTTGCAGAATTACTTTTTCCCACTGCTCTCCCAAGATCCCCTCCTGGTTTGGATCCAGATTCCATCTTTGATCCTTTGTGGGCATCATCTCTACCCAGCCCAACCACCTGGGTCTCTGTTTCCTGTACAGCAATGTGCTTATCATCACCATTCACTAAGCAAAAATCGTGCACTGCCCTCGGGTTGGGATCTTTTGAACTGTCATTCAGTTCTGGGATCAGGGCTGAACTTTTTTGGACTTTTCACCTTGCTTCTGTAAATAGGGTTGGGAACTCCGCAGGGGGCAGGAGCTGTGTCTAATTCATATTTGTATCCCCTGGCAGAGAGTAGGTACTCAGTCAATGTGCACCAAACGATCGATATGAAATCATTCTATCTCCAGAACTTTCTTAAGATCCCAAAATATAAAAAGCACAAAAGAGTCTCACTCACTGACCTAGTGCGCTGTGATTACAGGCTTGGAAAAGAACGCTGTACCTAAGTTTACCCACCTGCCCCCATGCCCAAGAAGACCCTAGGAAATGCTTCACTACTAACAGTGAATTTTCCACAGTCAGAGCCCCGAATCCCCCCTTTTATTTTCTCCAACATAACTACTCACTCACAACTTAATATCTCTTTAGTAATTTCTTTTTTTCCTAAGCATCTACTGTATACTCAACACTGTTCTTAGTATTTCTCTGAGAAGGATTCTATTCTTCACTTTAAAGATAATGAAAATAGCAGTGACATTGTAGCTCAGGGTCACATGACAGGTGGAAGCAGGATTTGAGGCTCTTCGGTCTTATGGCAAACCTGCATCCATTTTTAAACCATTGTGGACTTTAAAATTCTTCATCTTGGGGGAAAAAAAAAACACTCCAGGCTACAGGGACCTCCAATTACTTCATAAATCGCAGGAGCCAGGACGTGGCTCTTCCAGTAGAAGGGAAGGAACCCAAAAACAGCCCACGGACATTCAGGAGCAAGCCCCCTGAGTCATTCAGGGAGCACAGCATATTCTAGTCTGTGCCACACCTCAGGGGGTGAGTGACATATTTGTGTAGTATTGTGGAAATCTCATCACTGAGCAACAACGTATGTAGTATGATCAAGAAACGCAGCAAATGTTTACATTAAAAAAATTCATACAGGGGAAAAAACACGTTGCCATTATTCCCCCCTCCAAAAACACCGCTCTCCTCACTTTGAACACACTTAGCCCACCATTTTTGCCATTTTCTGAAGCAATTTTGGAAGTCTTCTTTAGTTGGGCTGTGGTAGCTGCCTCTGTGTTCTGAATCAGTTCAAAACATTTCCCTTTTAAGGTCATTTGGACTCTTGGAAAGAGCCAGAAGTTGCATGGTGCCAAGTCCAGGGAATAGCAGGTATTTACTGAGTGCCTACTATATTTAAGGCATCTAGGAGTAAATAAACAACCCTCGGCCTTGAGAAGTTGACAGCCTAGAGAGAAAGCAGATTTGCAGACACGTGCTCACAGAGCTGAATCAGGAGAGAGCCAAGTCTGCAGGACTGGGAGGAGGGAGATGGCGCCTGTGTTCCCGCAGGTCAGAGAAGTCTTTCCCACAGCCTGCTCTCTGTTCTCAAGATCCTCCTGCACGCTCACACTTGACACCTGATTGCCTCTTCCCACTTCCCCACCCACTTCCCTTACACTGACAAATTCCACCACGCTCTTGGAAGAGAACAGAAATTTGACTGACAACTCAGCGAGGAAGCTCTGGCAGTTGCCACAGATAGGATGGTAGCTCTGAATCTTCTGGAAAGAGAATGGGGGCGCTGGGGGAGGGAGGGAGGGAAGGGGAGGAGAGAGGGAGAGAGAGAGAGGGAGATGGAAATAATGAGAAAGGGAGAGAGAATATGCAGCGGTCCACTTACCTGGAGTACGATAGACACCTTCCCCTTCTCTCATCTTATGTTTATCTCTATCTCTGGAATACACACTCCCTGGTTACTTCTGAAAACAAACTAAATGCATATTTACACATACATATGCATATACAGTACATACACATATACACACGTATGTGCACACAAACACCAATATGAGAGCCCTATACTCCTTCATCATGCTCAGTGTCCTTTATCTTGTCCTTCTCAATATTCATACCCCACCCAACACGGTTCAAACCCCAAGTGAAGGAAGTTTGGGATCCTGTCTGCTGTTAAGCAGTTTGGAACCCATGGTTAGGCATGCCTAGTCTCCTGCCTAAGACACCATTATGGGAGAAGTTAGTTCAGCATAGCCAAGCTTGTCAAAATAGAGGAAAAAAAGTGAACCAATTAAAATGTTCCCATATAAATGGTGAATGAGAATATTAAATTGGTGAACAGATGAAGTTTTATCAAAGGCATTCTTATGTACCAGGCCTGTGCCGAAATGTGCAAAGTATCATTTATTTTAATCCTCAGACTAATTTTATGTAGCAAGGAATGTTTTTATTTCAATAGCAAAGATCCTGAGGATCAGAAAGGGTGTGTGACTTTCAAAGATAAACTAAAGATGTCATTAAATAGCCCAAGTGGAATTTAGTGGCTTCTCCACCAATGCCATGTGCTTTTGCTGATGGTGGACTTGTGTAAGTAGCATAAAAAGTAGAAGATGTGGTCTTCACTTAAAGGGCTCACAGATTAGCAGAGACAACATATCCTTTAGAGTCAATGGGCTTGGAGGGCAAATAAACCCATCCACAAGCAAGCATACAATGAGGCCCGCCCCTGAGATGAAGGAAGGAGGGCGCAGGCACTGACCAGGGTTATGTGGCAGCATGCAGCTCTGAGTTCACAAGGACATGGGAGTTTCTCACTTAGAGCTGGGTTGGTCTTGTGTGGGTCTAGGCAGACAGATCCATGGAGGGGCAAAATAGAAAGTCAAAAATAGGACCAAATATAAAATAATTTACTCTATGGGAAAGACTGCGTTTGAAGTGAACTGGGCCTAAGATGACTTAGTCAGTACATAGTCTGGAGACAACTAGGCAGCTGTTAGATAAAAGAAAAGTCATATCCTAGCCTCATAAAAAATGTAAAAAGAAATTCTAGAAGAATTAAGAACTTTATATGAGAGTACTTTTAAAAGAACTAGAAGAAAATATAGCTAAATATTAGAAAACCTGGGTGGGGGATATACATGTACAGCAGCACTTTACCTGCCTGGCAAATACATGGTCCTGAGTTGAATTTCTGGCACCGAGGGAAAAAAAAAAAGAATAGCTAATCATTTTCAAATCATAGTTGCAAGGGAAGGTTTACAAATAGAAGAACAGATAAATTTAACTCCCATAAAAATCTTAAATACCTATAAATAAAACCAAATATCATTAAAATTTAAGCAGTAAGTAACAAACTAGGGAAAACATCTGAGACATATACAACAGACAGACAGTATTTTTAATATTTAGGATGCACTTACAATCAATATGAAAAGAAGCTTCAATTTTAAAATTTTGCAAAGGATATGAACAGTATAATTTCCAAATAAGAAATGCAATGGCCAATAGGCTTATGAAAAAATGTCCAAACTCACTAAATATTTTCAAGGCATATTAAAATTTTTGTCTCTCATCCAAGTACTAAACAGGCAGGACCCTTTGCCCATCAGTTGGAAAGTGGATAAAGAAGATGTGGTTTTGATATAAAATGGAGTTCTACTCAGCCCTAAAGAATGAGAAACTAGAGTCATTCATAGGAAAATGGATGCATACTGAGGCCATACTCTTAAGTGAAATAAATAGGGACACACATATGTAAATACCAAATAGCTTCTCTGTTGCGAAAAACTAAAAGTGTAAATAAGATCCAAATGTATAACTGATGATGTGAAATAGGAAGAAAAGGGCTAAAGGTGTAGGGAAAGTGGGAAGGGTATTGGAAAGGAAATAAGAGGAAAGAAAAAATATGAGAAAATGAAAAGATGGAAACAAAGTTTTTGTAAATAGTGAAGGGAGGAAGGGGTGAAGGGAGTGCAGGGACAAGGGGGAAAAATGAGAACCAAAACTTGTCATGTAAAGGCACAAGATCCCAATGATAAATGTAATTGAACTGTATACCTAAAATGTAGCAATAAACTCAATGAGAAAAATAAATAAAGTCACACAAAAAAATTACACATCCACCCAAATATATAACTGTGCCTGATTCTCTATAGCCTCGGCAACAGGATGTTTTATCAAACTTCTGGGAATTTACCAGATGGATGAGTGAAAAGTGGTAACTTAGGAAAATTTTAATTTGCATTTCACCTATTATGAGTGATTTTGGGTATCTTTCCATAGATTAAACGGTCATTTCTTCCTTTCCTGTGAGATTTGTGTTATTCAAATTACCTCCAATTTTTTCTTTAAATTACAATATCTAGGGACATAAGAGCACAGGAACCCAGACATAGATTTAAGTAGGAACAAAAATTGGTACAAAAATTGGTAAGTATTGTACAGCAACATATATCAAAATCCTAAATATATGAGTATTGTTTGATCCAGAAATTCCATAAGTAGAAATTCATTGCTAAGAAAACTATAGATGTAAAAAGATGTATGTGTAAGGATATTCATTAAAACATAATTTATGATGTCAAAAAAACTAAAATTAGCTTCTTTTTGGGTCTTTTGGGTTGTACCTGTGTTTCTTGGCACCATTCTCCTGCATGTTTTTTTTTTCTTTTTTTTCTTTTTTTGGTATGGGGGTTCAAACTCAGGACGTTGTGCTTTCGAGGCAGGTGTGGTGCCACTGAGCTAAATCACGGATTTGTTCAGGCTGGCTCTTCTGATGCCTGTCAGAGTCCACCACTGAACATTGCCTCAAAATGACTGCTTCAGTATGGCAGCCCCAGAATGGCTGCCTCATTCTCGGCAGTCTAAATAGCTGAAACATTCCACACCAGCTAACAGCTTCACATCAAAGCCAGTGTTTGTAACTAGGTCAATTTCTCTTAATCCCAATCTCAAATCCCTGGGAGTGGTGATATTGTTGCCTGAGGAGGACTCTGGGGTCAATTTTTTGTCTAGAAAATTGCAGTCTTTGGGGTAACAGTGCCATGCTTCACTTGTAATTCTTGAAAAAGAGATATTTCTTGTCTGGTAGCATGGAAATTAAAATGGTGACCTGGTAGTAAGGGCTTTGCAGCATCAAAAGCAGGCATTCATTTATTGCTTCTAACAAAGGCCCTTCAAGGATGCCATTCTGGTAAGAAGGATCTAGATCCTAGAAGTTTAAGGAAGCAAAATTTGTTCAATATATTATAGATTTAATTTATCATTTCACACCTGATGTTTCTTCAATTGATTAACATTTTTTTAAAAAAGCTAATCAAACAGATATAATTCCTGTGGATTTAGTAATTGAACAGGTAGCTTCTAGTGATGGTTGCAAAATGAAGAGACCCTCAAAGGTTCTTGTATTGAAACCTTCATCCCCTATGTGCAATGTTCAGAGGTGAGGCTAGACGTGTGATTGGATTGGGAAGACGCTACATCATCACTGGGTTAATCTACTGATGAATCTACAGCCAAATGGGTCTTCAGGAGTTAGGATCTAGTTGAAGGAAGTACGTCATCACAGGGATCATGATTGTGAAAGGTATACATTGTTCCACACCCTTCATTACCCGCCCCCTTACCACCTCCTCTCCCTTCTACCATCGAAGTGAGTTGCTTTCCTCCATCATATGTTCTGCATCACCACAAGCCCAGAAGCCATGGAGCCTGGTGATTGTGGACTGAAATCTCTAAAATAGCAAGCAAAAAGAAACCTTTCCTTTTTAAAGCTATTTAGTGCATGTATTTTGTCACAGTGACAAAAAGCTGCCTAATACACTGCTTCTTGAAAAGAGAGGGAAAATGTGCATATTTGCACAGAAAGAGCATTTTTTCTAATACTCCATGAGCATTTGTGCCTATAAAGCCCCCATGCCACACTGTGTGTGTGTGTGTGTGTGTGTGTGTGTTTGTGTGCATGTGTGTGAAGGTGCATGCACAAGGTAAAAAAGAGAAATATGATCTGGGATTTTATCTTAAGAACTTGAATGGATTTTGCTAGCATTGATTAATCCATACTGGTACACAGAAGAGAGGTTGTGACTGAGCAACATAGCAACTTAGTGAGACCCTGCCTCAGAATTAAAAAGTCTGTGAATGTAGCCATGTGAACGTACTGGATTTAAATCCCCAGTACCACAAAAAGAGTGGGTTCAGGATCACACTGATCTTGAGATAATATAGGTCTATAGGTACTGTGGATCTAGAGATCTGAAGTGAGTCTAGCACTGAAATTTCAGCTTTGAAATATTCTAGGTTGGGTTTTCCTAAAAGATAATTGGAGATACAAGACAGGTGCAAGCTTAGCTGAGAAACGATGCCAGGAAGCAAAGTGAAGAAGAGGGGAGACCGAAAAGGGGATGAAGGAAAGCCAGTATTTGGTGTGCTTTGAGTTGCTTGTCTCAGTGGACAATTGGAGCTCAGACCCTCTGGATGTTCTCTAAAGACCTATGCAGACAGAACTTCAAGAGGACTGGAAGGGGGAGCATTTACCTACTGACTCACATCCTCCACTGGTTGAGGATTGCACATAGGCAATGCTAGCTCTTCTGTATTCTTGCACTCAAGATGGGCCTTCCACAGCTTCAGAAAGAATCTTGAGCCAGGAAAGTGGAGAGATACTAAGAGAATCCTTATGCATGCCTTGAGCTATTTGGCATGGTTTCACTGAAATCCAATGGGCTGATATGTGTTACTTTGCACAGAAGGCTTGTGGAGCAGGGAGGGAGACAAAAGGGAAGGAATGAAAGAAGAATTAAAATGTTATGTACACATACCAACCCCCCATGATGAATGTAATAATTATTATGTACTGAAAGTGTATACCGATAAAGATAAAAACTATAAAAACAGGATTTTGATCATATTTACAGCATGGAATAGATGAGATCAGTGAGTTGAAAAATAAGAGTAACAAAGCCTGAGCACCAGAACCGAGAAGATGTAATAATGAGTGTCCAGAGAGGCAAGAGGATCAGGAGAGTAGCGTAGTAGAAAAGGGAGACATGAATACTGACAGAGAGAAAGCCAGTAGCACCTAGGTTTGCAGACTTCAAATGAACTGACGTCATTACTGATGTTGGTGGTAAGCATAGAGGCAAAGACTTCACTGACTTCTTAGACAAGTAGAGTGTTCTTATGGAAAGGGAGATAAGTCACTTTGGTTTTGAAGGGAAGGAGAGATATATTAGGAATGTGTAGCTGGGAGCAGTGAATTTTAACAACTGAGTCTTTAGGAACAAAAATGAACCCTTCAGGCCAGGGATTTAGCTCAGTGGTACCGCCACCTGCCTGGCAAACGCAAGGTCCTGAGTTCAATTCCTGAGTTCGTTATCAAAAAAACAAAACAAAACAAAACATGAACCCTTCATTTGTGGCCTTAGCTGGTTAATATTCTGCCCATGAGATTCCTGAGTTCGTTATCAACAAAACAAAACAAAACATGAACCCTTCATTTGTGGCCTTAGCTGGTTAATATTCTGCCCATGGCTGATTGCAAGCTACCAAGGAGATGTCAACTGTCTTGCCAAATTCTTGAATTTATAGCAATCAGAGCTCGTGTGCTGCTAAGAATTAGCTGCAGTAACACTATCTGGGATGTTTTAAAAGTACTGTTATTGTTCATAAGTAACAATTTTAATTGAAAGGATCAAAACAACAAAGAAGGAGAGCTGGAAGTATGGGAGGAAGAATCAGGTGAAATTATGAGGACCAAATTCTAAGGACGTTGGAAGGGACAGACGAAAAAGGCTAACAACTGCCTCGGAATGTAGTAGAGATGAGATAGGAGGTCATGGAAAGGAGAGACATTTTGAGGTCCATAGGTCTACATCTGAGAACTAGCTCTCCAGCTTACCCACTGAGCCTAAATTTCCCTCAACAATAAAATGTGGATAACATATCTACTTCAAAAGATTGTCACAAAGATTAAAGGAGTAAGTATGTGATTGCAATAGCTGAAAATAATAGCGGCCAGCCTTTGTTGAGAACTTAACTGTGTGCCAGGTACAGACTGAACACTTCCAAGACAATCTCATTTAATCCTCACAGTAAGCTCATGAATTCTGTGATGTCCAATCCAGCAAGTGAGAAAACCACCTCAGAGAGTTCAAGTTACTTTTCCAAATACATAGAACTAGTAGGCATTAGAGCCACAATTTGAACTTGAGAAGTCTGGCACCTACATTAGCAGCTGCACAAAAATGTGCTTCACACATCTGACAAACAGAAATCAGTGGCACAACAATCACGTCTGTTCCACCGGGAAAGATAGCAAAGTTTGGAAAATCTAGCAAAAGGCCCAGGAAATGTATTCAGAGACAGATAAAAGAATCACTTCACAGTGTTCACAGATGAGGTCAGAAACCATAAACTCATCCCAGTGCCAATCAGCATGATCTATAAATATTTGTCCAGTTGAATGAAATGTTGGCTTCCTTCCTGTAAGCCTGGCTTGACTGAGGTGGTTGGAGGGCTGGGAGGGCCCTGAGACTCCAATGTGTAGGGAAGGGGCAGGAGAGACACAGAGAGATAAAGCTGGGACTTTTCATGTTCTTCCACTGGATCAAGCCTTGCCTATAATGTTATCTGAAAGGTTAAGCAGAGGGTTCTGTGGAAATCCGGCAGCAGTAGCCCGACAGCTTTTAATGGCAGTCACAGTGCAACCTATTCCCGCTCCAAGTCAGCATTGCCAAGATGTACAAAGAACTGATGATCTTGATTACCTGGCCTTTTCATTCAGTTTGGAATAGAAAAAGAGCAGCAATTCTTGAGCTTTTTGGGAACTTGAAGCCATGACACTGACCCTCGGTGGCTGTCAACTAGCTACACACTGATAATGGTGGGCTCCAGATACCTGGCCCTACTTATCTCCTAAGACCTCACAAACCTGAGCCTCAGTGACATGACTGGCCATTTCTGGGTAGCTCATTCTAAAAGCCCAGAGCTACAGAGAGAGATCTGTGTATAGACACACAGCCTATGCATTCTTTGCTTCCCGTATAGAAAGGAAGGGACTTTGAAAGCTATCTGACTTTTTGTGCCAATGGAGATGTTGTGACGTATGCAATTTTATTTACTTGCTCAGGCTTCTGGTAAACCGAGGCTAGAGTTTCATTTAAGAGTGGGTGTCAGAAAAAATGTCAACGGGCCATAGCTTTGCCTCGGGGAACAATACCGGAAGTGTCAGGGAGTGGGATGTAGAGAGGTAGGAGTTGCTTCACAAATTCTGTCACAAAGAGATTGCAGACAGGTCCAGCAATTGTGTGCATAGCAAACTGTCTCATAGTTTTTAATGAAAAAATGATACTTCATTTTTCTAATGACAGAGAACTTGGCGGTGGCTTGCAGTAATATATGCCTTTTTAATAAGTGGCTCATCATCTCAGAGCAACAGCAATATGAAGGATGGAGCAGCAGACATAAGGTTAATAGAGCATCGGGCCTTTTTTAATTGAAAAAATGACTGAGGGGCCCCATGGCAGACAAGTGGTAATAATATTACAGACTATAAGTGTGTTCCGGAGACTTACTATTCATTTGAGGGTCAAAAAATAGGCATCGAACTGTGTCAAAAACCTCGACAGGAACTAGAGTCCATTCCCAAAAAAGGTTAAAATGCCATACATTGTATTTGTCAAAAAAATTAAAAATCCATCTCTCTCTTTTGTATTATTCTTAATTTTTATTACCTTAGACAAAAGAACATGCTGTGTGTTGGCCCAGTTTATATTATTTATTCTTTGTCAATGTGCCTGACCCAAATTTGGTTAGATTTGCAGTTAGACCAGTTTTCGGTCTGGGCAAATTTTTATGTTTTTCAAGTGAGAATAGAAAAAAATATATATTTTACCCTCAAAGAGTATTTTCTGAAACGATCCTGTGAGAAACAATATCAGCTGAGGAAGTGTTTCTTTCTCCTTCAGCTCCGTCTTCATGCAATTGCGTTTGCTCACATTAGGGTTTTTAAACCCGCCTGGCACCCCTTGGACTCTCCAGTGCTCTGAGTGTTGTCGTGCATAAGGCTGAGCCCGTGGACATGTGATATGAGAATGACTCAGCCCCAGGTGAATCAGGGGTGAATATTGAACCCCAGGCCTTTCGTGGATGGCTTCCTCAACTCTTCACAACCAGCCAGGATGCACCTGTTTGGAGAAGAACTCCTCAGGCCAGATGGGCAATGGGACAGTTAGCAGTGGAGATGATGGGTCACAGAACTGTCCCCAGCTCAGGAGAAACCTGCCCCCTGTGCCCCGCTCCTGTGGACCTCTCCTCGTGCTTCTACACCACTCCTGTGGACACGCGTGACCTTTTACACAGAGGGAGAGAGACAGTGTAGTGAGGCAGATGCGGCAAACATTAGGCATCTCCTCCTGAATACAAGACCCAGGACAAGGTAGGAGATGCACAGGTGTCGGTGTCGCACCCCAGCCAAGAGCTTAGCGCAGTCTGAAGCACTGTGGTGCTTCTGAGTCTTGCCAAGCCCCAGAGCAGCAGTTTTCCCGTCTGAGTTACCGGAATTTGTGCTCTCAGCAATCCTCTTGTACAAAAACCTGGAGCCCTTCTAAGGACACTACTGCTCTGTAGGAGTCAAATGAGAATTTATTTACACTAATGATACCTCAAAATATGTCTGCTAAATGCCAGTCTAAAAAAGTGACTGTGGGGCAGGGGATTTAGCTCAGTGGTTCGGTGGTCTGCCTTGCAAGCGCAAGGACCCAAGTTTAATCCCCGGTACCAAAAAATAAAAACGTGACTATGTAAAGGCTGAGCTCGTTCTGAAAGTGGCATGGGGCATCCAGTAAGGACTATTGCCCCCAAGCAAAACCTTGCAGTGAGGCCCCTTTGCTCCTGTAAAATACAGTGCACAACTGCTCTGTCCCTCTTCCACCTTTATTTCATGGAAATACTATGATTTTTTTAAAAGACAGAGTATACTCAGTTTGTCTTTCTTTAAGACAACTACAAAGTTTTTATACTCCCTTTCTTCCCAGACCTTGAGTATCTCTAAAAGGTACATGGATGTAGCAGGACAGTTCAGCTCTCTGAGAAGTTAAAATTTCACATTTGGCTCCCTAAAGTCATCCACTATGCAGAACAGACAAGAATGGAAGTAGCTGGCTTGAGAGCACCTGTATGGAGACTGCGCAGCCAGTTGCTGAGGAGTTAATTTGGGGCTAATTTTAAATGCACGGGCTAGAAACTCTCCTCTGGAGAACTTGTGCCTGCTTCCTAGCTTCCCTTTGCTGCAAGATGACTGCTCCCAGCTCATCGTCAGCAGCTCAGGGGACCTCAGGGAAATGAGATGTACATGGCCCCAGTAGGAAACATAAAAATAATAAATGAAACTAATAATGCAAAAAGTGCGTGGGAAATAAGTAGTCTCTTCTGACATGAGCAGTGCTGGAAGCCTTGGGGAAAGAAGGCTGGATTATGAAATGAAAGATGTAAATTGTAGAAATTGGAGTCATAAATTTCCCTTTGGAAGAAGAAACAACCAAGAGCTCTGTTCAGAGGGACCCAAGCTCACAGGCTCTGGTTTCCCAACCAGGTTCAATCCAGGGAAGGAGCTTCCCACCTCTACTTCCCTAAAGGGTCCAGGGCTCAGAGCATGGCATTGTGGGGAGGGAGACGGGGACAGAGCAGCAAGACTTGCAGTATGATGTCCTCATTAAATGAAATGCTCTGCTTCAGTGGGGGCTACAGGAGGATGATGACAGTGTTGGGTGACAGCTCCTTGTTAGTCCTTTCCTTTTTCAGAAGAGGCCTCCCTGCCACCTCCCCCTCCTCCCCTGAGATGGCCAAGAAAGGAATTGATGCCACCGTGGCCAAGGGGGAAAGCTTGACAATGATGAACAGAAAAACCTAATGAGGCAAACCTGCTACAATTTGATCCAAATGTACTTCCAAGAAAGCACAGGGCTGCAGGATGAAAATATGAACATGTTTGGATTATTTTGCTCCTAAAAAGTGGAAAGGGTGTGATGGTGAATAAACCATCTGTAAAGAGTAAGCTGTCGTTTCCTTTTACCTGTCTCTGTTCAGGGTCTTCTGAGCTCAGTAGAGGTACCCAGTTCATCACATTTGGTTGCTTATTTTCCAATCAAAGTGCATTGGACAAATTCAGACCTTTTCTAGGATGCAACACCAAGAAACCCAATCTCTGCAAATCCCAAGTTGTGTTTGAGGCAGCTTTGGTGCACTACTATCCTTGGAACTCAGCCTGGACTCATCTCTCCTCAACCACCCAGCAGATGGAGAATGGAGACCTCAGAGCTGAGGTCAGGAGCAGAAGTTTGTGCCCCCTGCTCATCCTGGTCCTTCTGAGCTGCTCCCTCCTTCTGTCTGGAATGCAAATGATAGGATCAATCCGGGATGGACAGCACTCCCATGGTACAATATGCATCGTGTCCTGAAGTGACCATTAGCATGAAGGGGTCCAGCCTGGACCCTGTCCTAGGCTCATCAGCTCTGTACTTGGCCTTCATTTATCAACTTCTTACTCCTTCAGTAAAGTCTTGCTGGGCACTGAGTACGTCCCAGACACTGGGTCTATAGTAGTGGGGCAGACATGACCGTCTTGGCTATAGGGTTTTGTGCAAAGAACACCTAATTTATATTGAGTACCTTGAGCAGGCAGGACGAGGAGGCATTCCTGCCCTGCAAAGATCTTTATGCAGTTGGGGAGATTGTGCTGAGCTTCACCAATAAGGGAAAAATCCCAAGGCAGAGCATCCCTTTCTCACAGAGGGAGGTATGGCTTGATGGGGGTAAGTCTCCTGTTCCTTGTGGCTGCAAAATGCAGGGAATTATCATTTAAAGTGCCTTCTTCAGGGAAGCACTGCAGGGCTTCCATCTGGGCCTATGACTCCTCTGTGCCCTCAGAGTCATTGTGCAGACCAAAGCATCCCCACTGGTGGTAGGATTCTTGTAAGTAGTATTGTCATCATACTACCTCAGCCTACACCAGCCACCTTTGTCTCTGACAGCTACTATGACAAGCAACCACAAAGGAGGTGGCTTAAAACAACAGAAATCTGCTCTCTCACACAGCTTGGGGAGCTGAAGGATGAAAATCAAGGTGTCAGCATAGCCCTCCTTCTGGGATTCTGCTTGGACTCTTCCTTGCCTTTTCCAGCTTCTGGTGGTGGTGGTCGATGCCTGTCCTCATCTTGCAGCTGCATCGCTCTGATCTCCACCTGTTGTCACCTGACATCCTCCCCGTGTATGTCAGTCTCTGTGCCCAAGTATTCCTTGTCTTACATGGACACCATTCACCCTGGATTTAGGGCCCACCCTATTCCAGGATGGCTTCATCTTAAACAAACTACACCTGCAATAGCCCTATTTCCAATGTCACATTTTGAGGTACTTGAGGGTTAGGACCTCAATATATATTTTCATGGGACCCAATTCAAACCATAACATTAGACCATAGGAATAAGATCACCAGGAGCCTCTAAAACATTGTGCTGTAGGAGCAAAGAAGCAGACCACTGATCACTAGAAGACAGCTTTGATCAAGATTTCCTGAATAATTTTTTCTTATTTCTTGATATCCTCATCTCAAATCATTGTACCTGGATTTCTTAAAATTCATAATTGAGAGCACTGCTTAGTTTTATTAATTCTTCACTCATTTCTTTGTCCAATATTTACTGTATGCTTATCCTTTGAAAAACCCTATGCTAAGCCCTGAGGGGCTTCCACAGTCTTCAGAGATATGCTTATCCACAGTAACAGCGCTGAAGATGAAATAAGATCACAGTTGACTTTTGGCATGCCGAGACTTTTCACTCTTGAGTTCTCCCACCTGGGAGGAGAGCTGGAATTCTAGTGAAGTGTGTTTGGTCATGTGTCCTTCAGGAGGTGTGTGCAGAGGCAGCTCATTTAAGCCAGAGAGCGAGCTGAGCCACCCAGGCGTGGGATTCTCTGCTTGTCAGCATCTATGCCTGAGTGGTCAAAGTGGAGGTCATTGCCATATGGAGGTATTTGAATTGAATGCTAAATTAATTAAAATTAGATAAAATTATACAATCAGCTCTTCGGTCACACTAGCTGCCTTTCTGGTGCTTAGGAACAATTGTCACTACCCCCATTGGGCAGCACAGATAGAGACTATTTCTGTCATTGCAGAAGGTTCTATCAGACAGTACTACTCACTGGCACTCAGAGCAGTAATGTGAAAGCAGGAGTAAAACCTCGCTGCTCTGTAGAAACAAAATGGTTCCCATAGGAAAGTGAGTGCTTGAATAGGAGAAAGAAGCTGAAAGGAAGCAAAAGTATTTCTCGACTAGACCATCAGGAACTATCCATGGTGACGAGTAGGAATTGTGATAAAACTGTGAAGATTCTGGGGTCTTAACCTTTATGAACATTATGGGCCCACTGAGTAGCTATTGTGCCCTGCAGTAAATATCAAAAGCCACAAGACAGGAGCCTCCAGCTGCAGTGGGCAGGTGGAGCCAAGAGTTACCCTCTGCCCCTGGCTGGAGGATCAGGCAAATATTTCTGGAGAAGTAGATCTGACTTGGACTTGGAAGGGGTAGGATTTGGGCTACAGAGATGGGAAAAGGGCACTGTGAGCAGAAATAACTGTCAGAGAAACCCTTGCTATGCTCCCTACATCCAAGCAACAAGGGCAAGGGACTTTTTCCTCCTCCAGTTTCCAGCACCTGTAGCAAGCACAATGAATTAAAAATAAGCCTGTAACATAAATGTCTTACACTGATAAATAAATAAGGCAATTAAGACCTACAGATTCTAGATAAGATGTAAGAAAAAAATTCTCAACGAGCTCTGTTTCTTAATGGGTGCCTTTTTAGGTACTATTAATAGCGTTCAGTTCTATCAGCTTTTTCTCAAAGGCTGTAGTCATTAGAAAGCAGCAGAGTCTGCTTCTCCAGCCATGATTTTCCTTAGGAATCAGCCTCCTGTGTTAGCTCCTCCAGACCAAGAGGGTAATTGTAACATTGGGTAAGGCACCTGTTTACTGTGCATTTTACCAGAGTCCATACACCACACTAAAAGTCTACAGGGAGGTTTGCACTGAAGGTGACATTTCCTTGATTGCCCACGCATGCCCTTTTGAAGCTCAAGTCCTCCAGGAGGATTTTTGCGACATTCTCTGGGAGCTACAGGCTCCCTGCCCTCACTGTCCACTGCTAACTCTGGGCACAGGACCAATTGCTTCTAAGGCTCCCAACCCTTCCCTAGTCTCCATGAGGAGAAATGCTCCCACCCAACAATTCTTTTTTTTTAATTGAGTTTATTGGTACATTTTAGGTATACAGTACAGTTACATTCATTGTTGGGATCCTGTACCTTTACATGACAGGTCTTGGTTCTCATTTTTCCCCTTGTCCCTGCCCTCCCTTCACCCCCTCCTACCCTTCCTATTTACAAACACTTTATTTCCATCTTTTCATTATCTCACATTGTTTTTCTTTTCCCTTATTACCCTTCCCCTACCCATCCCACCTTCCCTACACCTTTAGCCCCTTTCTTCCCATTTCACAATGTCAGTAATCTCATTAGGATCTTATGTACTATTACAGTTTATTCACACCAGAGGAACTATTCAGTATTTAAACATGTGTGACTTATTTATTTCACTTAGGAGTATATCCTCAATATGCAACCATTTTCCTATGAATGACTCTAGTTTCTCATTTTTTATGGCTGCATAGTATTTCATTTTATAGAAAAACCACATCTTCTTATCCAGTTTCCAATTGATGGGCAAATGGGCTGTTTCAAAGTTTTAGCTATTACAAGCTGTGCTTCTATAAAAATAGGTGCACATATATCACTGTGAGATGATTCTTTTAATTATTTTGGAAGGATACCCAGCAGAGGAATGGCTGGGTCAAATGGAACCTCTAGTCCCAGCTCTTTGAGGTATCTCCATATTGATTTCCATAGTGGTTGCACCAGTCTGTATTCCCACCAACAATGGAGAAGGGTTCCTTTCTCCCCACAACCCCTCCAACATTTGTTATTGATTTCTTGATAGCAGCAATTCTTTGTGGGGTGAGTTTTTTGTTTGTTTGTTTTGTTTTGGGTTTTTTTTTGAGACAGGGTCTCACTATGTAGTTGAGACTGATCTGGAACTCACTATGTAGATAAGGCTGGTCTCGAACTCACAGTGATCCTCCTGCCTCAGCCTCCTGAGTGCTGGGATTACAGGCATGCGCCACCATGCCTGGCTCCCACCAAACAATTCTTGAATGTTTCAGACTCTCAGGAAGATTTGGAGAAAAGATCCCATGGAAGGTGCTTTGTACACCACTTATCTTATTTGACCTTTTCTTCTCCACCTCAACCTGTGATTTCTCTGCCCCAGTCCCCACCCCAGGTCCCAGGTGTTCTTGTGGACAATATAGGACAGGCTCTGACTTCCTCTGAAGCCTGGTACCAGGAATGAGGGATTTATTCCATCTCTGAGTTAGAAAATAACTACTATTATTATCTAACATTGATTAATTGCTCCTCCTGCCCCCCAAGCCTTTCCATACAGTTATCAGAAAATCATTACATTTTAAGAATTGCTTAGGCCTTGTGACAGTCTGAGTAAAGGACCTGTGCTGTGAGCCTTTCAGGAGTAAGTCAGTTCTGAGTTACCATGCAAGGGCACCAAACAAACGAGATAACTCTGCCCATAGCAGGATTCTCCATGCTACCCTCACCCTATTCTGTCTCACATCAACTTCCAGCAGGTCACCATGGTGATCTGAGCAGAGGAAGAGAAACTACAAACACTCACTTCCTTACAGAGAAAACCAGGCATCTCTGTCTTCCACATTAAGAATGTAGGTAAATGCATAAATATTGCATAATTACCAATCAGGAAGGGGTAGCCCATCAGGGGTTATCACAGTGGCAGTGCCTCAGCCACATTTGTACGGGCCTGATTAAATGTAACATTGTAGAGGGAGCCAGGGCAGTGAATTTTCATCCTGACATCCAATAACGTTCCCTGACCCTTTGGATATTGTCCTCCCCAGAGGTCAAAAGTATGAATAAATTATGGTTCTGACAACCTTGACACAGAGTAGAGGTGGGATGGAAAGCTCTCTGGGAAAAAAAATCTGACATTACATTTGTGATCACAGAGAATAAAGGAAAATCCATATCTTAAATTTGCTAAATTTAAGCTTGATGGGAAGAACAGAGAATAACCTTTGACGTGATGTTTATTCAGAAGGCCGGGGCTCTCAGAGCTCAAAGCCAAGAATCAGATTCCTTCGTTCAATGGGAGGCGAGGAGTTACTAGCACACCCGCTGACAATTCTTATTGATTAGAAACTATCAAACCAGGGACAGTGCCATTCAAGGAGTTGGCTGCAAAACAATGTTGTTAAATAGTTGGTGGTGGTGCTTCCAGTTAGGTAAAATGTATGTTCAGAGCATGGGGCCGTCTGTCATGTGCGCAGATCCTCATTTACAGAGACAAAGGAGCTGAGGCCATCAGCCTGAAATCTGCTAAGCTGGGAAATTTATAACATTTGGAGGAAGGAAGGTAGTCTCTTGTTTTAGGTTCTGTCAGTGTAGGGGGAAGAGTGGAAATCAAGGTCTGGAAGGAGAGGAGTGAATTACTCAGGTGGCCTTGGGGAGGCTGTCTTTGGGATGAAGGGCAGAGGTCAATGTAAAGAGACCATCCATCCATCCATCCATTCCAGCCTCGAGCCTATCGGCCTTGAGTTCAAACGCCCAGCACTGAGGACATAAAACCTACCAGATTTATCATTAAAGCAGCTAGAGATATGTCCAGACAGGGGCCCTACATCACTCAAAAGGCCAGATTGATGGAAAGACAGGGACAAACATATGCCCTTGTCCTTGGACATCATGACCTTGATTTGACTGTGTCAGTGACAGCACAGTGACATGCTTAGCAATCACAGAAATCCCCCCTTTTCTCTGGTCTGAGTCCAGAAGCATCCATATGCCCACAGGCACAGACCCCAGAACACTATGATCTAATGCCTGGCTGTCGGCAGCCCTGTTAGCTTTTATATGTCACAGAATAAAGAGTAGGTTTGATTGTGCTCCACAAGGCACTCCCCAACCTTTTCCCACTCTTCCTGGTTCTCTCCTCTTTTCCTTCCATCATTCCTTTCCCTAAAAATACTTCTTCAGGACACTTCCAAGCAGTAGAGGGCAGTGGTTAAGCATTCAGGCTATAGAGCCTGACCACCTCTGACCTAACCCTAGTGCTCTGTCTTCCATCTGACCACCTGTAACTAAAACCTGGCTCTCCTTCTTCCTGGGTGGTGGTGATGGTAGGCTCTCTACTGTGCCAACCAGGTGTCTCTTAAAGGCCCAAGATCCTTCTTTCCGCAGCAGCAGAGAACAATGCCATGCCACATCACACCGCAGCTCACAGCAAAATCAGTTCCACCACTCCTGAGTATGTAAAATGTTCACCATGTATGGTTGTACTTTAACTTTTTATAATTTTGCATCAAAATGTTATTTATCTTAATTACTGAGCTTGGCAGCCCTTGGAATTTTACACCTGGAATGAGGGCTTCATTTCTCTCACTTTGGTCTTGGCCCTGGCACAGAGAGTGGGCTGCTGATGGTTCAGTTGAGCACCTCTCTGGAAATGACCCTGGAGCAGAGGGAGCTGCCCCATCACACTCCATGCCCTTGAGATGGGAGAGGTGGCCCAGCCCATGAGCACCCCATACTGATCAATGAAGAATTCAAAAACTGAGTCCCTGGACTCAGCTGGGACTACTCTAAAGGACTTCCCAGCCCCAGGGCACCCCACGGGACTGGCTGTATTGGTCTGATTGGCTACCACACAAAGTACAATATTGTGTGGCTTAGGACAGCAAAACTTTACTGCCCTACATTTCTGGAGGCCAGAAGTCTGAAATAAAAGTATCAGTAGATCTCTCCCTGAAGGAACCAGGGGAAGATCTAATCTAGGCTTCTCTCCTAGCATCTGATAGTTCCTTGACTGGAGGCAGGATAGCTCCAATATTTACCTGGTATTCCTTTTATAAAGAACAGCACTCACATTGGATCAGGGGCCTGCCCTCCTCTAGTATGACTTCATCTTGTCTAATTACATCTGCAAAAAACCAAAAACTTATTTTCAAATAAAGTCACATGCCAAGGCATTAGAAGTTAGGACTTCAACACATGAATTTGGGGGGATGTAATTCAACCCACATCTGCTGAAGTGCATCCTAGCCTACCTTATTCTTCCCAATCCTGCTTACTCTCTTTGATGTTATTTAAAAATTCTTATCTACTCAAGTTATTGCAGGTCCAAAATTCAATCTCATATCCATTTTTATTAATATACGTCTGTGAACCATAATATTTTCATTGATTTGGGAAACTATACACATATAATCATGGTCATTTTGACCCCCCCAATCTACCCACCTTGTTCCTTGTTTCCAATTATTTCTTCTTTATTTTGTGGTTTAAATTATTTCTATTTTGAGTTTCTCATATAAGAGAAACCATATGATATTTAATATTCTGTGTATGATTTATTTCACTTAGCATTATGGTCTCAAGGTTTGAATTAACACTCACACCTGTGGTATTTGGACTTAAACAGGAGGGCACTGTGATTCCTTACTCCTTCCTCCCTGACTTCCATGGTTGTTTTGCCCCTTTCTCTTCTCCCTTTGGTCTCCTGGACCCCTCTTTGCTCTGATGCCTGGGGGTAGGGAAAAGCAGCTATTCCCCACCTGAAGCCGTCAGGGTCTTTTCTTCATTAACACTGACTTACACTCATGTCTCATGCGACAAGCTTCTGTCGGCACATGTGGGAGTTGCTGAGGGAATTCTGGTGAAAAAAAAGAACGGGTCTTAGACTCAGCATCCACCCCAGACAGCTCCTGTCACTAGTTGGGTGTAAGCAACTCAAGTGCAGCTCACTCCCATCATGCCTGTTGGCCTACAAGCTGCAACCTCATCACCAATCCACAGGTATTCAGGCACCTTTGCTTTCACCTCTTCTTTGCTGTCCTGCCTTCTTGCCCCAAGTCACTTCTCCCTTCCTCAGTTACACACCGGGACAGGATCATAAGGTCTGCTGCACATGTGTGGGCAATAAGAAAATGAGAAAGTTTTCCCTTTCCTCAAACATCCACAATTTCCTTGAGGGATTTCTAAGATCTCCATCTCCTTTATTCATTCCCCGAAAAGAGGAGAGAATCTCAGCAGCCTTCATGGGACCAATAATCCCCCAGTTCCTACTGATTCTTCTCTCCCTGTTGCCTTTTGGTTCAGTACTTTTCTTGTGCTGACTGAGGAGGGGGGGCTTGTGAGGATAGGGCTGCAGGGTTGGGTAAGAAGCAGCCACTTGGCCATTTGTTGGTGGATCATTTATTTGGACATCCTGACATCCATTTTTTTGTGATATTCTTTAGAGCCTTTCTCATCACCAATGGCTCCTACTGGCTAATTCTGAAACCACAGGAAAGTGCCATTCCACATCCTGTGCCAGGGATACACATGCCCTGGGACAGTCCCTAAAGGCCATGTGTCTGCAGCCCTAGTCTCCCTCCATAAAGACAGGCTACCGTGTTAGTCACTGTTGTCATGGTCGCAAAGAGAATGTGATCTGCACTTTTACCCAGTCTAAGAGACATTATCCTATTAATTCATATGAGATATGACCTAGGCCAATCATCTTCAAGAGCACTAAGTCTGACAGGCTATTTTTTGCATATTTTTTACACTTCCTGAATCTTAAAATGCAAAGTGACTAGCACTCCCTTGACCAGGGATCAAGGATGGATGACAACCAAATTGGTAGCAGAGGACCTGTCCTGGCCTCCCACCTCCACCCAGGCCCAGCCAAGGAATTCCCATCAGCCTATGGTCTGGAGTCCATCTTCACTGCAGAGTCCAAGCACAGCCCCATCCCCAACTTGATCTCACAGAAACCGTCATAAGCACCATCACTGCAATAGACATTATTTGTGAGCCCTTATAATGTGCCAAAAACCACATATGTATTATTTCCTATCATTTTCACAACGACTCTAAGGTGGAGGTGTTATTAGGTATCCATTTTCGCAGATGAGAAAACGGAGTCTAAGCAATCACTTATCAGAGGTCAGAAATAACAGTGGTGGAGTCTAGATTTGTACGTAGTTCTTTGACATTATAGTCAGAACTTTAGCCCACTGCATCTTGGGGTCCCATCATCTAGGGGAGAGAATGGCATACGGCAGTGGAACAGCCCTCGGCATCCCCAGTACAAATGGCGTAGCAACAGGGCTGTCCTTAAGGGAAGGGAAGGGCAGGTTCTCTAGCCATTTTGCCTCTGGCTGGGGCCAGCCTGCTGGACTCATACCCAGCCCCCTAAGTCAGACACTCTAAGGCCTTTTCTCTTGCAATTTTCAAAAGGTGAGAAATCAATCCCACGCCAATTCTATGTCCTTTGAATTCCAAGCACATATGTTGAAAAGGAATCACAAATGCAGGGTGAACACTGTGGATTCCAGCAGGGTCAGAATATGTGAGAAGATTCAGTAAATGTTTCTTATATGGATATAAGGTGTTTCATTATTCATTCAAATTTAGAGGCCTTTCTCTTTCTTTCATCTTTTTTTAGAGGCCTTTCTTGAATGTTCATACCAACTAACCTTTCACTGAACTAGAAATAAAGAACAGAAAATCTGAAACTGTATTAACATTTTGTCTGATTTATTCCTTAGGAAAACACTGTGTGGAGATCAAGAAAATGGACTTTACCCTGGAAATCAGTACCCCAAACCTTCCCAAAAACATCTATGCCGAGGTTTCCACCTTTTACCTCTTGGTTTAATTCTTCCTAGTGTCTCTTCTGGTATGATGTTGCTGTGGTACAGGCTGTGGCACCTCTTCCCCTGACCTTTGTCTCTCTATGTCAACTTCAAGTCAAGTTCTTGGTTGAATGACTTTCTCTCCTTGATACCTATTCCCACAGTAGCCCAAGATTAGAAATGGTAGGTTTTATAGGGACTTCTTCCTAGAATTGATCTGTGGAGAAAATATTGCTCCCCAGAATCCTTTTCAATAGTGCTCTCTGTAGAACAGTGACTAAAACCCAAGAGAGAAGGAGGACTATGAGAAAAAACCCCAAGTTGGGCTCTACACAGAAAATCCTCTCTGGAGACAAAGAAACTTTGAATAAAAAACAAATATCCTTCCTTCTAGAGGTAACATAGTTTCCTCCAAATCTGACCCCAGCCTCTCCCCAGACTCTAGGAGCTTAGTCCTAGAGATTGGGGTAAAATACAACATTTAATTTCCCCTCATCCAGTGGCAAAATTATGGGCAATAGGATGGATTTTGGAGTCTTGAACTAGGCTCAATGGCTAAAGTCCCAGCTTGCCATATAATATCTATGAGACCTTCAGGAAGGAATTCAATCCCTTTGAGTTCGGGTGGGGGGAATTACCCTTTCTGTAATGAGGCACTTGGTCAGAGATACTCCTGAAAACCCCTTGCATCAGTTACAATTTAGCAACAGACCAATATAATTCCTCTCACCACACAAAGATTCTCCAGTCTGTTGAGAAGTGGCTAACTTGCCTTCAGGGCCAGGCTAACATATTATATTTACATATTATATTTACCCCAGAATGAGATGTTCACACTTTGGAAGTCATGTAGGAACAGAGTCTAATGGGGGAGAAAAGGAACCTAATGTCTCCTATTTCATCTTCCCCTAATGTCCTTGAAAAAAGAGAGAATTTGGACACAGAAACATGTAGAGTGGGAAGGTCAGCTGAGACACCGGGAGAAGGCAGATATCTACAAGCTAAAGAAACTGAGTCAACAAGAAGCCCCGGGAGAAGCCTGGAACAGATTCTCCCTGGCAGCCCTCAGAAGGAATCAATCCTATTGACAACTGAATTTTGGACTTCCAGTCTCCAGAACCATGAGACAATACCTTCCTGTTGTTTAAGCCACTCAGTCTATGCCACTTTGTTACAGATGCCTCCAGGAAACTAATACACAGGTGATGCATTCATACAAATCAACTGTATTTTTGATTCCCCTGAAATACTGAGCAAGGGTTTTGTGAGGATCAAATGGAGCAAAAGTATGTGAAATGCTTATTTTCCTAGAATAACATTAAATACGCACTGTTAGCTCTAATGAACATTACCCCTTTAATTTAGGCAAAAAGCCATGAGATTTTTGGTATTAGTCACATAGAAGGAACATCTCCCTGAACCTGTTTTCTGGTATGCAAAATGAAAGCCTGGACATATGTGTCTCCTTCAGCCCTGATGCTTTGGAGTTCCACCGTTGGGACTATGGACACCAGAAAAGACACTGCACCTGGACTTAAGGGTCTGCTTGACCTTGAAGGGAGCTCCCAGTAATCACACCTGTAACTATTTCAGGTTTCTCTGTGCTGGTCAGAGGCTGACACATATTGATCTCTTTGGGTCTATCATGCAGAAACTAAAAAATTAAAAGGACAAAGTTTTGCGTATTGAAATTGAAACCTGTACCTCTCCTTTTTTTCTGTTTCTGAACTACAATTGCTTCACTTGTCTAGTTAGTGGTATTTACAGGAAAATTTGCTTTTCCTACTGATCCATGTCCTTTTCCAGATAGAAAAATGTGGGCTCTGTTATGTCCTATAAAACCCTCATCTGAGTGAGGCTGAGACATTGGATACCCCTCACCCTATAACCCCAAATCACTATCAAATACCATATTCTATTTCCTAGTATTTTTTCCTATAAACATGAGGACCTCTGCTTCATTACTAGCTGAGCCTGGGGTAGGATGAAAATGTAATGCCCTAGGCACACAGGGGTAAACCAAACTCCTCATAGCCCTAGATCCTCCACATACTGCAGATGGACAACTCCCAAAGGACTGTGATTTCTGTACCTGGACATGTTCAGTGTCTAGTCTGGGGGAGAGCAAAAGGCCCAGCTGAGCTGCCTGCTAAATACACTGGGTCACTTCCAGCCAGGACAGGGATGACTGCCACTAACCTCCAGTGTTGCAGAGTATGCTCCTGACCTCCACCCTCCCTGGGACTCTTCCCAGGTCCCGCCAAGGGCAATAACAGGTTATAGGCTTCTCCATTAACACTCAGCTGGAGGGTTAAAGTGATCAAAAGAAGGGAAAAGGGAAGGAATAGGGCTGCACAGGGGATGTCATACCTAGGAACTGGGAAACAGGCAGCTGAGAGCCTGTCCAGGAAGGCGGGGAGGCCAGAGGTGATGGTAGTACACTGGATCAAGGCTCCGAGTCCCCTTCAAATGCACCCCTGTCCCACTGATGTCACATAGAATGCACACACTCAATGATGAGCTCATCAAGAATTTCAAGACTCAGCAATATGGATCGTATAACCCCAAACACAGGTGTTTCTGATTGCAGGGCCACTGAGATGCAGGTCAAATGGCGCAATCTTATTCAAATCATTATTCAAAGCAGAGGTGAGCAGAGCTCATTGCTTGTGAACCATGAAGCCACAGCAAGGAGGAGATTGCATGGCCTTTGAAGGACAGTGATTCTCAGTGGCTTCAGTTCAAATTCTGGTATCCTGCTTACACACTGGGTAAGAGGCACAGCACAGTGGCCAGCCCTAGGGAGCGAATGAGCTGCTAAAATGATGGATTTCCAACAACATTTCAGAAGGCCGATCCAATCCTATAAGGTGCTCCCCTGAGCACCCAGGAAAAGAACCTGGTAGGAATCCAGGAAAAGAAGAGGAGAGGAATTCAGACAGACACATAGGAAAGACTACATAGAGATCAGTTTGGAAGGGCCGGATCAGAGTCAGAGAGCTTCATGCTTCTACCTACTGAAAATCACAAAGCTGTGCAGTTCATCAATGACGAAGACAATTTACTTTGATCTCTAAACATAAAGAAAATAGACTTGGGATGGGACACGGGGTACAGGAATGAGGGCAACAAATAATCATCACTTGGGGGAAATTAAGCTTGTTGTCTGTGAGTTTAAATATCCACTTAAATATAGTCAAATGCTCTGGAATCTAATGTTTGAACATATTTTGTATTTCTCACACAATACAAGGGGAAGAATTCAGTCAACATCTTAAGCTTACTAAGAGATCTGTGTAGAATCTAGCCATGTTTCCAGTGACTAGGATGAAGTTGAATCTCATTTATGTTGGTCTCTTGCAAAGCACACCTTGCCCATCCAGGTCAAGTCTGGCCACGGGCACCCTGGGCTCAGCATCTCAGGCCACATGAAGGTGACAGCAGATGTGCAAGAGAAAGCTGCCAAACCTGCTCCCACTGATTCTGTAGCCCTTTAATACATCACCATTGTGGCCCCTGTCACCTCTGACAGCAGATATGATTTTAGCTGTCAAACAGCTGACAGAAAACAAAACATAATTTACAGCCAAATTCAACCAGCAAAAATGCACACCTGGCTCCCAGCAGCATTCGCAGCAGAAATAGACCCAGGGGCAGGATTACACCCGGGTGGGCTAAGTGGGTGAAGCTCCTCTTCCAAGGCTAATCACTGCTTGCTGTGGAAGGAAGGGGAAGTGGGATGCCACTACTTCTTGCAATGATAATTATTGAGATACACTCTGAGAATTTTGTTACTAATAAGACATTCTGCCACGATGATTCTACTAGCAATGAAATGCTACTGAAGTGAGAACTTTTTTTTTTTTTTTTTTTTTTTTTTTT
>NW_022900942.1:28229873-28233489 GCF_012274545.1 Fukomys damarensis | reverse complement strand
TTTTTTTTTTTTTTTGCTAATTCCAAGAGGGGAGGGAATGATTATTTATTTCACTGCCTGCTTTGCCAACTGAATCTTCTAAGTGGCACTGGGGAATATCCCTGTGATCTTGGAAAAGAATACAATTTTAAAGTCCTAAATTTTTACTGTATCTCCATGGGGTTAGAGAGGATAGGAAGGGTTGTGCAAAACACCTGAGAAAGGATTAAAACTCAGAGATGTCGAGATCCACTTTCAAGCTTGGTCATGATCTCAGAACTGAGTGGTGTGAGTATGTATACATACATGCTTGTGTGTGTCCAAAAGGAGGCAAATTTGCATCAAAAATAACTAGAATGAGCCAAAGACTGGGTGATGGGAAATCTGAGCTATTTGCTAAAATGGGAGGTGTTACATGGAGGATTATTATTTTTTTTTATTGAGTTTATTGGTACATTTAGGGATACAGCACAGTTACATTCATTGTTGGGATCATGTACCTTTACATGGCAAGTCTTGATTCTCATTTTTTTCCCCTTACCTCTGCCCTCCCTTCACCCCCTCCTCCCCTCATCAGCTACACCAGGGCTCCAGGCACTACATAGCAAGGAAACTTGGTATTTGGTCCCAGGTGTTCTTAATTCTTTAGGAATTACTGTTAACTATAGGGCAATAACGGAGCATAGTCGGTAACTGGGTCAGTCACATTACCCAGACTAAATCTTGACTTCACTTTAAATTTATGGGACTGCAAGAAATCACTCATCAACTCTATAACATTGAACTAATCATCTAACCTTGCAAAGCCTTAGTTTTCTGATCTGTTAAATGGAAGAATGAAATGAGATAAATACAGCACAGTGCACAGGATAGTGGCCAGCAAGGAGTAGCTGCTAACAAATGGTACTACATGTGCTGAGTGCTGCTTCATTCTGCAAGCAATGGTTGGCACTTCTTACTGCAGGCACATAAACTTATACAGAGGCCCTGCTTTTAAGAAGCTCGGCGGAGAGCAGATGTAGGATAACATCTGTTCCTACATGCAGATAATACAAAATGAGTAGCGGCAAGATCCAGGAGAGTAACATTTGGGCACAGTGCTCTGGAGTTAAGACTGAAAAGAAAAAGTTCAAATGAGGGAAGCTGTGCTTATTTTATTTATTCATCTTGCTATCTATAGAAAGGATTAATGACCCTCTCTTTCCTTACCTCTTGGAGTTGATACTAAGCCCCTAAGAAACTATAGACAAAAATAAGGATTGAAAAGTGAAAGGCACTCTGAAAGCCAGTGAGACAAGGGCAGTGGTGACAGCGATGTGAGTAAGAGAAGCACTCTGGGAAATTTTGTAGTTAAGAAAATCATGCTGCAGCTTCCCAGAAGACCACCTGAAACCTGAGACTTGTGCTGTGATTTCAAATCCCCAACTCCCCTGTATCGCAGGCTTTGCACAGAAACACCCTCAATGGCACTCACACACACACACACACACACACACACACACACACACACACACTTATAAATGGGAAGTTGAACAGTTATAGGGGAAAAGTGGTACAGAACAAGAACCTGTCTGTCCCTGGAACCTGCCCACAGTTGAAGGGGCTGCTCCTGAGACCCCCAGAGAGCCCAGGATCAGAACAGCAAGAAGCCCATTACAGTCTACACAGCCCGATCGACTGCTGACTCTGTTCTGAATCACAAGTTTGATTATGAACAGCCTTGATTTTGTTTTTAAAAATGCCTTGTTTGTGTATTGTCCAATAAAACTTCCATGCCTATTAATACATGTCTGGGAGAGACAGAGGAGAGGATTTGTCTGTAAATGAGGTATAGTCACAGATTGTTGTCTTACTACTTCATTCACTTAATGCTTGACAAAACATTTATTAAAGAGCGTTATGGGCCAAATTTTGTCCTAAAAATGCACACTTTCAAATCCTAAGTGCTAGTGTCTTAGAATATGACTGACTACATTTAGACACAGGGTCTTTAAAGAGGTAATTAAATTAAATTGGGACCATTAGGGTGGGCCCTAATCCAATATGACCCGTGTTCTTACAAGACAAGGAAATTGGGAATGATATACAGAGAGGAGAGGTGGTGAAGACAAGGGTAAAGACAGCCACCTACAACCCAAGGAGAAAAACCAACCCTTCCACCTCACCTTCCAGCCTCCAGCACTGTGAGAAAATAATCTCTGGTCCTGGAAGCTACCCAATCCGTGGCACTTTACTATGGAAATCCTTGAAAACTAATATGTAGGCCACCATGGGCCAGGCACTTGCTAGATACTGGAGATACCAGGAAATGCAAAATGTTGTACCACATCAGAGAATTCACATTGTAATGAGGGAGGAAAAATATACAAACCCAGTACAGCAAGCACAGTGCTGGAAGCCCCACCGGAGAGCCCTGGGCCATAAAGAAGAGCAGAGCTCTGTATTGGAGTCTCCTCAATGATTCAGACGCCAAATTGCAGCACAATCTAGCTCGTTCATCAAGCTGTTCTGTGTAGGCCAAACTTTAATTAATGACTCACATCTCCTGGTCTAGCAGGTGGGTTATTTACTGAATGCCAAATTGCAGCACAATCTAGCTCGTTCATCAAGCTGTTCTGTGTAGGCCAAACTTTAATTAATGACTCACATCTCCTGGTCTAGCAGGTGGGTTATTTACTGACTGGACTTGTCCTTTTGGGCAGTAAATAAGCATTAAATTTATGGGACTGCAAGAAACTCTTAGTTTTTTAATTCTACTGGGCAGCCTGGTGAGAGGCAAAGTTGCCTGCCTTTCCAGACAGGCAATCAATGAGATAGGAATGTTTGAATAGAGATAGCAACAAGATGGAAGGAAAAAAGGAGAGAAAGCACAGGGGGGAGGAGCCTTTGTCCAAATTTCACAAAACTCTAGAGAAAAAGCCGTGTTCACAAAATGTCTAAATAGCCAAACATCATGTGGATAAATGTTTGGCCCAGAAGGAACCAAATAAACTCCAGAGAGCTTCCCAAAGCTGTCTTCCTGGTCACATAGGCTTCCACAAACTTACCCCATGACCAGAGGCAATGTGTCTCAAGGAAGTGAGGATGGACACAAGGGGACCTTGTGTCTCATCTTTACCTCACCACAGACCAGAAGATTATTTCTTCTCCTGAGGCAACACCTCATGAAGCCACCTGTGTCAATTAAGTTCAGACAAACCACCAATACCTACACTCTGTCCCTATCAGAGGCTGGGGAGCCTCAGAGTCACTAAGAATTTGAAGACTGTTGAACAAGTATGCAATACTCAACAAATGCTACACCTGCAAATTCTGAAGCCACCCCCCAGGGACCAGTGAGAGAGAGAGAGAGAGAGAGAGAGAGAATCTGGAGTGGGCTCCAGAGACCACATTTATTAACAAGTACTGAGTGATCCTGGTGGGAACTTGGAGAAATGTCCACCCAGCAGGATCCTTTAAAACACAGATGAGAAATTAAGGCTCCAAAAATGCATGGAAGCATACCTGAGATCATAGAGCTTCTAGTGGTAATATACATCAGAATTCTTATTCTGAGTCGGGCATGGTGGCAAAAGCCTGTAATCCCAGCACTTGGGAGGCTAAGGCAGGAGGATCGCTGTGAGTTCGAGACCAGCCT
>NW_022900942.1:28179673-28229373 GCF_012274545.1 Fukomys damarensis | reverse complement strand
TTTAAAAAAAAAAAAAAAAAAAAAAAAAAAAAAAAAAATTTAACCATCTGTACTAAGTTCTAAGCTAACTCAAAATAAAATGTATTATGTGCAAATTCCATTCAAAATTACTGCATAAAACTTCCTAAAACATATGCAAACCTAAAGTCCAGAAGTCAAACAACTGCTAACTGCATAAAGTAACACAATGTAAGATAGTAAACTTGGCAGCAACAAGTACTTCAAATAATGAGCAAGTAGCTGGGTGTGGTGGTGCACACCTAGAATCCCAGCACTTGGGAGGCCAAGACAGGAGGGTTGCTGCAAATTTCAAGGCCATACTTAGCAAGTACTAAATGCTTAACTGATGACAAATGACAGACCTAATTTTCTGTAAGTTTTGAAACAGGAGAGCTAATCACTAGTTTATATGACAAGAATGAACAGTAATTTATGACATATGGGATAAATCACTAATACAGTTATGTAATTTATCAACCAAACCAAGAAACTCTGAGAATAAAAGTGCTAACAAAAATTATATAAAGAGACAGATGGCCCAGTGCAAACAATCTTAACAATATTTCCATGTCCAAAAACCTTTCTCAAGTCCTAAATTTTGTATCTGTGAAGAAATTTAAGAAGTATTTTCACTTCCATATGTTAAATAAAAATCAAGGACCAAGATGGGTGTGGCGGCCCATGCTACAATCCCAGTACTGGGGAGGCTGAGGCAGAAGGACTACCCTCATCAGTTCAAGGTTTGCTGGGCTATACAGTAAGTTCAAGGCCAGCCTGAACTACAGAGGGAGACCCTGCCTCAAAACAAAATAAAACAAAACAAACAAAAAAGCCAAATAACTAATAGAAAAATTGGTTCCTTTTCTGTCTTCTTAAAATTATTTTTCCCCCATGATCGGATAAGGAGGTAGTAATTACTCCTAAAATAGAAGGGGTCTTCTTTAATGTGTGGGTTCTAAGAAAAGAAAATGAAAAAAAATTAAAGTCTTCCAATATTCCACAATCAGGGCTTTCTTTGGTGAAGATGTTGACATGCTTTGAATTTCAACACCCAAATACATGTACAAAAATACACTCCATAGTATTTTTTAAACAAGTCTACCCATGTTGTTGCATATTTTTAACAGATAAAATTTTCCACATAACAAAATTACTAAAGACATACAAATAAATTTTATAGTAGTCCAAACAAAACAAAATCAATACTTTTAATACATCCTCACTTTGCAGAGGTATCTATCGCAAAATAAACTTTAAGGGGTCAGGGAAGTAGCCCAGTGGCACCACATCTGCCTGGCAAGCAAAAGTTGAGTTCAATTCCTGAAACTCCCAAATAAAATGATACTTTTACAGTGTCTTGAAATAGGTAGTGATCTCCTGTACAACATGAATATACAGTTAAAATCCCAGACCACACACCCTCAGCAAATAAAAAACACTTCCAAAGCTACAGTAACAGGACACAATGAAACAGGGTTGAACGCACCTTCAGTGTCCCTCCTTTCACCATGACTTTCTGCCTGGCTGGCTGGACTCCAGTCAGCGCAAACAGCTGAGCCTTGAACACCATCGGAGGTTCATCGGTATTCAGTTCTACACCTTCAAACTTCTCCTTTCCCCATTTTACAGTAACTGCAAACAAAATCATAGTGCTTTTTCATTTATAAAATAAGGCTTCAGACTTAGAAAACCCTTAGGGATCATCTATCAGGCCAATGCTTCTCCCTCTGCCCCCTACCAGTACAGAGGAGATTGAGCCCAAGTCCTCACACACTCTAGGGAAGAAACTCACTATTAAGCTACATTCTCAGCCTCTTATTTTTATTTTTTTTGTTTTGTTTTTTTTTTTTTGGCACCGGGGATCAAACTCGGGCCCTTGAGCTTGCAAGATAGGCAGCGGAACTGCTGAGCTAAATCCCCGGCCCCGTCTCGGCCTTTTAAATTGTTTTAAGTCAGAGTTTCACTAGTCTAAATTTCTGAAACTACAGGTACATGTATCACTAAACCTGGATTTAGGCTATTGTCGAAAATCAAGCTTGCCCTTCATGTTTTGATCTTTTTATGGCAGTAATATCTACTTAATCAAGAGTGATATGCAGGCCATGTGTAGTGGCGCACACCTGTGATCCCAGCACTCAGGAGGCTGAGGCAGGAGGATTGCTGTGAGTTAGAGACCAGCCTGGACTACATGGTGAGTTCCAGGTCAGTCTCGACTACATAGTGAGACTCTGTCTCAAAAAAAAAAAAAAAAAGAACTCTGTTATTCTGATCAAAAGTAACAATATAAGACTCAAGAGAGTCAATTCAGAGTCAACAGAGCTTCACCTATTTCCCCAGTTTCTCTTCATATCTCAAATTCTTCCTTACAAAAAAGAACAAAATCAGAGGAAGATTTTAATATGGGAAAAGATTTCTTTGAATGAATATTAAAGGTGCTCTTTGCCCTTAAATTATTTTGGTTCATTTATCTTCTTTTTTCCTTGGCTTTCCATCTCCTGTCCATTCCAGAGGATTTGTGTTGGTAAATATACTGTATCTGTAGTTGTTGGAATGAGTAAAAGTCTGGTCTGAGAAAGATAGTCAAATAGCCAACTAACTTTCATTATTCAAACAAAAACTGGAATTCTGGCCCAAATGAGCACACCACATAATCAATACTCATGTTTCTATCACTCTCTGTTCATGACTGAGTAGTGCCCTAAGCTTTATCTAACAAAAGACCATTTTCATACACATCCATTTAGGATTGAGAAAATAATCTTTTCAGGATTATCAGAGGAATCCAAGGTGGAGGTGATTTCCCTTGTGTGGGCTTGAACTTGGGAAGACTTTCAACATAATGGTTAACATATAAAAGGCATTTATAATAATTACTTAAGCACTAATGACAGTTTGGACAATAAGAAGCCTAGTTCCAAACTTCCTTAATCAGCAGTGTTTGCTGTGACTAAGGGCCAGGTAGACAGCAGGTATTGACTTTGCCTAACCTTTGACTTGTAATAAAAATGCAATAAAGTAATTGGTTAAAATAGAGACAAGTCTGATAAAGCATATTTGCTTTTTAAAGTAACTGGTTAAAATGGGAGTATATCTGATAAATGAGTTTATGGAGGAGTAAAAGGCCAGGCCTCATTAATTGGTTGAGATTCTGTTTCCTACATGGATTTCTGCTTTACCTCTTTGAAGAGAAATGAAGCAGTGGAACAATGAAAATGCTCTCCAGTATTAACCATTAACACATGTGTCCATCAAAGAATAGACGGTGTTGACATGCTGTAACATGGCTAAAAATTCCCTCGCTTTATGACAGTAGAAGATAAAGAATTCTGCAGAGTCGCAAAGCCATGGTTTGCACCAAGACACCAATACACTTTGACCTTCTTTGCCATAAAGCAGAAGACTAACACAGGAAAGCAGACTTTCCAAACCTTCCCCTCTCTGAATTCATTGCAGAGTTGAAAGTCCATGGATGTCTTTATCTCTCTTATTTCCCTTGAGAACTTGCTCTGCATTAGATTCATTTTTTATAGTCCTGACTTTGAATTAAATTTTTATTTCTGAACAACTCCATATATGAAGGATGATATGTGAGTTATTGTGAGCAGATCAGAATATATTACACATTGCTATCATACTAAGAATAACAAGAACAAGCATGTATCGACTGCTCACTTTTTTGTACCCCTCTCCCCTGTAACAGTTAATGAACCTGGAAGGCAACCATGTTGATTCCAGCACTGGAAAGAATGGAGGTCCTAGAATTAGGAATTGAAAGTCCCTCCACTCTTCTGTTTGTTCATAGTGACCAACTTTAATGCAAGTTCTTGAAGTCATAATCTTTTCCTGATGGGATAAACTATTGTTGCTAGAAGCCCTCAAACTTGGGCTAATTTATTTTTGTGACAGGATCTTGCTATGTAGTTCAGACTGACCTGAAACTTTCAACAATCCTCGTGCTTCAGCCTCCAGAGTGCTGGGATTACAGAGGTGCACCATTACACATGGCTTTGGGCTGATTTCGATGTGAGGAAGTGAAGCAATCATTGGTAACTCACTCTCCTGTCAAAACAGCTGCTCTTCATAGGACTCAGCAGAAAGAGAAAACTCCCACTCGTGATCTAACCTCTCCTGGCCCCTGATTATGGCAGCGTCAAATAACAGCTGCAGAAAATGCCAAGGAACCTCATCTTCACAATCAGTTGTTGCTTACAGTGCATCTACATAGACACAACATTCTTCTGGGTGCATGTACGTCACCCATGCCTGATACTTTCACATCCCACTATAACATGTGCTATCTTTCCCAAACAGTTAGACCTAATTTTTAAAAACATAATTTAAAGGTTAAGTAATCTTAAATTTAAAAGATATAATTGTAAGACATCATTTTGCAGAGAAATCTCAATTAACAAGAACACAACTAATAAAAATTTTTGGTTAACTAGATAGTCCCTCGAGTAAAATTTTTGCCACATCCCATTTATTTTAGGCGGGAAATGCTTAAAATCTACTCTGTCCACAGTTTCAAATATATAACACATTATTATTAACTATAGTCATCATGCAATACAATGGGTCTCTTAAACTCATTTCTCCTGTCCCTTGGCCAACATCTACCCAGTTCCTCTCACCCATGCTCTAGCACCCAGGAACTACCGCCCACCATCCTACTTTTTGCTTCTGAGTTCAGTTTTTTAAAGACTCCACATATGAGTGAGATCATGAAGCATTTGTCTTTCTATGCCTGGCTTGTTTTCTTAGCATAATGCCCTCCAGGCCCAAGCATACTGTCACAAATGACAGATTCCCCCACCTCGGCCTTTTTTTTTTGCATTTTTTTCTGTGTATATATTTTCCTTATTCATCAATTGGTGGACACCCAGGTTGATTCCATATCTTAGCTATTTTGGACAATGCTGCAATGAACATGAGATTACAGATATCTGACGCACTAATTTAATTTCCTTTAGATAGGTTTGATCATAAAATGCAATGAATGTTTAAATTCTTTAAAACTGTTACAGTAAAAAGACACCCCATTATCATTAACACCCTCTCCTGTACTCTCCTGGGCTTCAGACTTACTTATTCCATCATTCTGACCACTTTCTGAAGCAGCTCTGGAAGTCCTTTTGGATGAGTGTCTTCAGTTGTGCTGTCATGGCTGCTGCAATGTCCTGAATCCATCTAACATCTTTACCTCCCATAGTAACTGTGGGGAAGAGCCAGAAGTTTCACAGTGCCCGACCAGGTGAGTAGGATGGAAGAGGACGCATAGTATGTTTTTATTTGACAGAAATTGCCATAAATGGTTGATGGATGTTTGGTGACTAAAAAATACGATTAACATTGGCATTTTAAAATTTACTAGCATAAAAAGCACACTGTCACTAATTGTCCTCAACATATTCAAAATATTCTCCCTTGCTTCAAATACATCATTCTTGGTGATATGTTTTTGATGGTAATAAATTAATTTAATTTAAATATCCATCATATTTTCCAATCACCCCTTGTATATCTAGTAGTGGAATTTCTGAATCATGACAATTGCATTTTTAATTTTGGTAAAATTACCATATCTAAATAGACTGGTTAATTTTACATTCTCCTTTAAAAAATTTAATGTTTAAAATAACAAATATTTGTATGGTATTAGCACATACCAGCACTTTACATTTAAGTCATATGACCACAACTTGAGACAGATTCTATTGTTATCCCAGTTTTACAGATGATAGGTTTGGAACTCAGAGAAGCCACTGCATTGGTACCTGGAGGGCTGGAGAGTGAGCCGGAGAACAGAGCATCTTTTATTTTTTTTGTACCCAGGATCAAACTTGGGTCCTTGCACTTGCGAAGCAGGCAGTGGAACCACTGAGCTAAATCCCCAGACCCAGAACAGAGCATCTTAAGTCCTACACATTCTCAGTTGGTCCAGTTTAATTTTGGCCACAGACTGGACTTTTCAAAGTCCATAGAAGACCTAGAGGCTTGGAAATGATTTGATAACATTAGGTGCCAAAGTGAATCAAATGAAGAAACTTCAGTTGTCTAGAAATTAAGTTAACTTGATACTCCAATAACTACCTGGTTTGCTCTATCCCTGTGTGCAGCACCCTGCCCCCATGATTCATCCATGTGAGGACTAAAGTTACCAACATCCAAAGTGACTTCCAGCAAGAATATCCCGATGTTTAGATAGCAGAAGGTTTGGAATGAAAGTGTTGGATAACATGGAGCATCCACTCTCAGCTCCCAGAGTTGCTTGAGCATCCTTCTGAGGCCAATGGGCCTGAAAGGAAATCCCAGGTATTATTTTAATTGCCTCCCAAGTGGTTACAATTGGATTCTGTTGTCTCTGCTGCTAGCTTTAGAAGTGATCTGGCCACTGTGGAGAGTTTGAATATAAACCAGATCCACAAAAAGGTGATGTAACTATTCTATCACCAAAAAGAATAGCTAGAGTCATGAGGAGGATTGGTAAAATAATCCTGTTAAAGGAAGTAGTCTCATTTTCCTCTCCTTTCCTGAAGAGGATGAAACACACTGAGTATGTCCATAAACAAAATGGGGTAGTAATATATTACATTAACACACTTGTTCAGCATTTACTTTGTTCTCGTCAATATTCTAAATCCTATATCCTTATTATATCGTTTGGTCCTCAAAGCATTCCTATGAGGTGGATTCTATTAGTCAGTCCATTTTACAGATAAAGAAACAGACACAGAATGGTTAAGTGACTCATCCTTCGAAAGTAGCTGATAGTGGTTTCAGCCTCAGGTAGGCTGACTGCAGGGCTAGGATGAAATTGGATGCTAATAAATGAATATAGATTTGATTAACTGAGTGACAAGCATGCTTTGGTTAGTTACTCTTGTATCATAAGTACAGTGGTCTGAATGTGTCTCCCCCAAAATCCATATACTGTATTGAACCCCCAGTGTGCTGGTAGTAAAAGATGAGAGCTTAGAGAGGAAGTTGTGATCAATCAAACTAGACCTTTGGAGTTGATATTTTTGTTCAATAGCAATTGCCCAAAGTATAAATTTACACGAGTGTTTTTAACCATGAAAACAACAGATCCATTAAAGAGGAGTATAGTCTACCTAAATGGTTAATTTCATGAAGGTTTCCTAAGAAAATGTTATTTCCAACACCTCATAGAGATAAAATGACAAGAATGTATATTTTGGTGACACATTTGTTCAAAGATTTGTCAATGTGGTGGAGCAGGAGAGTGAAGTAGGGGCTTCACGCCTGCATGGCAAGCGGTTAACTAATGAGCTACAACCCAGCCTTTTTATTTTATTTGGAGGTATGATCTTGCTAAGTTTCCTGGGCTGGCCTCATACTTGCCAGCCTCCTGCCTGGGATTATATGTGGGTGCTTCCATAAGATGTTTTGATAGAGATTTCTAAGTTTATGAACTCCAGAAAAATGTACATCTCCGTTGTTTTCTTAGCAGTTTGTTTTTCCCATTAGGCCATTATCCCAATTCTCTGACCTCTTCTTCCTCAAATATACAGTTAATAACTGAGTATGAAGGAACTAAGGTTTACAGGTGACCCCTACAAGATTCTAACTCATCTTGGGGGAAAAGCAAAAAATTGAGTCAGAGAGGCCTCTGATTTGCCCCTGCATCACAGAATTACCAATTTTGTTGATATTATTTGCTAAATTAAATTGTTTTTCACACTGAATTGACCAGCGACAGCATCAACCAGGGCATGAAGAGTAGTATATTAGGAGTGGTTCTTGCAGGTAACTAGGTTAGGTTCATCTAAACATTTTCACGCCCTGGAATGGAACCATTTCTACTGTAAAATGTTTAACCCAAGCACTCAACACTGTTTCCCTCTGTGACTGCTTGCAGTTTGTGGGCCTTTTAACAGCTCAACTGTTCCACTGACCTATTTATTTCTGATTGTTAGCTCTTTTTTGCAGCAAGGGAATGAAAAAAAGGGTTTTAGCAAACAGTGCCTCCCTAATTATAAATCTATCCTAAAAGTGAAGCATTTATAATCAAAATGGAATTTTATTAATGTTAATCTACTTGGGGATACAGAAATCCGTTCATCTGGGAGTTAGTGGCAACACACAAAGAGCAGAAGAAAGGATTCTTTTCCAGGACTGTGTTCTTGACTGGCCTCCCTGGGATTCTGCACATTCTAAATGAGCTGCAAGAGTGTTCGCAGAGGTTCCCTGGAAAGCAGAAACGAGTAAGGGACTGCAATTGAGGCTCAATTTAAGGTTCAAGCACAAAGGCAGTTGAAGTTCAAAATGCTTCTCCAACCCAGGGAGTTGCTCAGGTAGCAGACAGTGAGACAGCAGGGGGTGAGGGGATGATAGGTGCTAGACACCAGTCTAACAGGGACAGACTCAGACTTGGGAGGTCTGTACGGTAGGAGAGCACTGCTCATCCCTTTTTTTTTTTATTAGCAAAGGAGCTTCTGTGTGCTTGCAGTGCATAGTGAGTTGGTACACAACTGGATGTGGGCTTCAGGGTAGAAAACTGGAGTGTGGGTCAGATTGCCTTCCTCCAACAGCTGTTGCTCTCTAACAATACTCAACAGGCTGATTTGGAAGAATGACTACTAGCCTTTAAGAACTCAAAGGACTATATCTTTCTTAGACCTATAGACAAGGTTGGGAGAGTTACACCAAGACCATCTCTTTTATGCTTATAACCCACCCAGCATCATGGAAATTATGTTTCTCAGTTAAACTGAACCAGGGAGATGTCAGAAAATTAGCCTTTGCTCAACCAGTCAACATATACGGCAGAAGTGATTCGAGACCAAGAGGCATCTGGGGCTGCAAATGTTCTCAGAGTCTTCTCACTCAAAAAGGAAAGGAATGGCACAGTCATATTGGCCTCATACAACTGGGGCTGAAAGAAGATTCCAAAAAGGAAGAACTGGATAGGGTTCAGAAAGGCGTGATCTTCACTTCTCAACTTCTACTCCTCCCTTTCTACTTCCTTCGGTCACCATCTTATGCATTTATTTCTTTCAAACTAAGGAAATTGAGGTGCTATTAGCTTATTAGAAATCCTTGGCTGATTGATTCAAGAAAAATAACTTCATTACAATCAGCTTGACCTCTGGAACCCAAGTTGTTGTTGGCTTGATCCTGGGAATCCCCATCCCACAGATACTCCATAGATGTGCTGGATGCAACTGTCTAATATTTCTCCTCCCTATTAGGCAGACAAGTAACATGAAATTGGATTGGATCATTGTCTCTACTCTTCCTTACTCGTCACAGCTTTAAAGCTCCCTGATGGGAAAAAGGATCTGTGACTTTCCTTTATTGGTAGCTGAATCTGTGGACACTGGTTAATTGCCTCCCAGGAACTTAAATTGAGGCTGCAAAGAAGGAAGGAATCAAAAGAGATAATGATGTATAAAGTTCTTTCCACTTTGGCATTCTTGGATTCTGTGATGCTTTTAAACACGATGGCCACAGAAAGTCTCCTGAGCATTGAGAACTTGGCGATTTGGATACTTCTGAGGAACTTGATTTAGAACCAGGAACTAGGCTTCCAAAGCTGGCCACTGAACAGGAGAATCAAGGAAAATTGACAGACAGCAAACACTTAAAGTAATTTGCAGCAATTATCATGTAACTTCTGATTCATCAGGGATTCAGACCATCAGCAGTAAGACTTTTAAAAGGAATTTTGACTGTTTTGCTGTTCAACATGAAATCAGAGAGAGAAATTGGGGTCACGGTCTATCTCCTTGCTACTATAAATTAACAGGTACCCTCCTCTCCAAATATCCAAGGCTTTTGTTGTGGAGCCAAAATTGATCAAAGGTTACTGCAATCTAAAAACAAAAGAAAGAAAAGGAGAATTCTCCAGTTGCCTGGTTGCTAAGCAACCCTGTCTGTTCTGGTAACTGGGTCCGAGGGTCTTTGCTTTCATTCGCTGCTGACTTTTACTCCATATATAATATATACCAGCATGTTTATTCTCCTGTAAATGCCCAGCAAATAAAAAGGGATAAAGCCCTTTCACTGAAATTATTCATGTGCTAAAAGCTTTTATCCACATCACTGGTGTGACTGACAATATCATACCAGCAAGCTTCTCGAATTAGTTCTTGTTCTGGTATTGTACTCATGGGCTTTCTTTCTTTAATAAAAAGAAAAAGAGCTACAGTTTTATTTAAGCTTTCTATAGTCTGGCATTACAGCTCCTCAGTACCAATGATTAAGATGTCATGTCTATTCCAGGCACGTTTTTTTCTTCTAGTTGCTGTCAACTTTCTAGAGAAACTACCTTTCACATGCATTTTCCCCCTTAAAAACTTTGGCTGGGCTTTAGAACTAATTCTGTAGGATAGAATTTGAATGAGCCATTTATCCATTCTGGAGCCTCTTGGGAAATCCAAATGGTATACAATATGCTTAACACCATTCCTGAAAGAATGTGCCAAAGATCATTTATATCAAAATCAAAATCCAAGGGTCAAGCCCGGGAATCTGAATTTTAATAAACAGCGGGCGATCCTCCCAACCAGGTAATTTTGTTTTTCAGGGCTGGAAACTAAAGTTAGAGCCTGGAGCATGCTAGGCAAGCCCTCTACCATGGAGCTACATCCTCAGCTTCTACTGGTTCATTCTGAGGCAAACTAAAGGTTGAGCATTCCAAGTGGAAGAACCTGATGTTTTACTTTGCACAAATTGATACATCCGAGGTAAACCTACATTTTAACAGTGGAGGGAGGTTTCTAGTTGGGCAAAAATTCATGGCCTCTCAGAAGTCATTAGCCTAATAATTAAATGCTGTGGACACCATCAACAAGGCTGGTTGCCCTCTTGCTGGGAAAAAATTGCACCCCACTATACAGAAACCATAACAGTCAAGGTGGCCACACAGGTTGGGCCTGACTACAACACAAGCCAAGGAGAAAGTTGTTAGTAAACTGTGCTGCTAGTCAACACTTTCTCCTTTTCCTTTAACCAAAGACTTTTATCTTGATACTAAGGGTTACTACTAAAAGTACACTTAGGGGTGTAGACCCTCAAGTTCAAGGGGAAGAAAGTATATGGCTTTTTTCCCCCAAGAAGATTTCATTTCCCTCTCAATACTCCCATTCAACCTGATGGCCTGAAATGTTATCTATTACTTTCACAAAACATTATCAAATTCAGTGATGCTTCAACCATTCAGGATTTCCTGCATTGCTTGTGCCTTCCTGGAGCTGATCCTAAGTTCCAGGGAAAGAGGAAGCAGAGTTTACACAATGTTGTTGTTGTGGCAAAATAAAGGCATAGAATCAGAGTCAGTTTCTACACACACACACACACACACACACACACACACACACACACACACACATTGACCTTGACACGTCTCCACCTTCTGGTTCCATGCAACTATCACAGGTATCAAATTCATTCCCCTGTCCCTTTGCAGGTTACACATCCAGATCCAGCTCACATTCTTCCACAGGAACCTATGGGCTGATTTGGTTTCCTCTCCTCCACACACACTCCACTGCACATCATTCCCATTCTGGCTGATCGTTTGGAGGACTTGTGTTGGATCCTGGCAGGGCCCCTGGGCTTCATCCTTCAAGTGAGTCACAGTAGTCCCCCTACCCTGCCTCCAAATTTCCAAACTTTGAAAAGAGTTACACAAAAAAGGAAGGGACAGGATCCTTACCCTGAAACTATCTCTGTCTTCTCACCCATTTCTTTCTCCGCCCCCCATTAAGTTTATTGGTACATTTTAGGTATACAGTACAGTTACATTCATCATTGGTATCCTGTACCTTTACATGATATATCTTGATTCTTATTTTTCCCCATCCCCTGCCTTCCCCTAACCCCTCCACACTTCCCTATTTACAGAGACTGTTTTCATTATTTTTTGCTTATCTCATATTTTTTCTTTTCCCTTCTTAACTTTACCCTACCCTCCCACTTCCCCTACTCCTTTAGACCTTTTCTTCCTATTTCACATTGTCAATTATACATTTTGATCCTTCTTTACACTCTTAGTTTTTCATACCAGAGAAACTATTCTGTATTTACACATGTATGTCCTATTAATTTCACTTAAGAATATGACCTCAATGTGCATTTTCCAGCTTGTCCAGTGTTCTGGTTATTAGTATGTCTGCTTTTTCCAATGGATTGTAATCTCCTGGGGAGACTCATGTCTCCTTAATCCTCCACTCCCTGCAAAGCCCAGTTCAAAGCTGTACATATAAATGTTCACTAAATATTAAATGGATCAACAAAGGCTAAAAAAGCCAAAAAAAAAAAAGTATCTCAATGATAGCTGCCCATCAGTAAGCCTTCATCTTTGCCATTGACTAACGTTGAACAAGCTACTAGGTGACGTAGACACAATTATTATACACCCCTGAACTTCTCCACTGAAACAAATGTGAAAGCCAGGTCCTTGACTGTAAACAGTTTTCTTGATTGTAAATATGCTGTACCACACATATGGCAGAGCCATGTGCCAGAATATGGTGCAGTGTCTCTCTTGTTGTCCTAGAATTCCAGTGAAAATCCAAGACTAAAGAAAAAGTGATAAAATAACTAACATTTGTATCTTGGAAAAACCTTAATGGTTGGAATCCCCCCTCCAGTGTTGACTGAGAAACAGTATTCTAGAAACAAATCCTACCACCAGTAACCACTGTTAAAAATGGTACTGTCCTAGAAGAATGGGTGAGCATTTGGAAAAGTCTACCCTTGCTAAGCTACCCATGGAAGAAGGAAAAGAGCATGCTTCTCCTCCCTGACCCAAGAAAGTTAGCTTCATGAAACACATTTATGAGAAATGGGGTGACTGTAGGAAATGAGAATGTCTTTACCTGGCACAGATATAAAAGCAATGCTTGCAAAATCTCATGAATACAAAGTCCTCATGTCTCCCCAGACAATCTATGTGACTATTCCACCTCTCTGCTTCCAGAACTTTGGTGGACTTGAGCGGATCTGAACACTTGGCTCCATTTAACATATCTGTGAAGCCAAACCAGTGGTGATGTTCTGATTCATAGTGAACACTTATATAGCAGTTTATACTTTTCAAAGTCTCTCACAAATCGTTGCTCACATAGTTCTCATGAATAGTATAACTTTTCTAGATCAGACAGTTAGTTTAGGGTGGAACCAACTAGAATTTGGTGTCCTAACTCCTGGGGTATTGGGTGTTCTTTCCCCTGGAATATGTTTTCAGGATTGCCTCTGAGCTTTACCCTTGCAGCCAGTCCAGACATACCAACCACTGGTTGGTACAGAGCCAGTCATCTTGCCATCTCCACTAATCATCCAACTCAACCACCTCTGGAGACTTTTTAAAACTATATTTCTATAGACAGAATAAGTGGTCTATAAAATCAACAGCTAATATCTAAGTAGCATCTACTTTGTCTCAAGCACTGGGCTAATCCTGTGACATCGATTAATCTCTTATGCTTTTTAATCATTATCTATTCAGGATAGATAAGAAACTAACACTCCAAGAGATTAAGCAATATTCCCAGGAGTTCTCAGGTGGGAAATAGTAGTGTCTCCAACACTGAGCTATGAATGCTTTACTTCAGACCAACTTTCTTCACCCAAACACTGGACATGCTGTGATCACAGGGCGCATGCTTGGTCAGCCACCTATAACTTCTCTGTGTAAGCCACTCCTTGCATTACATCACTACCTGCAGAGCAGAAGGTGGCTATTCAAATGAAAACCAATTTTCCTAGAGGCAACACAACGCACAGACAACTTTGGGTGAGGAAGGCCTGGAGAAGGTGAGAGGTTGGACAGTTCCACTAGAAGGAAGAAGAAGGTTGATGGAAAGAGTTTGGCAATGTGCAAATAAGATTCCACACAAGACCAGGACCCCAGTGGTTAATATATGGGTATTTAAAAACAAGACACATAGGAGGACAGCCTGGAAAGTTACAGGTACAAGAAGCTTCCACTGGTTTAAGTTTGCTTTGGGCCATCCTTCTTTCCAACCATTAACCTTTGGGCAGATTAGAATCTGTAACTTCCATTTGTTTCTTCTGTTATTATGCCTTCATAGCTACTAGCCCAGGAACAGGATTCCTTTTCTCCAGTAGGTCACTGTGACCAGTGCCACCAAAGAAAGCCTTGTATGGTTTCCAAGCATCGAGTGGTTTAAACAGTCATTGCAGTCATACGTAACCCTTTTCTACTGTCATCTTTTATGTGGCATTAATTATTTTTCCTTTCCTTTCATTGAAAGGGCTTTCAACCAGAGAGAATCCTGATTAATTTGAGGCAAGAATAATTTTTCTTACATCTTGCTGTTTCCAGTGTGTGATTAAAAGGAGCAATTTCAAAGTGGGCATCTTTAAACCTCTCATGTAATATTGAGTGGTTCTGCTAAATAGCTTTTAGATGTGCTGTTCATGTGTTATTTTGAAGAGAGCTGGTGACGGTGCTAATTTTTGATAGAATACTACAGAATGCCAACTTCTCTTTCTGACTAATAGATACCTGTGTGCAAAGAGGAAAAGCTCTAACATCTCACTTAATCAGGTACAGTTATTTTTGCCACACAATTGCTCATGGCCTTTCTGCTTCTGCCTATTCCCTGGCAAGCTGCCTTAAATGCATTTCCTTCACATATGTGTTTTGCTTTTCAACCAGGGTTGCGTTCAGAGTGGGGCTTGGCTTTTTCCTAGCATAGTAGGTTGAATTTTGATTAAAAGTACCACACCAACTCTGCTAGTTTGAATAGAAAAGTGAGATCACTTAATTCTACAAAGAATCGTGTATGTTTCATAGTATTTTGGGGCAACTGACACGAGATGTGGGACGCCTTCTTGACCCTAAGAGGTTAGCCTGGAAAGTTTGAGTCTAGATGTCACTAACAACTAGAGGATGTTATGGTTTAGATAAAAAATATCTCCCCAAAGTCTCATGTGCTTGGAAGGTGACTGGATCACGGGGGCACTATATTCAGTCATCCACTGATGAGTTCAGCAGCTAAATGTGCTATTAGGAGGCGGGGACCTGGTTGGAGAAAGTAGGTCCCTAGTACTTGACCTGGAAGAGTATGTTCTTTTCCCTGGCTCCTCCATTCTCTCTCCTGGCTTCCTGTCATAAGCTGTCCAGCTTTCTTCTGCCCAGGCCCTTCTGCCGTGATGTTTCTCCCTTGGAGCCAGCTGACCATGGACTAAATCCTATGAAATGTGAGCAAAAATAAACTTCTCTTTCTTTCAAGAAAGAATAGGTGCTGGATATTTTGTCCCAGGGACAGGAAAGTAACTAAGACAGATGATAAGCAAAATCAAAGAGTAAATAAAATCATCTAGGAAAAGAATATGTGAGTCAGGAAATAGGGCTGATTAGATAGGGAAAAAATGAACTCTCAAAGGGATGGAGAAGAATGGATAGGACAAAGAGAAAGAATACAGGAGCCTATTATATTAGAGATAGTATGGTTCTATTCAGATCAACAATGATCAGTGATGCTGAGGAGTTAAGTAAGAGAAGAAACAAAAAAGTCTGCAGGACTTGGCCCCATAGAAACTCTGGTGAGAGATTTCTGTTGAGTGAGGGGGTGAAAGCCAGCAGCAGATGAGGTATGAGTGTGAGAAAAGAACTAGAAGTAGCAGATATGTGGAAGAATTTAAAGTAGTTTACTAGAAAAAGGAGGAATGAACAAATCTGGGTCATGGATCTGGGGAGGTTTCACTCATTTTTTTTTTCATTCAGTTTATTGATACTTTTTAGGTATACAGTACAGTTACATTCATCATTGGGATCTTGTACCTTTATACGACAGATCTTGGTTCTCATTTCTTCCCCATACCCCTGCCCTCCCTTCACCCCCTCCACCCTCCCCTATTTACAAGACTTTGTTTCCTTTTTTCCCCTTTTCTCATATTTTTTTCTTTTCCCTTATTTCCTTTCCCCTACCCTTCCCCTACACTTTTAGGCCTTTTCTTCCTATTTCACACTAACAGCTATACAATTTGGATCTTATTTACATTTTTAGTTTTTGCATCAGAGAAACTATTCAGTATTTACACGTGTCCCTATTTATTTCACTTAAGAGTATGGCTTCAATATGCATCGATTTTCACTCTCATTTTTGAAATGATCCCATGAAAGAAATAGGATTTGAGAGATGATATTATAGAGAGCATCTCTTTATTTATTTTTTTCAGCTTTAATTGAGTTTATTGGTACATTTTAGGGATACAGTACATTTACATTCATCATTGGGATCTTGTATCTTTACATGACAGGTCTTGGTTCTCATTTTTTCCCCTTACCCCTGCCCTCCCTTCACCCCCTCCTCCCCTCCTCATCTACAAACACTTTATTTTCATCTTTTCATTATCTCACATTTTTTTCTTTTCCCTTATTACCCTTCCCTACACCTTTAGCTCCTTTCTTCCCATTTCTAAATGACAGTAATCTTATTAGGATCTTATGTATTATTGCAGATTATTCACACCAGGGAAACTATTTGGTATTTACACATGTGTGACTTATTTATTTCACTTAGGAGTATATCCTCAATATGTATCCATTTTCCTATGAATGAATCTATTTTCTTGTTCTTTATGGCTGAGTAATATTCCATTTTATAGAAAAACCACATCTTCTTTATCCAGTTTCCAATGGATGGGCAAATGGGCTGTTTCCAAGATTTAGCTATTACAAACTGTGCTGCTATAAACATGGGTGCACATACTTCTCTGTGATATGATTCTTTTAGTTCTTTTGGAAAGATATCCAGCAGAGGGATGGCTGGGTCAAATGGAACCTCCAGTCCAAGCTCTTTGAAGTGTCTCCATATTGATTTCCATAGTGGTTGCACCAGTCTGCACTCCCACCAACAATGGAGGAGGGTTCCTTTCTCCCCAAAACCCCGCCAACATTTGTTATTGTGTGATTTCTTGATAGCAGCCATTCTTTGTGGGGTGAGGTGGAATCTCAGTGCAGTCTCTTTAAATATGAATATTCTCTCACCTCCATTTCTGCACATACACACTCAATCCATGTAGCATACACTTGGTTCTTCTGGCATCAACATCTGCCCAGCTATTGTGATTGATGGACTGTCTTAGTAACTTTTCTCATTGCGGAGACAAAATAAGTACTCAACACTCAGCATTAAAGAAGGAAAGATTTATTTTGGCCCACAGTTTGTAAAGGCTTCAATCCATAGTCAGCTGGTTCCAAGGCAGGGTGACATGGCAAAGGGGAAATACAGTTAATGGCAGGCTAAAGGCAGCAAAGCACTGAAGTAGCAAGCGAAGGTGGCAGCCCTCCTTCTGTCCTTTATGGGTAGCACTCACACCTCGGGTGGGGCACCCTTAATTTCAGCATCACACCATTAATCCTGGAGTCACACATCCTAGATCTAGTCACATCTGAAGAGACCCACCTATGACAACATGAGGCTTTAGTGGGATATCTAGATACAAGTCATAACATGGATGACATGCATAATGATATTCAAAGCATCTCTCCTGAGAAGCACATGGGACTCTCCCTACAAAATGATGGATGCAATTTCCTTATGCAAGGATTCCCAGTGTGTATATGGCCCTTGCTCCATGAAATCTTTGAAGGCTAATTCAACTAGCCGCCTTACCATGTGCTTTTTTTCTTTCACAAAAGGACCTTTCAGAGTAATAGTTTGTACCTTCTATTTCTACATCAGCCAGACAAGCCAGGGGGAATTTTGGCTTGTCGTTTATGATGGCAGAACTGGGCCTGGACTTCAGGTCCCCCAAGGCAAGCCAGGGCCCTCCCACAAAATGATGAGCTGCTTGATTGTCCTACTCTCTTGCTGATCCTGGGTTCTTCCTTGACTCACAGAGAATTTTAACTTGAAAAGCATTGACAGGTTACTTTTCCACAGCACTGCCTCACCCATCCTTTACAAAAGAGGAAAACTGGAGCCAGCAGGGGTGAATGGCTTACTCAGAGTACCTATTAGATATAAAACTAAGACCTCCTACTCCCAGACTAGCATGCTTTTATCTGGAACATACATAACCTGTATAACAAATAGGCCTGGGAGAGTCCTAGTGGCTTTTCCAAAGAAAAGCAAAGACTTCAAAACTTCAGACCCCTCCAGAGACTTGACATGACCCACCTTATTCCCTCTGGGAAAATCCCTATGATTCCTGAGCCATAAATATTGAATCTGGTGAGATTTCTTCTCAGAATTGAAGAACATGAATGAAGTCTGCAGTCTTCTGGGTTTGACCTGAAAGAAAATAGTTCGAACTTTCAAGCCCCTCAAAATGAAGAGCCTTTTCTTGCTCAAATCATAATGAGTCAGCAGGGCCTTCAAAGAAAGAAATCCCCATAAGCATAAATTATTGAGGTTTGAATGGTTAGTTGTGATCACCATGGAAACCTCCAAGTCACCACACCATTACTAGCACAGGAGAGGACTATCTACACTTCTTATTCCAATTTCTGCAAAGATAAGATGCCCTTGAGCCAACTGGTTTTTATCAGCCACCCAATGCTCAAGGCCATGCTCTCCACAGTCACCTCAACTTGATTCCTTTGTCACCTTCACTAAGGCCAAGACCCACTGTTCAACAATCTGGAAGATTTTAGCGACTTTATATTCCTCCTCAAATCCCAAGTTCTCCATGGTTTGAAGTGCCACCTTGGTTTCTGTGGCACTCTACAGCCTTAACTCCTGGCTTCTCATAGAATCTTGTTCTCCAAAGTCACTTGCATTGTTAAGATCTTTGTTTAAAGCTTTCAGATAAATCAAAGGGAAAGGATGGTTAGAGAAAGCAATATTATTTGGGCCCATTAGGTTCATTGCCTCCTCGGCTCTGCTGCCCATTCTCCCCTAAACCTCATATCTGGTCAACCTGATCATCCATCATCATCACATCAACTGAAAATGAATTTTTTCAGGTCCAGTCCCAAGTGCTTTGTCTAACCACCCTGTATTCATTTGTCTACAGCATTTGACACAGTGGACAACTCTCTCTTTCTCTCTCTCACCTTTTTGACACACAAATAACTGCCAGACTCAAAAGTTGACATGCTGTGTGATTTCATGTATACAAAACTCCAAAGTAAGAAAAAACAAAAATACTGGCAGAAGGAAAAATAATAATTATTTTTCTGCAGAGTTGTCAATGATGGAAAGTGCATTTTCTAGGACTTTTGTGGATACTATTCACATTCTGTTTCTTGATCTGGAAGCCAGACCCTAGATGTGTTCAATTTGTGAAAATATATTAGTCTGTACACTCAATATTTGCTCAATTTGGTATATGTGTTATATTTTTAGAACACAGACTTGACTTTTTAAAACAGAGTTCCTTTAAAGATTTAAATTCTCAGCAAAATTGAATGGAAGGCACAGAATTCCCACATTCCTCTGTGCCTCACTCCCACATTTCTCCCACTCTTCCCTGGTAGACTTGTATAACTGTTAACAGTGGATCAACCTACACTGGCAAAATGTTATCATTATCCAAAGTTGATAATTTACATTAGGGTCTCACTCTTGGTGTTGTACAGTCTATTTGTTTTGCAAAATGAGTAGAGAATGTCTCACCAGGATAATATCACACAGGCTGATTTCACTGCCTTAAAACCCTCTGTATTCATGGATTCATCCCTCCCTCCCTGGAAACCTCTGGTGATCACTAAATCCTTTTATTATCACCATAGTTTTTCCCTATGTCACATAATGGGAATCATATAATATGCAGCATTTTTGAATTGGCTTCTTTCATTTATTAAAATGCATTTAAAATGTCTATGTCTTTTCATTGTTTCATTATTCATTTATTGCTGAATAATAATCCATTGAATGTACCATAGTTTCTTTATTTACCTTGGGTTTATCCTACCCAAGGACATCTTAGTTGCTTCTGCATGTTGACAATTAAGAATAAAGCTGCTATAAGCCTTTCTGCACAGGTTTTGGGGTATATATAAAAATTTAACTCATTGAATAAATACCAAGAAATGCAGTCACTTTATCATACAGTAATAATATGTTTAGTTTAGTAGAAGCTGCCAAACTTTTTTCCAAAAGGGCTATACCATTTTGCATCATCACTAGCAATGAGAGTTATATTATACTTCTATAAAAACACTTGCAAAAAGCTATTGAAAGATGAAAACAAAAACCTATCTTAAAATCCAATGAAATAGAAAACATTTCTTAAAATGTACCACAGGTTCTGAATGTAATTTTTTAAAAGTTATCAAATTTGTTTTTGTTAAAAGCAACATCTTTATGGTAAAAATAAATGCACAGCCTTTCTACTTTGAGCCTCATGACGATGTGTTAAAACCCCAGTGAGGGTTGATGGACTTTAGCAATGCAACAGAGCATGCACTTTCAGCCCAAATGAAGCCTTCAGCTCTCAACAGGTCGTTGAGACCTGTGTAGACACCCTGAACCACAGTGGCTTGTCTTCTTAGTCCACGGCAGGTGCACACCTGATGTAATTTTATTTCAGATGCTATAGTTAGAAGTCAAACTCTTTTTTCACTAGCTCCTAACCAGAAAGTCTGTAATGTTTCCCACTGTGTTGAAAAAGAAAGTCATTCTTTCTGTCTGTTGCAGTGAACTGCCCAATAAGGAAAGAGAAGTAGTGATTGAAAAGCCAATAGAACGCAAACTTCTAATGAATATTTTTGCAACTGAGTGTTTGTTCTCCTTGGGTTCAGAGTGGGGAGGGAGGGTCTCTGTTTCTTGAAACAGTGGTCATTGGACCCTTGACTTATAAACTCAATTCATTCCCAAGGGCTGGTTGTAGCTCAAGTTGGTCAATTGAAGGCTCAGCCTCCTCTACACAGCCTTCAAAGTCTCTCTCCTGTGTACAGGCAGATCTCAGTGTCCTTAGAGAGACACTGGCCCAGGATTTCTCAATTAATCCCACACAGGAGAGATGTTACAGTGTTCCTTCCAGAACTCTTTAAGGGTTAAATCTGTATCTGAGACCATCTGGAAACACAAGCATCAAGCATTCAGGTTGTAACTCAAGACTTTAGTCCTAAGTTAAAACTAAAATTCCAGTCATAACACAAGTTGTTCCTATGCCAGGCCAGTCAAAACTCGAGGACCCACTGTATATTAAGTTTAAGAAAACCAAATAGTGATCCTGTGACTTAAAGGAACATTTAACTTTTCTCTAGGTTTTCGTATCCACTTGTGCACTCATTCAGTATGTGTTTAGGGTGAGGTCACAAGTTTATGAGAAGGCAGGCAAGATAAACATTGACCTTAAAAATTCCTTAAGTCACTGCGATGGCTGATTTTGACTGTCAACTTGACTGGCTTGAAAGATGGTTAGGAGATCATTCAAGCACATTTTTGGGTGTGCCTAGAGGGGTCACGGTGACATGACCTTGGTGTGACCAGGTCTCTGGTTCCTTCCTGACTCTTCCACCACACTCTGCTTCCAGGCTGCCATGATGATGTTTCTGCCTTGGTGTCAGTGACCCCTGAAACACTGAGCCAAAATAAACCCTTCCTCCTGGAAGTTACGCATGTCAGGTATTAGTCACAACCATAAAAAACTGACCGATCCAGTAACATTGTTTATGCACTCACGCAGAAGTCAACTTGCATTTAGAGGCTATATGGTATTACAAAGATGCAACTTTAAACACTGATAATCACAGGGAGCAGACTGACAATCATGATCAGTACAAGATGCTCACTCTAAGAAGAGCGAGAAACCAATGCTCACAAGGGAAGAGTAGATGAAGTTTCCCATTTCATGCTGTGTCTCATGAGAGGTGGGATCAACAAATTTCTAAAGAGGATCAGAGAGAAAATCTTCTAGGCTTTGTGGTGTTTGTCATAAGTACTCAACTATGCCACTGTAGCATGAAACAGCCATGGGCAATATGTGAATGAATGGGCATGGCTGGATTCCAATAAAATTTCATCTATACGAAGAAGCCATGGGAAGAATTTAACCCACAGACTATAGTCTGCAGAATGCTATCCAAGATGCACACCATTGCTTTGAGTTGCAGGCACTATTCTGATTGTTCTTTTTCTTTTGTGTGGCTAATTTTGCAGAAATGATGGACATAAATGACGTACATCTGCTATACTTAGCATCTGTGTCAAGAACTGCGTGAGGTTCTGAGACATAGGGAAGACAATGTCTTCTCACAGGGATTGTAGAGAGAAAGAGACAGGAAACTGTCCACCAAAGTTTCCTAGTTCATTGTAGAGACATGAGTTGGTGTGATGTGCCTTCTCTACATGTTTATCTCATTTTTTTTGGCTCCAGGCTCTAGGGGATAATAGAGCTGCAAAAAAAGAAGAAACCCAAGTCTCTGATTTCCTGCATAGAGGTGCCCATCAGTCTAGAGACTGATAAATATACTTCCAGTAGGTTAAGCCTCTAAAACTTGGAGTCTTTCACTGACATGATTCCTAGCATTGTTGTAACTAGAACAATCATCCAGCGAAGAACACAAACCTTATAATTCCTCCAGTGCAGAGCCATATAAATGTGCTTTGAAAGCAACAATGATGGGAGGATGGCTAGATTCCTGCAGAAAGCTCCAGCAAGCTACAGATGGAGCTTTGAGAAAGAGATTTAGCCATGGAGGAACTATAGCGGCTTTGCTGTTAAGATGTTAAGAGGTGGGGGTCTAGTGGGAAGAGAGAGGTAACTGGGGATATGGCCTGGAAAGATATATCTCCCTCCCTGATTCAATTTCTTTCTCTCTCTCTCTCTCTCTCTCTCTCTCTCTCTCTCGCGAGCGCGCGAGCGCGCGCACTCTCTTCCCTTTCTGACTGCGATGACATTAGCAGATTTCTTCTGCCCATGCCCTTCCTCCAGGATGTTCTTGTCTTTAAGCCTGACAAACATAGACTGAAATTTCTGAACTGTGAACCCAAGCAAATTTCCCCTTTAAATTGTGTCCCGTTTTATCCCAGTGACTGAAAAAGTGACTGAGACACACAAGTTCAGACTCAGGCTCAGAGAGGTTAAATGGCTTGGACAAAGTAGGCCCGCTGGTTACAAGCAGAGCCAGAAATCCTGACCTTTCCTCTCCCTGACTGACCCAGTCTCATATCCAGAGTCTGGAGAGCTCCCTGGACAATCTAAAAGAAAGGTAACGGGCTGCTCCCCCCAGCTCCTCTCCACCAGACAGCTGGTGCCCGGCTTCCAAAAGCAACCCTGCTCAGTGTTCATGAATAAGCTGACTCCCTCCTCACAGGTCAAGCAATTCAGGACGTGTGACCCCCGGCGGTACAAAGGTCTAGTCCACAGGGCAGCATCTCCACAGTGCCTGTGTCCACTGCAGATGCTGGCCGACCCCTCATCATCTGACAGCAAGCCAGCAGCGTGGGAGTCAGAAGGCAGACGAGAAAATGGAGCAGGGTGAGAGAAGAGGGAGGAAGATATTAACAGTTTCTATTTTTTACTACGAAAAAAAGATTTTTTGACACATTAAGTAAATGAATTTTAATACATCTGCACATACCAAAGCCAGTTTTCCTAATGCAGCTTTTTCCTGCCCCAACATTCTTCCCAGCAAGATAAATGGCCGACGCTTTACCTTGCCTTTTCTTTCCCCTGAGCATCTCAAAAGCAGATTTTTGTCTTCTTTTTTCTATTGAAACAACCAGGCTTTGGCTCAGGGGGCTACAAACTACAGCATGAATGTGTACACACACAGAGAAACACAGACACACAGACACACACACACACCACTGCATACCACAGCCACACAGCTCCCCAGAACACACTGCTTTTGCCTATTTGAATTATGCTGAATATAAACCCATCACCTTTATAATCATACAAGGGTACAAATTAAGACACTTGGAAATCATGCGTCATTTTAAAACAAGATCTAACCTCCCAAATCTGTTTTAAAGAGCAGCAAACTTTTGAACCAAAGCAGATTGGATTAGGATAAATGGCTTTAGAAATTCATTAACTATTTAAATTCTTTCTCTCCATCCCATTTCATCTTGTGAACATCATTCAATTTAATTGCATAAATTTAAAACTAGCTGGAACGCTGCTAGGAGCGAAATGGTGTGATCTTTCTGGCCCTGGGTGTCATAGAATCTTAAAATCTACATTCCCTCTGACCTAGTAATTTCACTTCTAAAAATCTGTGCTATGAAACTATCACACAATCATGCAAAAGCTTATGTTTAAGAATGTCCACTGGAGAATTTATAATAGGAAAAGAAAATAAACAGAAAAACACTTAAATATCCAACAACAAATAACAATAGTTTTCTGAATGATGTGTATTTCTATAAATTGGCATAATATGAAGTCACTGAAAATGATTGTTTATATATCTTAATGTTGAAAAATGATAAGTAAAAATAAACTAATCAAATAAGATATGTAAATATATGTATACCAGAAATACATTCATTGGCATTGGCAGAAGTCTGACAAGACATACACAAATACATTCACAGTAAGTTACCTTTGATTCGTGGAAATTCATGTGCTATTAATTTCTAGTTCGCTTATCCATATTCCTTAATTGTTTTTCACTAAACAGCTATTTTACTATAAATAATAATGAAAAAATTAAACAAACAAAAGTCACTGCCATGCCTCTAAGATACTGTTTAGCCTCGTTTAGCAACATCAACTAGTGGTACTGCTGAATTGTTCATCAACCTGTCCACTGCTGCAACATTAGAAATTACCTGAATGGACACCCCAGCACAAAGTACACTGCTAATGGACCGCTGGGCCTGCTCCTCTAGTCCTCCTATTAGTCCTGACGTGAGACTTTCTAACATAAATATATCTACATTTTAATACTAGTAAAGTAACTGGAAGATTCTTCTATTCCATTCTCATCTAGAGATGCAGGAAAGGAAACAGAAGCCCCAGAGAAAGGGATCTACAGATTTTTTGTTTGTTTGTTTTTTATATTTGTGGGGTTTTTTTAAGCAGGAAGAGCAGAGAGAACAAAGACTAACCTCCATTTGCCAGGCCACTTGATGGATACCCCCACCATCTGAGTGGCCAGAGAGCCTCGGACCTTGGGAAGCCAGCCAGAGACTGACCAGCAGGGGGTGGGGGCGGGGCTCCCGAGTCTGGAAGCCCAGACTCAGGGCTCCCTACAGCAAAGACTGAGCTGCAGTGTTCGAAAAAGGTTGCAAGATTCATCCGTTTAATCAGTGAGTTCCCAGATGATGCTTGGAGTTTGATATGGATCATTCCAGCCTCTCTCAAATCGATCAACAAGTATTGATTGAGTGCCTACTGTTTGCTGAGCTTGACGCGAGGCATTTTGGGAGATGCAGAATGAGTAGGAAACCAGGTCTCTGTCTCCTTCAATTAGCGCCACAGGCCGAGGTGTTGCAAAGTGGGAGCTTCCTGAGTGTGACAAGGTGAGCTACAAATGCAGATGACAGGGGACCCTGAGGTCAGTAGGGCCAAAAGGATAAGAGGCAGGAAGGAAAGTGCAAGCTGAGAATCAGGGGCAGAGAATGCTCCTTGTGGAAGTATACATATTAGGAGGATGATAGCTATCGAAACAAAATACTCATAACCAATACCTTAACTTTGTAGGTTTATTTCTAGCTCATAAGACTGGACCTCCTCTTCGTGCAGTCATTCAGGGTCAGGGGCCGCAGGGCTTCCACTGTTTTCATCACAAGTCTTCCAAGGCCACCGGAGGCTTTGACGTCTATGCAGCATATAAGGGAAAGATGGCTCAGGATCTTAAGGAAGGGCTTTATAGTGCGGGGCTGCTGAGCTCCATCATTTCTCCCACGTGCAATTGGCTGCAGTCAGCTATTGCCCCACTTGGACGAACAAGGCAGACGTGGATCTTGATGGGTCAACCCTTTCATCAACAGCACTCTGAAAGGGTGCCACAAAACTGGTGGAAAGCTAGCCACAGTAGGTAAGGGCTGAAGGATGGGCAAGTGGGAAGTTTCAGAGAGATGGTCACAGTGAAAACAACAGAGCTGGACATTGCCTGGTATTACTCGGAATAGAAAGAAAGAAAGAGACTTGAGCAGCCAGTCTAAGAACAAGATTCCATCCAGGCTTATGTTTTCAAATTATAATCATGGAAAGCTCAATCCACACAGGGGTCTGCTTTGGTGACAGAGACTATTGGGCTTGGGGACTTGCATAATTTCAGAGAAGCCTGGGACCCCCCAAGGCCACAGTAATAATCATTCATGGTATCTTTAACAGGGCCTACCATATATCTGTGTTGTAAGTTTGGTCCGGAAGGTCAAGGAGTTTGCAACCTCTATGTCAAGGTTTAAATCTAAAATAGCCCCCACGGCCTCATGTGTTTGGATCTGGGGGTGGTACAGCTGGCTGACTGTTGGGAGGAAGGGTCAGGTCAGAGAAACAAGTCATGGGATCATGGCTTGGAAGGATCCTTCTCCCCCTGCTTCCTAGCTGCCAAGAAGCGAGCAGCTTACTTCTGCCAAGGCGTTTTCACCATGCTGCTCACCATGTAAGGACTGCAACTTCTGAAATGTGAGTCAAAATAAACCTTACCTCCTTTCCACTGTGGGTGTCAGGTATTTTAGCCCTGTGACAATAAAAGTGACCGAGACACTTTCATTCAACATAAGTTAGACCTTAGAGATGTTCATGCTCCCTCTGCAAACTAAAGAGATCAGGAGGACCCTGCTGAAGTAGAGGCTCCAGAGCATCCTTAACTACATGGAGAACTGGCTGAGTGGATTTTCAGGGAAGCCCAGAACTCCCTACCCCTGAGGCTGCGGGGACAGACTGCCTATGGATATTAGCTCTAAAGGTTCATCAGGATTTAAGCCCCACCCCCCAGCCCATCAAAGTGAGAGCAGTTATAAGGTACTAACCTGTAGCTCTGTGAACTCATAGGTTTATGTTATTTTTTGAGAGCACATGGAGAGTGACTCTACCCAAGTAACAGGACTTCTCCAAAGCAGGGCTCTGCTGAGGTTGAATGCTCTAGGCTTATACAAGCCTGGCTGGAGTCTCACTCTCAAATTTTCTGTTCAAGCCTCTTTCTCTCTTTGTTTTCCAAATGTCACTAGCCTATATCACTAGCTCATGCCTGGTCCCTCTAATATGACCTTCTCCCTGCAGCTTCATGCCCTGCCATACCCAGTCCATGTTGGCTATTGCTACTGTGGACCGACCTAGGTCTCAGCCTTCTATAAAACAAGTCAGTTTGACCAGAAGAGACAGCCCACACTTGTAATCCCAGCTACTTCAGAGGCTGAAGCAGAAGAGTCACCAAGTTTGAGACCAGCCTGGGCAATTTAGCTGTCTCAAACTTCAGAAAGAGCTAGGCACATATAGCTCAGTGGTCCTTGGGTTTCATTCTTAGTAATACCAAAATATACTAACTTTGACACTGTGACCTCTAAGTACTTTCTCAATGGTAGTGTCTTGTGAGTGTGAGTTCGTCCCACATAGGAAGCCCACACACACCTTTATAAGACCCTAACAATTTTAAAATACAAAGTTAGAAATCAGACTAAGAGAGAGGAAAAGAAAAGGACCTTGTACATTATTAGACTAATATTTCCCTAAGTGTGCTTCAGGAATATTCTATAGACTCTTAACAAGCTGTGTATATCTGTGTGTGTATATATGTGTGTGTGTGTGTGTGTGTATAAATACACACACACACATATATATGATACCTGTATATCTTTATAGTATCATTTCCTCTCTGTCCTATGTGTATCCATATGTATGTAAATGTATAAATATGTTAAATATGTAATATATTTAAAAGCTGGCATCTGTATAATATGCCAGCATATATGGATGCCAGCCTCTATTTTCTGTACATACTAAATAAACAATGGCATGTGTACAACACATCAAGCATTATGCAGAATTTTTCAAATACTGTCTTTTTCAACCCTCCCAGCAATCCTATTACTGTCACCGTGCCCATTTTATAGATGAGGAAACTGATATTTAGAGGGGCTGAGCACCTGCCCAAGGTCACACTGATGTAAGTGGAATGGGGACATAGAGACAATGCTTGCCCTCAGTCATCACACTGTGCTGCTTCCTCGGCATTCTTTGGTCCATCAGCTTGGGAATTTCTAGGTTAAACAAAGTCAGCGGATCCATTTGCTGTAAAGCTCCTCAGAGCTCAGCCTCCCTTCCACAATGCACACAGGGTGGCTCAGTAGTTAAAAGTTTAGTCTCTGAGGCAATGTTGCCTCCTGATCTTGAACCCTAGCTTTGCTCCTCACTGGCTGAGTGACCTGAGGCACATGGCTTCACCCCTCTGTACCTCATCCATAAAATAAGTATAACAACAGCACCTATTTCCTAGGGCTGTCTGCAAGCCTTACATAAGTTAGCTTGTTATAAGATCCAAACCAAATGCTCTCTCAGTTTTGACTGTTGCTAGAGAGAGCAGCACTGTCGAATACATTGATCCTAGAGCTCCAGCTTCCCAGAGCACCTGGGTTGGATCATTCTTCTCACTTAATGAGGAAACAGAGGGGACCAGCCTGGCTCAGGGCCATGCAGGCTACTCGTATCCAGATGCTGAGTCCGTGTCACCCCGACAAATCTACCGGCCTCTCTCTACCATATTTGGCCATTTGCAGTGAATCTAGTTACAGAACTGTAACCAAATGGAAAATCACAAGGCTTTAGCTTTTTTCCCTGCATGTGCCCATCCAGTGCTCAACTCAGAGAGTTGATTTTAATCAGAACAAAAGAGACCTGGAAAGAAGTCTTCAACAGGAGCAGTTCCCTCCCCAGAGGATGGTCTTGCTGACAGCCCTGCAACCTGCCTTAGGCAAAATGATGCTGTCCACCAGGGACGCTGGGCACTTGCAGCCAGCAGCAAGCAACACTCCACAGCTGGGGCAGCTGCCTCTGTCCTTGCACTGCCCAGAGCACACCTGGGGGCTGGGGAGAGGAAGGGGGGAAATAATCCCTTTTGGGCTCTTACAGGAAGCATTTTAGAATATAGAAAAAAATTAAATGTGACAAAGACTACAAGACAGGGGGTAAGGTGAAAATCATGCTATTTGTATGAGGTTCCTCTAATTTGTGTGATTTCTTGGTGACAATCTGTGTATCTTACTGCTGCAGTCTGTGCAATAGGAAAGTGTGTGTGTGTGTGTGTGTGGAGAGAGAGAGACTGAGAGAGAGAGAGAGAGAGAGAGAGAGAGAGAGAGAGAGAGAAAATGAATGAGCAGGAAGGAACTTGCTAAAACCTAGCGAGAGTGAAACCTTTGAAAATAGCCACGCTGAAAGCTTTGGGCTTCAGGCCCAGGTTGGGGGGCTCTTCCTCCAGTGAAGGCATGATTTCATCTGCTCTCAATGCTCTAGTTACACAAGGGTCTGAGAGCAGCACCCAACCTACTATCCTTTTAAATCCTAACCATACAAAAGAGAGCACACAATTTCAGGAACAGTGTCCTTCTTACCCTCAGGATATACTATACCTTCAGCCCTAGGTTACTGATCATTATTTATTTCTTTCGGAGTACCAAGTATACTGAACACCTCCTAAGACCAAGTGCTCCTATGGACATCGCTTCCTCTGCAAGATGAGAGATTTCATGAGCTCACCACCTACTGACGGCCACTGGAATGCTTTGCAGACATTGGCTTGGTGAAGGGCTTAGTCAGTGGACTTCACCAAGTAAGTCATCAAGGCCTCCTCAGCCCTTGACCACCTTGGGGGACACATGCATGAGAGAAGCCTTCAAGTGTCCCAGAGAAGGAAAAATCTTTCTTTCAAGTCTTTCAAATAAATAATCACTGCCCATGACAATTATTTAAATGAGACATTCCTTATATACCGAGATATTTAGCTAAGCATTGTCTGGGACCCTTCCTTTGAATTCAAATAAGATAGAAGTTTTCTAATTAAATATTAAATAGGTACATTCTGTTCATTTGTTTTCACTTAGGGGTTGTTGCTTCAAGTAAGTAAGTTGTTTTACCAGTGTTCCCTTTTGTATTATTTTATGTGAGAGGTAGGTTCAGGCCAAGTGTGTACATGTCACAGGGATGAGAAAGATGAAAAATGTCAAGAAACTTTCAGGTTTCCCAGTGCAACTCTGGACATCTGTTAAGTCCCCTTATTACTCATCTCTCCCAAGAGATGATTTAGGGATAACAGCAGCTATTGTGCAGGTGGTCACAGCTGCAACAGCTGAGGATCAGCCATTTATTCAATAAAGATTTGCCAAGTGCTTGCTGTATGCCAGATACTGGCCTAGACACTAGGGACCTAGCTACCAGCAAGAGGGTACAGTTCCTGCCTTCTAAAGTTCCCATTACAGGTCTCCAGAACTGAGGTCCTTGACCCTAGTTACACAGATGAGAATACTGAGGTCCAGCAAGGAAAAAGGACTTACACAAAGTCATCTCCCTCTGAATACCTGAGCTGGAACGCAAACCCAACAGCAGGTTGGGCTCATGCTCTCCGCCTCTATTGAAGAAATTGTCCTCAGTCAGCTTTCTCGTGCCTATGGCTGATCACAGGAAAAAGACAGAGGCCTAGAGAATGGTCTCATTGGAAAACTTTTGTTTTCACTTGCTTCATGAACGTGCAAAGTAGAACATCAGTTTCCAAAAAGCAGCTGCTTGGGCTTATTAATTACGCATAGAAATTTCAAAGGTAAGACTGTCCTGCAAATATTTTTTTTAATTGCTTAAGAAAAAATTCTGTCTAGACCAAAAGAGTCTATCTCTTTTGAGATTCCCAAGGAGCTTACAGATGAGTAACCTGTGAATTGGTCTGGGGTGGAAGTCATAGAAACTGCTCCCTTCAGACCCTTGCCTCCCAGACATCAGTCCCCTGCAGCTAAGATCTGGAAATAGAGAACCACAGAAGTGAGTCACCTGAAAAGAATAAACAAGGACACTGTGTAGTTTTTATCCTATGCCTTCTCTTTGTCTGCAGATGCATTGCATCACACATTATCAAACCCAATTACAGACCTGAGAGTGGGGTATTAGTTCTCCTCCCATTATGTAAGTTACACAGCCAAGCCCATCTAATGCTAATGACAACTCCTTGTCCACTACACGGCAATAAAATGGAAGATATTTTCTGAGAAGAAGTGATGAGAACAGAGAGGGACCAGGATTAGAGCAAGGGGAAAATGAGAAGGCTCAGGTGGTGGATCAACAAATATTTAATGAGCACATGCTACGGAGAAGGCATTAGGCCAGTCATGTGCCATGAGGGTACTCAATCAACCAGTCCCTCCTGCCATCCCCAACCAGTGTGGGCTCAGCATCCACCTACTGGGGCCACACCTGTCCCTTCCCCTCTCCTCCAGTGACAGCCATCTGATTTATTCTTCTGCATGTCATCTGTCTGTCAAATGCCTACTTCATGAATGAAATAATGTACATAAAGCAATTAACACAGCCCCTGGCAAATGACAAGTTCTCAGTAAAAGTTAACTATTATTATAGTGTTTTCAATACCAGTACGTTGAAATAACAGTGAAACTGATGCCTGAGTCTTCAAAGAATAAGATCAAATACAGAGAATCCTCCAGACTGGTATGTAACCAACTGGACTACTTTCTTTTGCTAAATACACTTTGTGGGTTTAGGTGTCTGCATTTTCTCTATGCCAGATCATATTCTACTCTCCATCTATTCACAGTTCATAGCTTCTTCAAGACCTAAATGAAATACATGCATCCTAGGACTTGATACCAAGACGGGGTGTCTTTTAGTATAGCACTATATAGTAGAAATATAATGTGAGCTTCATATGTAACTTTAGATTTTATAGTAGCCACAAGAATAATGATTATATTATTATTTGAAAATTTTTCATGGAACCCAATCTATCCAAAGTATTACCATTTCAACATGTAATGAATATAAAAATTAATGATGGAGTATTTAATGTCTTTTTGTTTGTATTAAGTCTTTGGTGTTTAGTAGTTATTTTATATCCATAGCATATCTGAATTTGAACTAGTTACATTTCTAGTGCTAATAGCCACATCATATAGCTGGTGGCTACTGTTCTGGATGACATTTCACCTTGACAGCAAGCTGACTCTGTTCCTTTAAAGACTAAAATATCTTGTGCATTAATTGTGGTGGAGGGGTAGATCATTAGAGTAGCAGGTGGTCCTGTTGGTCCCTCTGTCCTCAGGGGATCTGTGAAGAAGGAGCCTGTTTCTGCCCAAAGCAAATCAAACAAACCCATCTAAGGCCCTGCTGATAATACATTCATAGAGTTTCACACCCCAGCACACAAACAGGCTTCGGCTAAAGAGGCTTTAAACATACCTTCAGGTCTGCAACTATCCTTCCCCAAAGTCTGCTTCGCAGAGCTATTACCTTTGCATCCCAATATTGCCTTTTAAGTGGACACCGAAAACAACCCCTTTCTCTAGCTCCCTGATAATGACATTGTTCTGCATAATTCATGCATTTTTGCAGGTTTCCTGAGTATCCGCTGTATTCTGACCATCATGCAGAGGAATACGATACTGTCCCAGTCCTCAAAGCTTCAAGGGGGCAAGCAATAGGAGAACAAGCCTTTCTCTGCTCTTTTTGGAATTCCAATCAGAATCATCATGAATATGTTCCAGAACTGGAGCCTACTCTTGGACCTGACTGCCTATTCTGAGACTTGGATTCACTCAAATTGTTTCATTTTCTGTACCTCTCTCCCCTCCTGGATACTCAAGTTAGCTATGCTGTGATACTGGCATCGCAGATTTCTAACCTGTGGTTATATGTAGGTTCCCCACGTCCACCCAGCTCACCTGCTGAGAATCAGATGCTCAGTCAATTCTTGCTCTCACCTGGGCCATGTTCCTCCACAAGGACCAATCTCCACCTACAGGCACATGCAGCATTGAACATCAGTTTCCAAAAGGCAGTTGGCTGAGGCTTCCAAATTACTCATAAAAATTTCAATGGCAAAAAATGTCCTCCAATATTTAAAGACATTGCTTAAAAAAATCTTTGTCTAGACTGAAAGACACTGTCCTTTTTCTACCTTGGAGACAGCCAACCAGAAAATGAACCCATGAAACTATGAATCACAACAAACCTTTCCTCCTTTGAGTTACACATGTCAGGTATTTCATCCCAGTGATGAGGAAAGTGATTAAACCCTATCACATTCTCTTTATTCATTCATCAGCTGATGAGCGCCTCGGCTGAGTCCCATAGCTTAATTATTGCTACTTGCACCACAGTAAACATGGATAAAGGTTTCCTTGACCTTTACTAAATGGTTTAGTTCTTACCATACTTCATAACCTACCCCCATGTCTTCTATATTTCTCACAGAATGTAAGTTCCAGTCCCAATGACATAACTACCTTTTACTCAAACTCTTCATAAATCTAAAGTATATATAAAGTTTTATATATAAAGTTTTATAAATATAAAGTTTTGGTCAATGCAAAATATAATTGTCCTCATGGTTGCTTTTTTCATCTTTCAAAATGGAGATTAATAATTATTGCTTCTCAAACCTTACATCTAATAAGAGATTAATACCCAAAATATATAAGGAACTCCTACAACTCAGTAGAAAGAGAACAAATAACCCAATTTAAACACATGCAAAAGACTTGAATGTTCATTTCACGAAAGAAGATATACAACGGAGCTGTATGAAAAGATGCTCAATATTAGTAATCATCAGAAAAAAGAAAATCAAAGTCATCCTCACATTTGCTAGGATGGCTAATGTTAGAAACACAAAAGAAAATCAGCATTGATGAGGATGTGAGGAAGAGGGGATCCATGGACACCACTGATAAGAATGCAAATTTGTATAACCATTATAAAAAACACCATGGAGTTTCCTTACATTAAAAATATAATAACCATCTTATCCAGCAATCTTACTAAGGGACATAGATCCAAAGAAAATTAAATCATTATATGGAAGACGTCTCTGCATTCTGACGGTCATTGCAGCAGTACTCACAATAACCAAGATATGGAATCAACTCAAGTGTCCATCAACAAATGACCAGACTAAAAATATTAGATTTGTGGTCAATGGAATTCTATCTAACTATAGTTGCAGCAATGTATTGAATACCTGCAATTGCTGAGAGTAGATCATGTTCTCACCAAAACTAAGGGATAAGTATGTGAGATAATACGTATGTTAATTACCCTTAGTTATTCCACAATGCTTACATGATTCAAACCATCTTGTTGTGTACCATAAATATACACAATATTATTTGCCAATTTAAAATATAATTAAAAAGAAAATAATTGCTTTTATTTACAGTGAATATGTGATGGTCACATATTACTTAATCCAAGAGCAGAGCAGTGATGTTAGAACCTCAATTTTGTAGATTCTGCATCTGTTCAGCAGATGATTTTTGAACAAATACTGTGCTTCAGGCACTGTCCTCAATGATAGAGATAATCAGTGAACAATCTAGAATTACTCCTTTCATTGAGCTTGCATACTAATAGGAGATATAGGTAATAAACAAAACAGGAAACTAAAATATACAGAAATCAGATGTTGACAGGTGCTATGGGAAAAAAAAGCAAGTTAGCATTCATAGTCAGGGCAAAACAGAAGTTTTCATCAAAAGAGGCAAGCCAGGTAGCTACCTGAGAGAAGAGCATTCCAGGCAGACAATAGCAAGTGCAGTGGTCCTGAGGCAGACAGATTCTTCTCATGATTGGGAAAAAGCAAGGACCACTGAGGCTAGAGAGAAATGAACAAGTAGAAATTTTACTTCTCTAGAAGAGAGAAAAATCAGAGGCACAACAAGGAGTGAGCACAAATCATACTTGAAGATTTTTTAAAGACTTTGGCTTTTACACATAGATTAAATCTATTAGAATGTTTTAAACAGAAAAAAAAAATCTGACTTGATTTTGAAAGAGCCACTCTAACCTTTGTTGTGTGTGTGTGTGTGTGTGTGTGTGTGTGTGTTTTGTTTTGTTTTGTTTTGTTTTGTTGGTACCAGGGATTGAGTTTGGGTCCTTGCACTTGTGAGGCAGGCAGCAGAACCACTGAGTTAAATCCCCAACCTGAGCCACTCTAACTTTTGTGCCCTCCACTGTGAAGAATGGAATGGTAAGAAGGAAACACAGAGGTCAGAAAATAGTCTGATCCTGGGTGTATTGTTAAGAGAGAGCCAATGGGATTCTGAGATGATTTGGGCATGGATTGAGAGAGATGGAGAGACTCCTAGTTGACTACAAAGGTTTGGGCCGGGGCACCTGGAAGAATGTGGCTGCTCTGGGGAAGGTGATATGGGGAAACTGAAGGGAGGAGAAAGTTTGGAGGTAAAGATCAGAAGTTTATTTTCAAGGAAAGATATTAGAGTTGTACTGGTGGCTACTGTACAAGTCTAGAGTTGAAGGACGAGAACCAGGCTAGAAAGACAAATGTATGACAAACTAGTTTAAAGCGTGATATTAAGCTGGGAGCCTTGCTAAGATGATCAAAGGAGTGAGAGAAGGTAGAAAAGAGGTCTAGATGTTCCCCCAAAGCCTCAAGTGCTCATAGGCGAGGCTTTTAGGAAGTGGCTCGATCTAGGGTATATGAACATAGATAAAGCATGTGTGGTAACTAAATTAACCTACTGATTTGGATGTGGATAATGGGAAGACCCACACTGGGTGTAGGTGGCACCATCCAATAGGCTTGTAACCTGGATGGATAAAAGGAAAGGAAGGCTGGATGCTCACTGCTTCCTGCCTCCTGCCTCCTGCCTACCATGCCATGGACTGATTCTCCTCTGTGATGCCCCTCTGCCATGCCACCCTGCCTTAGAGCCAGCTGACTGTGGACTGAAACCTCTACAAATTGTGAGATAAAATAAATCTTTCCTTCTCTAACTTGTAGGTGTCATGTCAGGTATTTTGTTCCAGCAATGAGGAATTAAGTAAAACACATATCTTCCTGCAAGTAGAATAAAGCAGACTATCTGAGGTTCAGGCCCAAATTCTTCCCACAGACCCACGCTCAGGGACAGACTTGGAAACCAGCAGCCAAACAAGGGAGGAGTGTGGTTACCCACACTTACAACACCTTTTCCATGAAAAGACATGGAAGACTTTCCCCTCACCCCCTCACTTTGTTTCCCAGAGAGGTTTGTCACTGCACCATGTGTGGTGAAGACCAAATATAAATGCTTGCAAAATAATAACAAAAAGATGATTATTACAGGCCAAAAGGAAATATCCAAAAAGCTGAGTTAGAGGAACAGCAGGGGAGCTAAATTGTCCTCTTTCACCCTGCAGCACTTGTATACCACCCACCCATCCAGAATGGGAGACAGCTCACTGTCCTGTGCAAGCTCCTAGGGACATGGGGCTGAAAGGATGGTAGATCATGCAGGTAGAATGTGTTGAGCAAGGTGGAGAAATTAGGACAACAACCGTACTGCATGCTGGATACTCTCCACTAATAATAGCCCATTAAAGCAGCTATTATGATTATCTCCGTTTTACAGACACGGAAACTGAAAAGTAGCAAGAACAAAATAAATCAGATCCCTGGCCTAGGAAGATTTGTCACTGGCTTTCAATTTTATGTCCTTCCTCTCTGGTGCTTGACTTCTGTATACGGGCATTTTAATAAGTTTTTCCGTTGTCTTCTGTGCAGTATGCTACATTTTCTGCCTTTCCTTTTGCCACAGTTGCCTTAAAAGAGACATATACACTTCTAGTTCCTGCTTTATTAACTCCTGGTCCCCTTTCACTTCAGGCCTCTCCCATCCTTGCTGCATCCTGAAAATGGCTCCCAGTGACTTCAGCAGTTGAGCCCGGAGCGCTCTCCTTACCACTCTCTCCTTAAAATGTCGCCATCACACAGTGCTTCATATGGCCCTCTCCACCTCCTCTATCACGACTGCCAGGTTTCCTTCTGCCTCTCTGAAAGTCACCTTCCCTGGTGCCTCCTCCTGCTGGCCTCCTAAATCAGCCCTTCCCGGAAGTCCTAGGAAGGATTTAGGGGCACAAACATAAACTTCAGAGTCAATGGAATCAGTTCAAGTCTCAACTCTGCCTCTGGTTAGTTTTGTAATCTTGGTTAACCTACTTTACCTCTCAGGACTCTGTGTCTTTTCCTTTCTTTTTTAATGTAAAGAGGATATCTATTTTATAAGCAAGTTGAGTTGATTCCAGGAATGCAAGCTTGGTTTCAGATTAGAAGAAAAAGATCAATGCATTTCACATTAACGAAATAATTGACAAGCATCATATGACTGTCTCAGTAGAGTGAAAGTAGTTGATCAAATCCAACATCAATTCATGATTTTTAAAAATTCTTAGCAAACTAAAAATGGAAAAAGAGCTATCAACCTGATATGGAGGCTACATTATAAGAGAAAAGAGGGGACAGTCTGTGGTCTAGTAGTCTAGGTGAAATCTGTTCTATCCTTGGTAGCTAAACTGGTTCGGGCCCTGGCTGAAATGCTGGCAGGGCCTCTGGCAGGTGGGCTAACACCTGGGTCAGGGCAGGGACCATGGATGGCTCTGGCTGTTGTTCAGACAGGTGAAAGAAGGAGCTCATCATGACTCTTTAGGAAGCCACCTGCAGGTGCATCAGACCCTCCCTAGAATTCCCACCTTGCTGGTGGTGAGGAGTGCCTATGATGTTGACAAGTGACTCAAATGTTTCTGGTTGGGGCTGAATGAGAGCTACAGCTTAGCAAGGAAAGAAGCAGACAGAAATAGACCAAGGGTCCCACAAAGATGGAAATATGTCACCTAAAAGGTTGGACCATTCTATCATTGTGTCTCTAACACCTTAGCCTGATCAGCATCTCACCTTAACTTTTCCCCACTATCAAGTGCACGAAGAACAGAAACCAGAGAAGGTGAGTCTGACAGAGATAGCAGTGGCCCGGACAATGGCTCTCAGACCTTGTAAGATATTGAAATCACCTGCCCCAGAGCCAAAGGCTCTAACTTAATTGTTTTTAGGTAAGCCCCAAGGTCTGCATCCTTTTAGTCTCCCCTAAGCACTTCTAATGTATAACTAGGGTGACAATCCTGACTTAGAGTTCTATGCACTTCTTGGGGGAGGGGAGCCACATCCAGGTAAGAGGAAATGACAAAGGAGCTCTGAGTGAAGGGAAGTCACAGGAAGCCAGGGACACTCATCCCCTAGAGGGCTGGTGCATGTCTGTCCTGCTTTTAGGCTCACCTACGCCACCTCTGAACCTTCTTGCTTCTCATTCTTTTCTAGTAAATTCTATCTCCTTTCAAGTTCAAAGGAGACTGCTGAAAGGAAAATGAAGTAGACTAGACCAATTTTTCCTTGTTAAGAGAGCTCCATAAGAATTGTTTTACTGCTTTATTTGGAGTTTGACTTTTTGTAGGACCAGACCAAAACGAGCATTAGTATTCTGTGCATTCTCTGAGGTGACCCTTGGTATTCAAAGAAAATAACATAAAGCAACAGACCGTGCACATTAGGATCATGTTCAGTGCTGCTTTTCTCTCCAGCAGTGATTTCATAATTCACATCATTCTATGGGAGCTTGGGAGGGCTTTGAAGGCCGTCTGTCCAGCCTATCATCCGTGGGACATTAACAAAGCTTCACTGAGAAGCGTGAATGCACCATCACCGCAGCCTGAGTTTCAAACCCAGCATGCCCACTGCCTAACACTAAAATGCCTCAGTTTACTTGCTCATGAAATGAGAATTGTGATACCCACCTCCACACTACCACAGAGTTGTGAAGAATGGATGCATCAACTATAAATGTTAGTCTTTATTTGTTAGCATTGTGAGTCCTGAATATAATATCTGGAAACAAGACCGTGCACGAAAGCTTCAGGACACTACCCATCTCTGCCACTGTATATGGCAGCACTTTTAATCAGTAGAGATTTTGCCCTGAAAGGGACATTTAGCAATATCAGGAGATACTTCTAATTGTCACAACTAGTAGGTAAAAGTGTGGGATGCTGATAAACATCCTACAGTGCATGGGGCACCTCCCACAAGAAAATACTATCTACCCAAAGTGGCGACAGCCCTGAGGTTGGGAAAGGGCTCTGTAACCTTGCCGTGCTCAAGTGTCCCCGAGAGGAGGTTCACCAGGGTGGTCAGGGGTTATTTCTGCCTTCATTCCACTGGTTGCTCAGAACTTTTCCCAACAGCACAGATGACTGGGGATGGCATACACCACCCAGAAGCCTCACATGGGGCAGGAGCACAAGGCAGAGTGAGCCGGCCACAGTGGAGGGAGAGGTTTCCAGTGGGCAGTTGAGCACAGGGAGAAGGACACCCCAGAGAGCACCTGCTGAAGCACATGTGAGGGTTGTCATCATCTCCGATTCAATGTGATGTCAAATTCATGCTCATCCCAACCTGTGCTCCATGGTTCTCATTACCAAATGGCAACATAACCCATGCAATTGTTGCTCAGGCTGGAAACCTAGGAGTTGCTCACATTTTCTCTTCAGGTACTTTCCTCAACCGCCCACTACCAACTACACACAATTTTCCCTCAGAAATATCCAGACTCTGTTGTGCTTTGGATCTAAAATGCTCCAAAGGCCAGCTGATTGGGCTTTAGAGAAGTGATTGGGTCATGCTGAGTTCGTAGCCGAGTGGGCCGTTAGGGGATGGGGCCAGTTGGCGAAGGGAGACCCCTGGGGTGTCCTTGAAGGTATCTTGTCCCTGGCCCCTTCTTTGCCTGCTCTTTTCCTCTCTGTTTCTTTCCCAGCAGCCATAAGATGAGCAGCTTTGTTCTACCACCCCTTCTACAGTGAGGTTCAGTCTCACAGCACTAGAACCAGTCAACCACAGACAAAACTCTGAAACCATGAGCCAATATAAGTCTTTCCTTCTCTAAGTTGATTTTCTCAGGTATTTGGTCACAGGGACAGAAAACATTAACACAGACTCCATCTACTCACTCCTGTCCACCTCAATCTTCATCCCAGCCAACACCCAATTACACTTATTTACTACACACACACACACACACACACACACACTCCGCTAAAAAGCTACCCAAATGCTTTCAAGATAAAGGATAAAATCCTTAACAAAGTCTGATAGTGCCCAAGTCCTTTGTGGCTCTTTTCATTCCCTAAAAGTACCATGCCACAGGGCCTTTGCAAATGCTTGCTTTATTCTTTGTCACCCTCTCGCTTCCTTCCCCAATTAATTTTGTTAATACCTATTAATTCATGCTCTTGCTAAAGATTTCACCTCCCTACACTAAGTCACTACTCTCTCAGGAAACTATTTCCTGACCTTCACCAAGCCTATTTCACTTGCATCCTACACCATCTCTTCTCCATAGTGCCTATCACATTGGTTCATTTACATTTATATTTAAAAATCATCAATTGAAATTCATCTCCTTCACTTATGAGAAAACATCACCTGATTTGTAGCTGACCATTTATATTCACAGCATGAAGTACAATGCCTGGTGCATAGCAGAAATTTTATACTTGTTGAATGACTTAATATGATTTCCAAAGGCAAATTTGGAATCAGCTTTAAAACAAATAAAAATAAATCAAATGAATCAATGCTAGAAAGTAAAGCCTACGGGTTCTTCTCACATTTTCAACCTCCTCTATACCAAGACTAGCATTTGGCCCAATGGCCTATTTTTCTGCCAGAAGGTCTGAAATGTTCCCCGTTCCTCTGAGGCAAGCATGTCTGGTACAGGAGAGATTGTGAGGTAATCTGCCTTCTTCTCCAACAAATCCTGCTTGCCCTGGGACAGCCCAGGCAGTGGCAGCTGATATAGCCACAGAGAGAATTTCTCCCTGGTTTAGGCACTCCCTCCTCTCTTCTTCCAGGTCTTATCATGGCATTTTCAAGCTGGAACAAGACCCACTTCAGCTATCAGGCTTGCCGTATACAGTGACTCAACTCAGGGGACTCTCTTGAAAATGATAAGGCCGACTTTGGAGTCCTCCGTCTCTGAAATCCATAAGCAGCAAAATGGCAGGCTGTGCCACTGAGGCCAGCAGCGATGCCCTGCAGGTGAGGCAGATCTTCCCCGCTCCTGCTGGGTACCCCTGGGAGCTCCTAAAGGAACCCAAACCCTAGCAGCCTGATCCAGAGACCAGTTCTCAGATATGGCATCTGTGAGTGATGTATATTTCTGGGAAAATACTGAGCTTCTGTCCAAATGATATTTAAGCCAACCTAAAAGATGAAATGTGCTATTTGTTTTCTTTCCTAAGGTCCTTGATGTCATGGCCAGCAAAAGCAGGTTTCCAGTACTGTACTGTATTTATTTTGAGAGAGAAAAAAAGAAGAGAGTGGGGCGGGGGAGACGCTCTCTGTCTGGGAGGAGGAAAGGGAAGGAGGAAGATATGAAGAAAGCAAAAGAAAAGGGAAGAGCAAAAGGAATGGTGATGGGAAAGAAAAGAGAGCTCATTCAGGGGAATTTTTTTATATTAAATTCCAAAACCAGAAAGCTCTGTGTACATGGCTCCTTGTTTTCTCCTGCTGAAGCCCAAAGGCAAACCAAGATGCTGTATCAATTACAGAAAAAAATCAATGAAGATACTGTTCAGGAGTCCTTTTCACCATTCAGTGCGGATGGTATCCTTCACTTTCTAGCACTGATTCATTTACTTTCTGCCTCTCTGGGGGCTGCTGACATATTGCTGCTCTGAAGAAGGTGAAGCAAAATCACCTTTGTTTCTTACTGCAGCCTGCTCCTCCATACCGTTTGTTAGAGGAGCCACCAGTGACCTCACTGGGCATGTGGGACTGAAGGGCAGGACCTCAGTGGGGCCATTTGTGAACTTTGGTGCCTCCCTACCAGGCTGGCCTCTCCCCTGAGATGCCCAGAGCCCCTTCAGGCCTCTAGCACATGGGCTGAGAACTTCATGAATTTTCACATCTCGTGCTATTGTCCTCCTCACATTGAAAACAACGCCTTCTAGAGAAATAAAAACGGTTCCACAGCAATGCATTGACACAGGAGGTCCAGACACTGTGACAAGAGGGAATGTTTAAATACTCTCCTCTAATCCCATTTTAGACTTCAAACATTTCTAGAGGGGTTAAAACTTCAGTCCTTGTACTAGTTTCTTATTGCTACCGCAAAACAAAACAAAACAAAACAAAACAAAACAAAACAAAAAACATAAATTTATGGCTTAAAAGAACATAATTCTAGACAAGTATGGTGGTGCATGACTGTAATCCCAGCACGCAGGAGGCTGAGGTGGGAGAATTGCTGCAAGTTCAAGGTCAGCCTGGGCTACATAGTGAGCTCAAGTCATCCTGAGCCACATAGTGAGACCCTATTTTGAAAAAAAAAAAGAACACAACTCTATTCTTTCATGGTTCTAGGGGTAAAGTTCACATGAGTGAGCAGTGGGCCTGCATTCTTTCTAGGAACTCTGCAGTAAGATTCTTGTCTTTGCTTTTTGTAGCTTCTAAGACTGCCTACCTTCCTTGCCTATCATCCTTCCTCTGTTATGAAAGCCAGCATGACAATCTCTCTCCCCCTCCCCCCTTCCTCTCCCTCTCTCTCTCCCTCTTCCCTCACTTTTTCTTAGTCTGTTTCCTTTGTCACATCCCTTTCTCTGCCTTTGACTTTCTTCAGAAGATGACTCTTCTGATGGTACCAAGCCCTCCCAGATAATCCAGAGTAATCCCCCCCATCTCAAAATCTTTAGATTAATAATACTGGCAGTCACACTTTTTCCACATAAGGTAACATAGTCATAGACTCTAAAGATTAAAGCATGGACATTGGATGCTGGGTGTGGTGGTGCACACCTGTAATCCCAGCACTTGGGAGGCTGAGGCAGGAGGAGAATCACTGTGAGTTGAGACCAGCCTGGACTACATAGTGAGTTCCAGATCAGTCTCAACTACATAGTGAGACCCTGTCCCCCCCCCCAAAAAAAACATGGACATTGGAGAAGCATTTTTCTGTTCATCACACTTCCCAACTTTTTAGTAGCTGTCATAGTTTGGATTTTAAATATCCCACAAAGGCCATGTGCCAAAGACTTGGTCTTGGTTAATGGCATTGTTTAGGTGGCTGAAATTTAAGAGGTGGGGCCTATGGGGGCTAGTAAGTCCTCGGGGGTATGCCCTTGAAGGTTATATCTTATCCCTGGCCCCTTCCTCCATCCTGATTCCTGGCCACTGTGACGCAAGCAGCCTGTTCTGTGGAACACGCCCACACCACCGTGATGTTCTGCCTCATCACAGGCTAAAGCAATGGAGCCAGCCAACTGTGGACTGAAACCATGAACCATGATAAATCTCTCCTTAAATTTTTTTACTCAGGCATTTTTGTCACAGTGATGGAAAGCTAACACAATAGCAATGAGAAAAGCTAACACAACAGGAAACACAATAAGAAAGCTAACACAATAGGATTCTTCCCAGCTAGGTGAGTGGGAGCTAAGTGGGGCTATGCAAAAGCTGGGGTAGGAGGAGGACAGTGGATGCTAAAGAGGAGTGAAGACTGTAAAACTGAGAGGTGGGGTGACATAGAATTGATTTCAATGACTTAATCCCTGACTTTATGCACAGCATAAAAGGGCTGTTAGCTATAATCATGCTGTAAATTCATGCTTTCCTTTCTTCCCTCTATGTCCAAACACAATGATGATACAAAAAATGAAATATAACAGAAAAAATTTTAAAATACACAAAGCAAGGTGAACATCTCCATAGGTAGAAGCAGAGCTGAAACACCAGGCTTGCTTGGCCTGGGCTCCAAAACGATATTCTCTGTCAGCTGAGAGTTTGGTTTCTGGGGAGTAGAAAGGACAAAAGTTTCAAGAAGCCAGGGTGACACTGGATCTAGGGACAGGCTAGCAGTTCCATGCTTGTGAAAGAAGATGGAAAGTTTCCCAAACAGTCTTACCAGGGGCTCCGTTGAGCTAAAATTGTGCACAGCTAAAATGGTGCACCTGGGGAGGCCAGAAGGAGGCATAGCTTTTATTACAACACAGGTCAAACCACCACCGGCTAGGTTACCAGTTGTGATCTATCAGCAATATTATTGTGACCATGAATTCCTAAGGCAACAATATTTTTGGTGAGGGTCCAAGAGCCAAACTACTAGACAAACTAGGTATTCTGGTTACTATTGCATAACAAACTCCTCAACAGTCTGCTGGGTAAAACAAGCCATTCTATTTTGTTCAAGAATTTTGTAGTTTAGGCATTCAGACATGGCACAGCAAGAATGTCTAGGACTCAGCTGCAGTGACTTGCAGGCTAGAATCACCTGGAAGTTCTTTTGTTCCCATGCCTGGGGTTCATGTTGGCTGTAGTGTTGGACCTCAACTGAGCTGCTAGCTGGCCCTGCATGCATTCTCTCTACATGGGTTAGAAATTGGTAAGTGAGTTCCAAAAGTGAGAATGAGAGTCCCAAGACAGCAACGTGGAAGTGGGTAGCACTTTTGTACTCTAGACTCAGAAGTCACATAAGTCACCTTTATCATAAACTATTGACTGAAGCAGTCACAAAGATCTATTAAAGGTGTAGGGGAACTGGGAAGGGTAGGAGAAAAGAAATAAGGGAAAAGAAAAAATACGAGAAAAATGAAAAAATGGAAATAAAGTGTTTATAAATGGGGAGGGGAGGAGGGGGTGAAGGGAGGGCAGATGTGTGGGGAAAAAATGAGAACCAAGACCTGTCATGTAAAGGTACAAGAGCACAATGATGAATGTAACTGTACTGTGTGCCTAAAATGTACCAATAAACTCAATGAGAAAAAAAAAATAAGGCAGGCAGATATAGATCCCACCACTTGAAGTGACTCTCTATTCAAATGCTAACATAAGTAAGTAAAGTAGGACATACTCCTTGCCTGGTAAATTTGGGAAGTAGTCTTGAGATAACAGAAATATCATGGGCTGAGATCCCCAAACAAATACTCCATCACTTTGTTCTGAGTGAGATGCTGCAGGAGGCAATAGAGACAGTTGCTATAAGAGTCTAGGTAGGGTTAGCCAGAGGAAAAGAGTAGGGAAAAACACTTCCACCTCAACTAAATGAATCTGAAAACTCAAATGGGAAACTAATGCTAAGAAAGACAATCAGAAAAATCACAATTGAGACATGAGATCACTTTACACAAAATTAAAATAACCGAGCAATAACAATGAATTTTAATTAAATACTTTTGTGATTATACACCAAAACAATGAAATAAATGATATCCATGAAAAGAAATACTTTAAAAGAAATTATAAAATAAAAATCAGAATTAATAAAAATACATGCATATGTAAAAATCTCTTTAAAAGCAGAAGTACAATACCTAAGTCTGAATTTGATAGAGTCAAAAGAATATTAGAAAACTGGAAGGTAAGACAGAGTAATTCACTCCTATCTCAGAGACACTAGGAGATGAAGATATCTAAAAATGTGTAAGAGGAAGATTTCAGACCCAGTAATAGAATTTTAGATTATTCAGTTATTAAAAATAAATTTTTTAAAAATCTTGTTTGTCAAATAAATAAACAGAGATTGGAGAGACTGCTAAATGGGTCTACCCTTGGTGAATAAAGAAGCAGTTGCCCAGGAAATAATTATTCTGGTCTTCCTTCACTAATGGGACCCCAAATAATTTTCCTAACCTTATGGGAGACGCACCTCAGCAAACATTGTCTCAGTATGTTACTATGAGTTGATTACACTGATTTTCATCCAAGTTTAAGGAAACTTAATTGACCTTGGTAGATATCAAGAGGTTAATTTTATTTAATATAGATCTCATCATGACTTGGTCTTAAAAACCCTGTAGAAAAGTCTAAATGAAGAAAAATTTATATGAGTTCAACAAGTTTTAAGTTTTTTTAGCTAAAATTGTTTTTTAAAAAATTATTAGATTTTTAATCTTTTTACGGCCAAAATTAAGAGAAATTATTTTAAAAATCTGACTTATGGATAATGTCCACTTAGTGGAGGGTCTACAAGTGAACAAGTTACATTCACTATTTTAGTCTCTTAAAAACAGTTTCTAAACGTGCTTCTTTCCCCAAACTATCATTTTTATTTGTAGTGCTTATACCTTGACTGTGCGTGTTGTAATCTCTTTTAAAGTTTTTCTTTTGCTTGCTTATTCTTGCCTATAGACTGCCCAAATCCAAGTGATCATACAGATAATATCAACAACAAACATGCTAGACATTTTTAACCAGATATACTTAATAAAGAGGGTTTTTATTGCTAATTTATGACATGTTTTTCATTTAAGGCCCATTAAATTAGCTCCCTAGAAGAGGCCTCTGACTTCAGTCTTCCCTACATGAACCCTTCTCAGCTCAAAACAGTTGGATGAAACCTGCTCGCCTTCTCCCCTAACTGCAGTTGAGGATAGCCCTTGGAAAAAGAGCTTATTATAGACAGCTAAGGCAGTTAAACACACTATCCATAGGACAAGCCATTGTTGGGCATGCTTACTTTTCCTTAAAACACACTCACATAAAGCAAAAAGAAAGAAAGTTAAGTTGGGAGCAATTCTACATAATTTGGGGGAATTATTTCACAATTAAAATTATGATTAGGCCTAGATCTTCTGCCTACAGGCTAGCTACAACATGTGGAGGCCATTTTGGCCTCCAGTCACAGCTAAAACCTCAATGGTCTGGTGATGCTGTGATGCTTCAGGACAAGATTTTACCAGCTGAAGACATCCTGGGAGGAACAAAATCTTCATCTGCATAGTTTCTCATTGCTCTAGGATTTCCGCTGCTGCCCCTAAGTCATCTGCTACATTTGTTTCTCCTGATGTACTGAATAAAGGTGTAGCAAGTTCAGGGGCTTTCATCTTTGCTGCCCAGAGCAGCATTAATCAGGCCCAAAGCTCAGCTTCTTCTCTAAGTCTCGTTTTTTCTATCTTTTTTGTTTAGTAAGTTAATTCGCCTTGTGCTGTTCTTAATCATAGGAGACGAGGACTTACTGCAGAGGTTCTAGTAACATCCCCTTTTGCTGTTCCCTACTATTTTGAACTAACTCTTGCACATGTAACAATTTTAAACCCTGATACACACACACACACGCACACACACACACACACACACACACACACACACAAATATCCTGGAAGAAATAATTTCCTTAGAAGGAGAAAAATCACATTGAATGGCATATAGTAATTTTCAGTCCATACTTTGGAAAATGACTAGAGCTCAAACAGAAACCTAAAGTTTAACCTCAACTATTAAAGGACAAAGTTCTGGAGCAGCTGGAATCGAAGAAGGGAAGCCTGGAAATAAGAGAGCCACAACAAAAGATGCTCAAAATCTCTTATAAACTCCTTGCTATGGTTTAGATTGAAAATGTCCTCCAAAAGTCTCACATGTAGAGATGAAGCCTGGACAGAAGGGGCAGGTCACTGAGAAAAACTTTGAAAGTTTTTCTTTGGCTTATTTTTGCCTATAGACTGCCCAATTCCAAGTGATCATACATGACTTGGAAGGGTGTATTATTTTCCTCAGCTCCCCCATTCTCTCTCTGCTTTCTGAATGACATGGAGTGAACAGCTATCCTTCACCAGGGCCTTCCATCATGTTGTTCTGCCTCAAAACCAGTTGACCATGGACTAAACTCACTGAAACAGTGAGCCAAAATATAACTCTTCTCCTTTAAATTGTGGGTGTTAGATATTTTGTCCCAGTGATAGGAAAGTGACTAAGACAGGAAACTGGTACAAGGAGTATCACCTCATATCTGACCATATAGATCAAAAGCAATAATGGGGCCGGGGATTTAGCTCAGCCTGCCTTGCAAGTGCAAGGTCCTGAGTTCAATCCTCAGTACCAAAAAAAAAAACCAAAAAACAATAGCAGTTGAACTAAAGGCCAATGATGGGAAAGTGACTTAGACAGTTTCCTTAAGTTGTTGGCTCACTCCTAAAATGTACACTCACAAGGAAGATTCAAAATAGTCAAGTTAGAAAAATGAGAAAACTGAGAAGATGCCACACAGGAGAATGAGAGTTTAGAGTTTGATTATTATGAAGTTAAAAAGGCTTGGTAAACACCTTGAATTTTTCACAGACCTTCCCTATTACTAACAGCAAATTAAAGCTTCCAGAAGTCCATAGTGTTCAATCAGTGATTTAAATCCATTAATTCTTCAGAGAAGGATAACAGAATTCAGAGTCCTTGCAACATATCAACCACAATGTCTGACATGAAGTAAAAAATCACTAGGCATGTGAAGACAAAAATATAACTTATTGTCAAGAAAAAAAAGCAGTCCATGGAATAGACTCTGCCTCCCCACCACCCAGATGATTCAGGAAATTGGGTTAAATATATTCTAATATTTTTCTACAATAAAATATTATTTCACTTTTAAAAAGAGAGGACCTACTGGTATATTCAACAACATGGTTGAATCTCAAAGCAATTTTGAGTAAAACAGATCAGACACAAAAGCTATATTTTGCACAATTGCATTTATAGGAATTTTAAGAACAGGAAAATCTAATCTATAGTGGAAAAACATCACAACTGTTGCCTCTAAGAAATGGAAATGCACTGGATGAAGGCATAAGGAAATGTCAATGGTGATGGAAAAGTTATTTGGAAGTGTGGTTACATAGATACATATATTCATCCAATCATTATACATGCAAAGTCTATAGATTTCACTGTGTATAAATTGTATTTTATTTTTTTAATTGTACCTTAAATTAAAAAGCAAACTAAAAAAATGAAAACAAAGTCTTTGTAAATAGGGAAAAGTGGAGGGGGTGAAGGGAAGGCAGGGGGATGGGGAGAAAATGAGAACCAAGACCTATCATGTAAAGGTACAAGAACCCAGTGATGAATGTAACTATGCTGGATACCTAAAGTGTACCAATAAACTCAATGAGAAAAAAAGCAAACTAATAGTTAAAAAACAAAGAGGATAGATTAAAAATCTGAGCACACATGTAATCAGACTTCTAAAAGAACTGTGGAACTGATGGCAAGGCAATATTCATAAAGGCAATGGCTAAGAATTGATGAGATATGATGAGTTCTCAGATTGAAAGTGTACACCAAGTGCCAAGCAAAATAAACAAAGATAAATCTGCACTTGGGCAAAGCATAGTGATACTGCGGAATATTTCAGATAAAATCACAAAAGCTCTGAGAGAGACAGAGAGAAAAGATTGCCTGCAAAGACAAGCTCATTAAACTGACCTCGATCTTTTCATCAGCAGCATCGATGCCAGAAGACAATCAAACAATAACTTCAAAGTACTGAGGGGAAATGTAATAAAAACTATATTCTCTGCTAAATGATCAAGGGTAAGGTAAAAGGAACATTTTTAAATACACACACACACACACAAAATCAATCTTAAAATAAACTACTAAAAGGCATTTTTCAACAAAACAAAAGGTCAAATTAGAGACAAGGAGTGAGCTACCTGATATATCTAGAAATCATGAAACATAATGGCAACTTGCACTAACTCGTAACTGTAGTCAGTCAAGAAGACATTTAGTATTGTATGCTAAAATGTAAAAGAATATAACACTAATACAGCTTTGGCATCTCTAATATAAAAATTCAATACCCAAAATGTTCCAAAACCTGAAACTTTTGGAGTACAGATATGATGCCACAAATAGAAAGTTCCACACTTGACTTCAGTGTGACAGGTTACAGTCAAAAGCACAGGCACACTAACAGCATTGCATAAACTTACTCTCAGGCTATGTGTATAAGGTATGTATGAAGAGTAACTGAATTCTGGGTTTAGAGATGGATCCCATCTCCAAAATCTCTGTCTCCCTCCCTCTCTCTCTCTCTCTCTCTCTC
>NW_022900942.1:28154250-28179443 GCF_012274545.1 Fukomys damarensis | reverse complement strand
TTGTAATATATATGTATATACATATATATTACAAAAATTCAAAAAATACAAAATTCTGGTTCTGAGCTCTCAGATAAGAATATTTAACCAATATAATAAAAAGTTAATGAATAGTACATTATAGAAAACTTGAAAAATACAGGAAATTATAAAGGAAATAAAAAACATACCCAGAGTCCAGCACCTAGAGATCACACTGCTACTTCCACTGGCTCAGTGAGCACAACTGAGATCCTAAGCCAGTGCAATTTGTAATAGAGTAGTTTGAATCTGAAATGTCCTGGCAAAGACTCATGTTGAAGGCTTGGCCCACCATCCTGTGGTGCTCTTGGGAGCTGGGAAAACTTTTACAAGTGAGGTCTAGGGAAAGGGAGTTAAATGACTGGAGTTGTGTTTTTGAAAGGGAAATTGGGACCCTGGTCTGTACTCATCTCCTTCTTGGCTTCCAGCTGCCACATGTGAGTGGTTTCATCTGCTGAGTTCTCCCCAGTGCAGACCCGCAGGCAATGTAACCAACTAAGCATGTGTTGAAACTTCTAAAACTATGAGCTAAACTTAATCTTTCCTCCTTACAGCTTAATAATCTTAGGACTACTGTCAATTACAGAAATCTGACTTACAAATATAGATCCCAAGATTTTAAATGACATACATTAATATATCAGATACTTGTTTCACAAAAGATATAAACCCTCTGCCTTTTGCTTTGTTCCTGCCTTTGTATTTTCCACAACGTCGCCATAAAGAATCTTATGAATCCTTTTGGTCTGAGTCACTGACTGTTTCATTAGGACTCATCCCTAGCAAAATCTGCCCTAGGAAATTCTAACCACTGTGGCAAGCCTTAGCCTAGTTGAAACAGATGGAACATTCAGTTCCTCTCAAAACTAAAGCATTTGGGGAGAAGACACAGCCCGGGGCTGAAGGCCAGGATGGCATTTTGAGTCTGCTTCTAACACTTAGTCAGGCCAGCCAACTGCCTTCCTGAGATCCAGGATCTTCGCATGTAATAATAAGGGAGGGAGGTGAGGGTGGAGTTCGTCAGGTTCCGCCCTGCTCTGATCTTCAGTGACTTGACATCACACAGGCAGACACCATTCCACCCAGGCTTCCAGGAAGCTATGTGACTGAGCCAAAACAGAGTTCCCATCTCCCCCAGAAAGGAGGAAGTGGAAACTTCTCTCTATTCCCAGCTCCTAGGACAAGTGAGGCTCAAAGGCAAAGGCTGCTTGAGGAGAGGTGATCCTGGGTAGGATCTGATTTCCACAGCAGAGATGACTGTGATACCCAGGATGTGCTCCTGACCCAGGTCACTGAGCTGGAAACCAAAATGGCTTCTCTCACCTGCTCACTTGGGCTGGAAGTAGCCTCTCTCCTTGGCCTCTGGCTTTCTGTGCTGACGAGACCCAGGGATGATATCCTGCTGCTTGGCTGCTGACTGGCGAGGAATAGGGGAGGTAAATCCTGGAGTCTGAAAAGAAGACACAAGCAGATCTACAGCAAAACACCTTTTCTACCTTTGAAATGCATGCACTTTTTATGGTTTGCCATAGAATTTCTGTATTCTAGTATAAGAAGTTTTTCCCATTCAGCAGGTAGAATTATGACTCTAGGAAGATGCACCATATTCCTCTTGTGGCTGTAAACACTCTAGGAAGTCCCCACTGGTGTGGGGCACAGATAGCCCAGATAGAGAAATAGAGAGATTCTTGGGACTTCTCTTCTGTCTCCCAAACTCTATGCTGCTCTCAGCAACCTGGCTGTCATGAACCTTAGCACCAGTGCCCCTGCCCCTGGAATTACACTCTGCCTCCCTCAGGGCCTGTATCCTTAGCTACTTCTCTAATACAACCACCTCTCTTTGTTTCAGGGGACTAATTGCAACAGGTCTTAGACCTTCAGAATCCCCGTTTTGAACACCAGTGAAGACAATAATAATTTCTGATGTCAATTTCCAGATTTGTCATCCTGGGGAATAGTATTGGATCGGGCACAATGTCCAGACTCTTCCTGTAGCTAGGTAAATCTGGCCAAAGAGAACACGTAAGGCAGGACAGCTGGAAAACAAACAAGCACATTAGGATTGGGAAGAGGGCTGAGCAGAGTGAAAAGGAACAAAGTACAGAGGGCAGTTAGGAAATGTAGGGTAGAGGAACATAATCGACAGGCAACCAGTCCTACTGTCCCTGTGGGTTATCACTTCAGGGGACCGAGGCATCCACTTTCAATGGGTTCGGTTCACCCAACCAAGCACTCACTCATCTCTCTAGGAAGGAGCAAAACCAAATGCTTTGGGTTCTTGAATTAGAAAAACTACTTGCAGATTTTGCAAAAAAAAAGAAAAAAACTTGCTGAAAGTATTGGAATCTTAGAATAATTATGTTTCCTTGCCCCTCTGCTTAGGTAATGGCAGCCTGAAACTCCTCATAAAAATCCAGTAAGAGTTCCAGCCAGGAATTCTAGATATCTTGGTCTTTAAGGATTTTTTGTTTTGGTTTGGTTTATTTCATTTTCAATTGCCAGAAAATTTTTCTGCATGTTTATGGGATATGGTAATATTTTGAAATCATGCACCTATGTTAGTAAAACTTTAGAAGCATTCCCTGTATATGTGCACTTAAACTTTTATAAATTATATACACCTGTACATTAGTACACTATAAAGCATATCCAAAAGTAGACATTCAAACGATGAGTTGAAAATTAAATGCAGATGGAAGGTCTAATGTTTTTTCCTCTACTTCACCAAATCATCAGGGACCACCCTCTTTGGAGGCCACAGCTGTGCATAGCCTCATTGCCTGTTATCCTTTCCTTTCTTAAATATTTCTGGAGGTCCCATGGCCCTCTTCACCATTCACCTCAGATGTGCCACCTTCCTACAGAGCACGAGTGTCTTTCTTATCTGGGTGGATGTGGATCAAGGTAATCAAGGTAGGAGGGAGAGATGAAAATATTAACCCTCACTCTCAAACTCAAAGATTCTGCCAGCATATTCTGCAGCAACTCAAGATGATTGAGAGACAGCTATAGACCTGGCCCTGGTACTGGGTCCTGAGGAAAATACAAGGATGAGCTATACATTGACCCTGCCTTCTAGAGCCCTTGATCTCCTGCTGTGGGGTTACACATACACACAACTGGAATCCAAGACAACTGTGGGGAAGGAAACAGTGGGCCATGGGAATTACACAGGGGAGCTTGGAGAAGGTGCTGTTTGAATTGTGCTCTAAAGGACAAGCAGGACATTGGTGTGTGGGATATGGGGAAAACAGGACTCTCAGTAGAGAGGCTAGATGTCATCAAGTTTAAGGAATACACCTGCCCTCATGCATATCCTGACTACAATCAGTTGGAAGAATATGTAAGTCCCTGAAATCAGGTCAACCAGGATGGCAGTGTTGGCTCTCCCATGGACTATGTGACCCAGGCCAAGCCACTCCACCTCCCCGAGCCATGGTTATCTCATCTGGAAACTGCAGATGCTGGAGCTTTTGGAATTGTTACAGAATGGAAATACAACTCCCTACTTCAGTGCATAGTAAATATGGATTCCCTATCAAGAATGGTACTGGGGGATATCTGCAAGAATGAGGCAGCCACCAGTGGCCTTTCTCCCTTCGAGGACTGCCTTTGGATTGGCCATTCATGAGTTTGTGCCACTCCTTGAATAATTTTTATTTTCATGCCAGCTCATCTTCTGCCCATTTGTGTTCCACATAGTCTGAAAGCAGATTCCCTGGCTCCTTGATCCATTTTCCCATGTTAGCTGTGTGACTGTGAGCAAGCCCTAATACTTCTGCCCCATTTTCTTATCTTCAGAATGGAGATGTACCCATTCATTCAAAAAATTTTTGTTTTACACCTATAGGTACCAGGAACTGTTCTGAAGCAATAATGCTGGAGGTAAAGCAATGAACAAAAGAGATCCAGACCACAGGTTTATCACAGAATATGCACGAGATGAGCCTTGTTGCTCTAGAAAACAAGAAATTTGTCAGACAGAAGTTTTCAAGAGCTAATTTAACCACCTAACAGTTTAGCCCAAGCATCACTCAGCCAGTGCATTTATTTACATGCTGACTATCCTGGGTATTGTTTGGACGAGTGTCATTTCAACCAGTCAATTCTTGTATTGAATTCATTTGATAAAATTGTTTTTATATTTTCTGTTATCTTATAAAATTATGAAAAAGTATGTCATTTTTGGTTATCCTGTATTTAAATAATTGGACCAGTAGGTGGTTAAAAGGGCTCTCCCAGACAAGCATTAATAAAACTAACAATGGGAACTAACATTTGTAAAAAGTGAATAACACATAACATGTGTAAAAGTCCATGAGTTCATACTGATATACTTTTTGATGGTTACATTTTTAGGACTCTAGACACCTTATTCCAAAATTCTGACTTTTCTAAGTGAGCTGGACCTCAAAGTAACTCCATAAGTCATTGCAAATTTGCTTCACTCTATGGAAGAACTAGAAAATAAGTGAAAAAGAAATGAGGGACTATCACCATCTTGCAACCCTCTGAGGAACTAAGGGATCTGGACCATGATCATCACTGGCTTCTCACACTACAGATGGAGAGGACAGAGGCCAGAAGATGCCTGACCCAACATGGCTTGTTGGGAAACTCGTGGGAGACAATGAAAACCAACCTTGACTTTGAGGAAGCTCAACATCCTGTTACCAGTTCACAGGAAATACAGAGGGGTGCAAGAAATGACATCATAGGATTAAATCAGTAAGATCTAGCACAAACCATCTTATGCTTTCAATAATAAACTACCCAAAAAATGGGAGAAGAAAGCCATTCAGATACTGTTTATGAATCTTAGACATTCTGATACAAATAATCTCACTATTAAAAATTATCTGTGTATTTCCCAGACACAGAGTTTCAGTTTTAGATGACAAAAGAATTCTGGAGATAAATAATGGCACAACAATATGAATGTACCCAATGCTACTGATCAGCACACATAAAAATGGCTAAAGTGGTACATTTCATGTTTTATATCTCATCACAATGAAAAATTGTTAAGGGACTACTGCAGTTTGCATACTGACTAGATATTTGATGACATTACCATGGCTATATTTTAAGTATCCTTATTTTTCAGAGCTACAGTGCCTACGTGATTTTTTTCAAAAGCCTCCCTTATAAGCATATGAGGTTTTGCGGGTACATCTAAATGTAAACCATAACAATAGGCTGCTGGGAGTGAAACTGCCAAGCACAGCAAAATGTAGCTGGGGATGGGGTGGCGGGGGGGCTCCAGAAGGAGGGAGCAGATGGTTCTACTGCATGGTACAGGGCTGTTGTCACCCTTTGTCACAAGACTGAAGGTAGACAGTAGAGTGTTGACACTGACTCTTCAGGTGTTAGATGGGAAGGTATGGCATTTCTGTTCTGGCTGCTTCTGTTTCTCAGTGGAGTCATCTAATGGGGACAAGAATGAAGAAGGAGGTACTCAGGCTTAGGAAGGAAGAGCAGGTGTGACAATCATATGCATGGTGGAGCATAGGAGCAACTGTACCTGGAAAAAACAGATGGATCGTTAAGGAGCTACTTCCACCTCCCTCACAAAGCTGCTGCAAGAACTCAGTCCTACAACACCTGCAAAGTCCTAAGGCTGATGCCTGGCTAACTCAGTACATAAAAATATTTGCTCATATTTTCATCACTCTATAACCTCTCAGTCATTGAGAATTGTGACTACTTCTATTGTTGCAAGGTTGAACAAAGCCCCACATCATCTCCACTTTGTGGTTCCTTGGATGAATCCTCAGAATCTAGCTCCTTCATCTCACAACCACGAGAGTTGTCACGTGCCAAGAACATTTTGCACATGCCCAGGGAGGAGCTGTCCTGGAAGGCAGCCTTTCCTGGCAGCAGGCACAGAAAGAGAACGCTGTGTCCTGCTGAAAGGCGAGACCACACTGAGAGGTAGCTCTTTGCTGGTAATTACAGTCCCTGCCTTTGAATTTCATCAGAACAGGGTGTGACTCTTAGGCCCCCAGTTCCAGGGGTTTTGGCACAACAGTATGCATGGTACAAATAAGAATTAACCAGTAGCCGTATGGTGTGCAAATTTAAGACATTCTATACAGGAGTCCTTTGTAGTGAACTGGTAGCCATGAGTGAGCTATTGGTATGGTTGTATTGGAAATGTCTCCCAAAGCTCAGGTGCTAAAGGCTTGGTTGCTACCTAATGGGCTTTTGGTGAAGTGATTGGATTATTTGGACTCTAACTTCATCAAGTGGACTAATCCACTGATGAGATAATAATTTCATGGCATTATCGGTAAGTGATGCAAACAGGAAGTGGAGTCTAGTCAAAAGGACTAGGTCATGGAGGCATGAGTTTGGGAACTATATCTGGTCTCTGATACTTTCCTCTCTGGCTATCTTGTACTTTCTTACTGTTTCCTGGCTGCTACAAAGTAAACAGATGTCCTTGATATTTTTCCGTATAGTTGACCAACCATGGACAGAAACTTCTGAAACTGTGAGCCAAAATATATCTTTCCTCCATTTTCTCAGAAAGCTGACTAACAGTTAGTGTATGAAGGTAAAGTTGAATCAACCATTCAAAGAAAAAACAGGGCAACTGAGGAGATGGTGGGGATGCTGGCACAAAGTTTGAACCAGGAGTACAAAGGCTTGAAGAATAATCCTGTATCTGCTATAATGTACCAGATTACCTTAGACTATTCAAATGAGAATAACAATAAAAGTGAAGATGATGAGTTTAATGATGATAACAGTGATAGATTTACTCTCATTCTAAATAGTCTCTTCATGATACAAAAGGAAAGGATATTGGAGGAGGTAAGACTCCTGTGACAGCTCTCTATGTTTGTATTCCAAGGGTCACTCTCTATTTTGATGCTCTTTTCTCTGTGCCCATGATCTAGGCCCAATCAGGCATGACTAATGGACTTCCTTGACAGCTGGCTATAGATTGGGTTCAGCTATTGCAGGACCCAAGCTGAGATCAAAAGCCCAGAGTAACATAAAATCGGACATTTACTTGCCATAGGTTGGCTGCATCTTCAAGTGAATGCCGCAGGTTCTGCACGTTGTGGTCATATTGCTTATCCTCTCCACGTTCTGATAGTCTTCCTCTCCTGTCCTTCACATGGGGAAAAACAGCTCCCCGTGTGAGCCCCACAGTGCTTCACCAGCCCTGGCTTCTTCCTCCAGCTCTGCCCACACCCTTATTAAACTGTGCACACCACCCAGTTTGGTCATGTCAACTCTATTATCCAGAGCCCTGGACTGAGTTCCCTTTTCAAGTACTCCCTAAAGTTATACACTAGGGTCTCTTATTATTTCTGGGTAAAGTGTAGGAGTCGGTAATAAGTACTAAATGTTTAGTGAGCATTCATGCTTATCAAGTTCCACAAAGGCTGCAAAGAAATAAAAAGCATCAATTTATCACAAACAACTTAAAATCTCCCTTGAAAGCCAAGGCATATGGAAGAAAGAAGAAGAGGAGGAGGAGGATGAAAGAGGAAGAGGAGGAAGAGGAAGAGGAAGAAGAAAATGAAGTAAAAAGACAAAATGCTAGGTGGCAAGCAAATGATACAGGTAGGAAACACCAAGAGAGTTCAGAGAACCTAGAAAGAATAAAGGCTGCCTGGGCATAATGTTAGTGTGAAGCTCCTGGACTTTGGCCACCCAGACCTCTCTCAGTGCACACTTCCTCCACTTCGCTGCTGAGGGACTGTTGTTATTGCAGAGCCACTCTGGGCACTGTGATCTCGTAGATGGAAGAGAATATTGTCTCCAATGCTTCGTGAAGCCATGATCTTTCCCTCCCACTAGACAAGGAGACTTTTTCAATGGTCAAGTCCCAGGTCACTTGACACGTGTCTACATCTGGCTCCGCCATTCAGTAGAGTTCTGGTTGCTGTTCTCAAGGAGAAAGTAGCACCTCTTAGGGCTCTTCAAGGGGTCTGGATGCATGTTCGTGTCCAATGCAAATGCAGCTCTTAATTTGTTAATTTACTTTGAGTTTTTCTCTTCTGTGGCTCTGTTTCCTTCCTTCGACTGCCATCACCATTTACCACAAACTGGGTGATTTAAAGCAACAGAAATGTATTCTCTCACAAGACCAAACTTGGGGTAATGTCAAGGTTGGTTCCTTCTGCAGCTCCGAATGAAAATCTGCTAGGTTCCTTGCCCCTAGCTCTGGCGAGTAGTTGGCAGTCCTGGGCCCTTGCAGCTGATTCTCACCAGCTTATGCTTCCATTGTCACACAGCCTTTTCACCTTTATGGTCTATGCCACATTTTCCTCTTTTTATAAGGATTTAAGTCATTAGATAGGAAACAAGCCCCACCCTACAGGGCTTATCTTAATTGACGCATCTGGAAGGACTGAATTTTTAAATAAAGTCACTCACAGGAACTGGGGGCTGGGATATGACCATTCCTTCTCTGTGGGGGGAACACACACTGTCCTTAAAGTTTATGCCACTGAACAGTGGGCAATACCTGTGAAACACAAGAGGATTAAGAAGAAAGCACCATAGGAGTCAGAGAAAATGCTGTTTTGGGAAGGAGACCTGACCACCTCTCAAGCCCGCAAGAATCACCTTTGTAGAAGCCACAACCTGGACTTCAGGAGTGAGATGGGAATGGGTTAAGCTTCAGCTCCACTTTTGCTGCAGGAAGCCTCAAACTTTTCAAGGAGTCACAAACCCTTCCTAGAAAAATGCTCACACACACACACACACACACACACACACACACACACACACACAGAGTTGAGATTAATTCAGGAGTTAATGGATCTCAAACACTTGAGCATCAGAGGGATAAACCCTGACCGGATGCTTTAGAACATGACGCATGTTGCTTAGCTTCATCAACCTTCTGTTTCTGCCTTGACAGGATGAGGACAATGTATTTACCTGCAGGATGTGGGGAAGATCTGTGAGAGTTCAGTATAATGACCTCTGCAGTGCTCCTGGCACTGGCCTTGCCTCCAGAGGCCCCAGTGAATGGCAGGCAGTGCTCAGAGTTCTCTTCTTCCTTTCTTTGCACCATACTCTGATGCTCCTGCTTTCTGCGTGTAGACCATAATTTCCCTCTCTTTCTCTTTGAAAAGCTGACATGCTTCAGTCCATGGAGCTTGAATGGGTGAGAGCAGGGGAGAGAAGCAGGACAGGGTGGGAGGGAAGGATGCACTGATCCCAACTATCACTTTTGGAAATATCTCTCCTGCACAGAGGATATCAGATCAGGGACCAGATCTTTTAAAAACTAAACATCAAAGCTTAAACAATGTGACCTGGTACTCTGTCAAGTTCCCTTGGCTAAGTTAATGCAGACTCAACTGAAAGATTGTTTTTTCACATGGCTTGAGGTTCTGGCAATGGGAAGCTGCAGGTTAGTTAGTCCAATGACTCACAACCTCCTCAAAGACCCAGTCTTTCTGCCCTTCCTCTATCTTGTTGTTGGTGTTACTTTCCCTTCAGCTATCATTGCCACAAAGTGGATTCCACCATTCCAACAAATGTAATAATGTCAGGTAAAGAGGAGGGATTGCTCTTCCCCAGGTATTATTCTAAAATCAAGATAAACTTTCTCAGAAATCTTCCTACACCCAACCTCACTTTACATGTCACTGTCCAGAAGGGCTCATGCCCTCCCCAAAGCAGAATATGTAAAGAATGTAGAATTGCCCTAGAGGGCTTAGACTCATCAAGAATTGCTCTTAAAGAGGAGATATGTGTTGGGGAGTATGACAACAGTGCCTGTCACAGGCACCAGTCATGCATTGCGCTCTGCTCTGAGGTATTAGGTAGAAAGTACAAAGGCTGTGGATTAGCCAACCTACATTATAGTGCTCAAGTTGTGAAATGCAGGTTGAAAAACATTGCTTAACTCTAAATCATCAATTAATTGGAAAATATACAATTGATGACAGCAGCGAAGTATCCACTTCTTTGTTGGACAGTAGAAATTCCAAAAGCAAATCAAATCATGAAGTGAGTATATCTTGCTCATTTACATCCAGCACGGTGGTCAATGCATCACATATCTCAATCCTTGTATTAATCCTAGTTTCTTGCTAGTTCCATTTTTAAGATAGGAAAACTGAGGCACACAGCTTTTTCTGTCATCAGATTAACCAGCTCTTCACCCAACATCAAGTTCGTTCACAGTCTCTGGATTCAACCCCAGGCAGACTGACTCAAGAGCCCATTCTGTTAACTTAATCTCTGGGTCACTCTCCCTCTTTCCTAATATTTTTTCAAATTTCCAAAAAGATAAATCAAGTTTGCCAGGTGACTAAACTAGATACAAGAGGTCCAGGCAAAAAGCGGAGCAAATAGGAGAAAGAATAATCAAATACATCTAACTTCGAGAAAGCTATTAACTGGCTCAGGTTTGGTGGTTAGGACCTTGGTTAGATGATACCAAAAAAAAAAATGAAAAAGCAAATTGAAAAAAAAATATATATATATATAATTTTCCAAAGAAAGAAATATTAGTGTTAACATTGATATAATTGATTGTGAATGGGTATTTCCAGAATAGTCTCATGTCAGCAACCTCAGGAAAAACAGCTTCTCTAAAGAACTTAAAGGATCTGGAATTGCACCTGGAGAGCTATTTAGTGCCTGAGCAAATTGACTCACAAAGTCACCCTGCATTCCTGCCAGTGAATAGTCTTTAGTCCCATCTCCTGTTCTACAGGGAACTGGGAGCCGTTCTCCCTGGTCATCATATGAACAACTGATTGGTGAATAAATGGGTGGACCCACAGCTCAGCCAGGGTTCAGAGCACAGCCTGGTACTGCTTCCCCACTGGGGCCATGGACAGCATGGATTCAGCCAAATGAAAAGACCATGGTACAAGGCAGGAGGACAGAGAAGAGACAGCGGATCCAAAGAACTGGAAGAGTAAGGCTACTAGAAGCAGAAAAGTGGGTGGACAGCACTTAAAAGAGCTATTTTGCAGGAGCAAAGAAGATAATGTATTCAGTTTTGTGTTGGTTGGGCTTGAGAAAATAGTTGCACACCAAGAGATGGCATTCCACAAGCAGGACTAGCATGCAGGACAGAACCACACAGATTGGATCACATGAATGTCTCTGTCACCCAGTTATTAAGCACATGTCTGACACTGTCCTAGACCATAGAGCTGCAGTGGTGATCAAAATAAAGTCTCTGTCCTTATGTCCCTGGAAAATAAAGCAGCCTTTGTACAACCACAATATTAATCTTCTGTGACCACACAATGGAAAGAGCAAGGCTAAACTGGGAAAAACCAAAGCAAAACGTTGAAGAAAAAAATAAGACAAGAGAGGTGCCATCAAAGAAGAACAGAAAACCAGGAGGATATCATTTTATGGATACCAAAAGTTTGTGTTTAAAGAAAAAAAAAGCAGTGTCAGCTGGCCCCCAGCTAGTAGCAAAAGAAAAGTCATTGGATTTAATGTGGGAATCTCCAGTGGTAAACTTCTAGCGATGACTTTGGTCCTCACCGGGCATCAGAACCACCTGAGGAGCTTTGAAACAGAGATATATGGGAGCTACCTTATGATCCTGGTGCAACTGTTCTAGGGTGGGAATTGAGTGTAGGTATTACTTTCAGTGGCTCAGGTAACTCTACTTTGCAGCACAGTTGAGAAACACTGGTTTAAAGAAGGTACAGCACCATCATGCCCACTTAGCCATTCCACAACATATACACATTTAAAGCATTACACTGTACGTGATAAAAACTTACAGTTTTTGTCCATTTAAAAAATAGATTTATAAAAGGGAAGTTTGACAATTTTCTAAAAGATAGTCATTTTAGTAGAAAGGTAGCTATAGTCTGCAGAGAATAAAAAGAGATGCAATTTTTAGTAGAGAGACTAGCAGTCTTAACATCAGATGGATGTTTAGCCTCAGTCTCCTTCAGCCTTACTTTGTGATTTAACCTCTTTGTGTCTTATCTATGAAATCAGGATAAAAATACTTGCTGTGCCCAACTCGGTTTCTTTGGGAGGTCAAGATGGGATAATAGATGTGAGAGTACTTTGAAAAAAGATTGAAGTGCTATAGAAATGTAAGATTTATATGGTTGTCAGTTTTTTTCCCCAAAGATGGCCCTAAAGATAGTGATTATGAACTGTAAAGACCGACTTGGAACCAGCATCCCTTTCCACACTGAGTTCACAAAGACAGCAGCCTTTGATAAGTGCTCACAGCTACTATCCAGGGTCTAACGCTGTTTGCAACTCTTCCCTTTCCACGGCTAGCCTTGTACTGGATCTATAATAGATGCAGTTTCCAAAGTCTTGCAAATTCTGCTTAAAACTGCTAAATAAAAGACATCCAGCATACAACTACAGCATAAAATTGCATTGCCATAAAGGTTAAAAGGTAAGTTTAATATTATAAGGTTCCCACTTAGTTGTTAACACTGTGGTTATAGAGAAAAGGAGAAGACAGGACAGATGGAGAGACATCTGTGAGGGCAAGCAACACTTCAGGATCAGAAAAGCCTGATTCTCCAGGCAGATGGGGAAGGATTGTCCAAGATCTGAGCCAAAACCACCAGTAGAATTCAATCACCAGCTAGAGGTCCATTTAGGCACCAAGTTATGCCCACTTCTGTAATATTGTAATGCCAGGTCCCCAGAAAACAAAGCAGCACTCTCAATTACCTGACCTTGGGAAGCAATAGTACCCATTTGTAGTTGCTAAGCCCCAACAGACAGTGCTTCTTTAACCACAGATGACTGTAGATATACAGAATAGGATTACAATAGGCTTCTGACTTACTTTTGGCTTGACATTTTTTCTTAAATAAAAATACAAGAAATATAATTCTCCGTCAAGGAAATAGCATATTTAACAGTTGGGTTTTTGTTTTTTCCCCCTAATAAGCACTTGGAATTCAGAGCAAAAATAAAAAGATGAATAAAGTTGTAACTGAGAGCTAAACTAGGTATCAGGTAACTGGTGTGAGCATCAGAGATATCCTAGGGAAGATCAGTTACCGTCTCCCCCGAGCTTGCCACACCTGAGGCATCTACTCTCCTCCAGTTGCTGTTAGAGAGAAGGTGCTAATGACATTCTTGATCTGCCCACAACTCCTCCACTACTTTCCACCTAGCTTCAAAACTAACCTTCTACCAGCTTCAAAACTACCCTTCTCAAACAGAGACAGACACACAAGCCTTCCACTCCTTCATCCTACACCACTCTTTGTAGGAGTCACTTTCCTTGTATCCTAGCCTGCTTGTGAAAACATTACCATCCAGAGAAAGGTTATGGAGCTAATGTACCTACAGTATCTTTGGCTCCTTTCTTAATGAGAAACATTCTCTTTGAAGAGACATCTTCCATGTCCCAGTGTGCAGAGCCTAAGCTTCTGAAATGGAAGGTAATCAGGTTTGGCGAAAAAGTAGTCCCCTCATAGCCATTCTGTTCTATGTGTAAAGCTCATCTTTTAAAGGCTGCTGTGACCTTGGCCAAGATGTGAACCTCCCTGGGCATCTTTTCCCCCACATCTATGGAAAGGAATAAAAATACTATCATATAGCATTTTAGGAGCTTGGTTGCAGGTGGAACATATAGGTCCACAAAATAAAACATGGTACAGATCAATCTTTTTTTTCTCTCCTATTAAGTTTTTCAATATCACACACCTGGTAACCTCAACCTCTCTAACTTCTGTGAATTTTCTATGAGCAGAAAACAAGAAACTTCAGCCAGAAATATGTGCTTGTAATTGAGACAAGGGTCCAGAGCCCAAGCAAGGAGCCATTTGGCAGTTCATCCTTCAAAAGTCCCTATTGTTTCCTCGGCAGAAGCAGTGCTCAACAATAAATCAGCAAGTGGCTGTGCATTTTGAAAATTACATGGAAATTTTATACTGTTATAGTAATACACAAACAAAACAGTAGTTTCTTTCTTCTGCTCTCAAAGATACGTTGTTGACAATTACGTTTCAGAAGCACAAAGTACAAAAACTGCCCAAAAACTCAAGATGAAAGCTAAAATTAGATTTCTTTTTAAAACACTTCCCATGCACAGGACGTAGGTAATGTTATTGTGGCTGCTGTAACTGTGGGTGATGTTCTATACCCCCTGTTAGTGTAATAAAGAGACACAATAGACATAAGAATAGCTTAAAACTTAACTGTAAGATTGTTTTTCAAGTAGCTTCTCTAAGTATAATACCTTAGCTTCTAGAAAAAGTAATTGCTGCAAACATTTGAAAAGTCAAAACTCTATGCAAGGGCCTAGGAGATTAACACAATTGAACATAATAGCTCCTTCCAAACCATTTCCTAGGGACTAGAGTGCAAAAAGCTTGAAGTCTTAAGATGGCTTTCTGAATATATTTTATTTATTCAATGAAGAAAAAAGGCTATTTGAAGTTTTTGTATTCCTTTCACATAGAGACATTTCTCTGAGCTTTAAAAGAAGCATTCATCTGGGGGTACAAAATGAGTAATTCCTCGGCTTCTAGAAAATGTAATCTTTGCTAACATCTGAAAGTTAAAATGCTATACAAAATTTGTAAAGATACAGAAAAAAAAAACTTGAGATAAATACCCTTTCAAAATGGTCTCAGCATTTACATGCATAAAATGAACATGTCCTCCTGGGCCTAGTATGGGATGCATCAAGTACCTTAGGACAGTAACCAGTGGCTGGGGGAGGTAACTGAGACCCTGGGAGACAGGGTGGGAGAAGGCTTTCCTTTCCATGGTGCATCTTTCCTATGTATATATGCATGTATGAATAGTAATCTAACTTAAACTAATTATTTAATTTAATTAATCATGGCCTCTGTAGCAACAAAGGCAGCCCATGTGTTCCAGTGGAGTATATGATTTACCTCTGCAGTTATTGTGGAGACTAACCTTCACCCTGGCTTGGACCTCAGGTACACTGGAAAGCAGAGAAGTCCATGGCCTTCTTTTCTCAAGGAGCAACCTCTCCCCTGGGTGATGCTCTGGCACTAAGAGACTGCACGGAAATGAAGATGCTGTGTCAGGCCATCTTTCCTGGGCTCCACTCCTCCCCAGTCTTCTCTCAGCCGCGGAATAAGCAACTGCTTTTCAGAGGTACCACTTTGCTCTTTTCCTTGTTGTGTGTGACTGTTAGTGCACAAGGTTAAATATTTTCTTCCTCTGGACTCTGGAGTACCAGGGGAACACACTGGAGCCAAAACTTCTTCTAGAGCACACTAGCAGTGTGACCTTGATAAGTTACTTAACCTCAAATTCTTCATTCTTGAAATGGTAATAGTCATTACAGATACTGCTTGTCTTGTAATAGGGTTACTTCTCAATCAACCCACTGAAAATTGAAATTATCATAGGTTGGAAATGAAACTGAAACATTGATAAACTTGTCCTACTTAACTTCTTTGATCTACCTACTCTATTTTAAATGTGCTCAGTACACCTCTATTGTCCTAGGCTTGGGCAAAATTATCTAATATAAAGTTTATTTTAGAACAAAATTGTCGACTATCTCATGTGATTTATTGAGTAGCTGTGTCCAGCAATGTAATACACTATAAATTCAGTTGTTCACCCTCAGGACCTGGTGGATCACTGGGATATTCAAGAGAGATTAATACTGCATGTCACTAGCCCACAACAATATCAAAATTCAAAGTATGTTTCAAGTGAATATATACAGAGTTCATACAATCAGGAAGTTGAAAAATTGTAGATTAAACCAATGCAAGCAGAAATCTTTCTGTATACACTCAAAAGAATGGATAGAGATGGAATGGGTTTGGTTATGTAATGCCTAGTATAACACCAACATGTAGCAAGTGAACAATAAATGCTAGACACCACCATTACCACCATCATCATCCCCACCACCACCAAGAGTGGTAACAAAAATAACTGACTCCAACTGTCAAAGGATGGTATATCAGTCTTCCCAGGCCTGCTCACACTTCCAGCTCACAAGCAATGCAGACTGGTGAGGAGAAGAGGACCTTATAACCAAAGGAGCTTCCCCTTGAGCAAACCCTTAGCCTTTTTCAACATCAGTTTCTTCAGTTATAATATGAAAATAATTATACCTCCTTCTGTAGACTGGGACAAACATTATTTGTAACATGCAAAAAGTATCTGGCACATGAGTGCTCTAAGCATCTTGGCTGATAAGGAGGCTTACCTACTCCCGGTCCCACCAAACCTTCTTCTGTCTACATTTTTTGTTCAGCCCGGATACCTTTGTCTACCTTGCCCTCTCTTCCCATGTCTATTTGCAGAAACCATGCATCTATCTTTCTAGTCTATGTTCTTTATCTGACAACTTTTGTGACAATTCTTCTGGCCTCAGTTACATTTCTTATCACTGAGCTCATAAAGTACTTATCTTCTGAGGTGATACAGGAGTTGGAAGCCCAGAAGATCCCAAGATCCTTCCTCTCTGGCCACTGTTCACCTATTAAAAGCCTTTGCTTTCAGGAAATAACATAGAGAAAGAATTCCATTCCTGGGTGGCAACAGAGCAGTTTCCAAGTGTACTTTCTCTGACTTCTAGGCACTATGATCTCTCTGGGTAGAAAGTCACTTCCTTTCCTGAAAGTCAATTCCCGGATGGCTTATCCTGGAGAGTTTCATAACAGAAAGTGAAAATATGTTCTGATAAATTAAGCCACACTGAGGCTTCTAGCATGTGGACAGGCTGGAGAGCCACTGGATATACCAGCTGACATCTATATGAGCAGCTTCTACATCCATTCAGTGTTAAGTCGTAGAATCACTGTCCTCTGTAAACTCTGGGCACTTCTGGGAAGCACTGTTAAAGGATACTGGCTAACTCCTTAGCATGTCCTACAGGCCTTTCACAATCTGACCTCAATTCCCTGGTACACTCTCGGAGAGCACTCATCTCATATATCTCCCCATTCTCCAAGCCCACCAAAATCTTCCCTGTCTCCTACTCTTCCTTCTGCCTAGAATGTCTTTTATAAACTTCTTTACCTAATGAGTCTCTGTTGTTGAGCTTTCCATGGAGTAATTCCATTTTTCCATCCTTTTTCCCCCAAAAGACCGTAAGCACAAAGTCAAGGATAATTTTATAATCCCTGAGTCTACCCAGCTTGATGTCTGATAGTGAGTTGATAAAAGAAAACAGGAAAGAAGGAAAGATGGATTGAACAATGCTGATCCTAACAAAATACATTATACTCTCTGAACTTCGTAACCTGTGGTGCCTGGAAATTACACTTGGTAGATAGTATTGGGGACCCCCAATGAAGCCCCCAACCTCTGATAAGTTACTCGATGCAGAAAGAAGACAAAGATAAATAGTAAATGGAATTATGCCCAGGAGATCAAAGCTTCTAGTGACCAAAAACCCTGAACCTCTGGGTTTGCCAGTATTTATTGAGCACAAAGCAGCAGGGGAAAGGCATGGTCAGTTATACGGGGTGATGATTGGAGGTACTGATGTGAGCAAGGCCTCACAAGAACAGAACAAAGCATGAGAATAAGTGTCTATGGACACATGAACATATTGTACCCTTTTAAAGGAAGAGATATGAGTTTTATCCATTTTGCCAAATTTCATTTCATATTAGGCCTCTAGGATTACTCCCTTCTGGCATGATGACTTTAGGTATTTTTTGACAAGTAGGGCAAGACATGACTGTCTTTTCTGCTTGTGATCTATGCAACTAAAATTATTTGGTTAAATCTTTACTATTTTGATGGTGATAAGTATAAGATTGACAAGCTGCATCAAAAGGAAATAAAGATGCTATTAAAGAATCATTTTGCTTAACGGTCAGAGGAGTTTGGAATGTGATCTAATATGACATATAAAAAAGGAGCAGTACAGTTTCAAATAGCCTGTTGTAACTGTAAAAAAAAAACTTTGACAACTGTGAATCTAGATTAGAATAGAAGGGGACACTCTTAAGCCTCTGGGCCATATAAATAATATAGGTCAAATCACTAAGACTATTGAGAAGGTCTGTTAAAAAATGTCAAATTACAAATAAGACCAAAATCAATTCAGATTTTTGGGCAAGCATTTTTGAGGTCTCTATAATAGTTTTATAACCACTGGCCCAGATCACAGCTTGACCTTTAGATGTCTCATTGGTAAAATAGGTTTTTGTCCCATGGACTAGCGGAATTTTGGTATTTATTGAGACAATACATGGATTGTTGAGAAAAAAACTGAAATATTGGGTCATTAGGAAAATGATTATCTATAGTACCTATAAAACCTGTGAGAGCAATTTGCCAATATGTCGCTTGCTATAACAAAGTAACTTATTGGAATATATCTATAGGCAAAACTATTACTGTAGGATCAAATCCAAATAATTGTTTAGTACAAGTCCTTCCAATCACTACTAGCTTAGCAATTTGTTCTACATACAATTGAAGGGTTTTTGTCAATTGATTAGATAGGTTTTTTCAATGAAAAATGCTAGTTTATCATAATACTGTCTCAATAATCCTGTGGGAGAATGAGGGGTATCTAAAATGTACAGCGTGAATTTATGATTATAACTCAATCTATATGTTTGTCTCTAATGTAACATTCTCTGTATTAATTGCAGTTCTCTCTTTGCCTCACTAGTAAGTTGTCTGGGGGAATCTAGATCTGGATCCCCTTTTAAGATATTAAATAAAAATTTTAATTGATAAAGTAACTATCCCCAATTTAGAGCAAATCCAATTAATATCTTCAAATAATTTTTGAATATCATTTAAATTCCATAGACTATTTTACCTAATCAGAATTCATGTGGCCTAATCATTCTTTTACTAAAGAGGATGCCCAAATAAGAATAAAGAGCCTCCATCTGTACCTTATCTGGTGCAATAATTAATCCAAATGAAGATGTCTTGTTTTATTTTTGCAAATTCATTATATAAACTCTATTTTGAAGAAGATTCTATTAATACATCATCCATGTAATGAATTATGTAGGCCACATTAAACTGCTTTTGGGCCAGTATTAGTGCTTGCACTACAAAAATTTGACACAAGTTGGGCTGTTCTTCATCCTTGAGGGAGAACGGTTCATTGATGGATATTCACTGGTTCCTTTAAATTTAAACTGGTTATTTAGAATGTGATATACTGTCTCTTTTAGGATAGGGGTAAATATTAAAAAATAATGTTTCAGATAAAAAACAATTAAAGGCCAATCTTGTGGTATGGCAGAAAGGTTAGACAATCCAGGCAGAAGTGTGCCCATGATTACCATGCATGTTTTAACTACCCTTAAATCTTGGGGTAGTCTCCATTTCTCTGATTTCTTGGGTACAACAAACACTGGAGAGTTCCAAAGACCTAATGCAGGTTCTAAATGACCCAAGTTAAGTTGTTCCTTTAAAATTGTTTTAGGTGTTACAGGCTCTCCTGTTTAAGGGACTATTAATCAACCAAAACTGGCTCATTTGTTTTCATTGTAGAGGAATAGCAGTTTTAGGAGAAGCCTCAATGGACCCCATTAAAAAGCTGACTGGTAACTAACACCATACAGTCTGATTTCATTGATGGAGAAATTGGTTCTGTTATTCCCTGTGAATTTTTTCCTAGCCCTTTACCAGTTTGGTAGCCCAGTTTTTGCATCATAGCCACTACCTTATGCCCAGACTCATTCATTAGCCTCACTCTCTGTTTACACAAAAGATCTGTCCCCCATAGGTTAACTGGAAAACAGGCAAAATGGGGTTTTATGATACCTAACTGTTTATCTGGTCCTTCCTACTATGGAGGGGAAGCACTCTGTAGCACTGCTGGGGTTGTCACAGACCCATGCAAGAAGTTGGAGCCAATCTAGTGGGCCATGCATGTTGGGCCAGCAATCTGTTGTAATAACAGACACAACTGCTACTGTATCTGTACGCCTCTCAAAGTATTTTCCATTAATCAGTAAAGCACATCAGCCAACTTCCTAACACCTCCTGGGAAAAATAAATCTCCTTTTTTGATGTTTTTAATTCTGAATTTTGTTCTTTGCCCAGTTGTCTATATTTAACATAAGATGATGCTTTTAATGGTAATGAGAGTAACTGCAATATACTCTCCTTGCTCAAAATGCCAAATATCATTGGAATCCACTGACATTTTAATCTCCCTATCATAATCAGCATCAATAACACTGGAATCACTGTTATCCCCTTTTGATTAAAAGGATCTTTTCCTATTATTAAGTCAATTGTCTCTTTGGGAGGAGAAACCCCAAGTCCTTGTTGGAATGGAAGTAGGAGACTTTCCCCCAATTAAAAAGGTTCTCTGTGTTGCAGACAAATCTAATCCTGTGCTTTTAGCTGTTCCCCTTGTAAGGGTAAGGACATTTCTCTTGGCACCCAGGCTTGGGCTAAGAATTGTTTTTGAGTCTGTACCAGATAAATCAGACTGGGATTTGTCTGTATTGTTTTGATTCCTCTGTCTTTTGAAGGGCCCTGGGGAAGGAACTATCTCCCTTTTCCTGTCAAGGGGGTTTCATTTTTATGATATTTGGAGCAACGTTGGCTAGTCCAGTGGCATCCCTTTTCACAGCAAGAGCATGTAGTAGTAGTAGGAGCCTGTTTGGAATTTTCCTGAGGAAGAATTAGAATTTATATTTTTACGCACTTTGTAATCCTTTCTTAAGTGTCCTGAATTACTGCACATAACAATTTTTGTTTTAATTTTATCAGTAGAAAATTTCATCATTGCTTGAGCTATCATATCAGATTTGTAAGTCTCAGTGCTAATATCCTGGCATGTCCCAATATAAGCCCTTAGATCACTGGAAATGCAGACTAGATATAAAGTCTGTTTGCAGTCTTGATTAGCGTTAGAGTAAGCTAGTTGTAAGATCAAAATATCTCCTGCCTCAGTATGAAGGACCTGTCAGCACCCAGTCTCCTGAACTCTAGCAACAAAATTGAATATATAATTATGTGGGTACCTGTAAAATATGTAAAAAAGACTGAGTTAGAATTCCATCCTCTGCATGAAAGACCATGCTGCCCTCATGGCATCCCCTGTCTGTCCATACCCTCATTTGAATACCCTTGCTGTGTATTCAAAGGCACACAGGTATCTGTCTCTGACATGTACTATTCTACATCATCTAGGTGATTTCCTTCCCATTTTTATGGGCTCTGCATTTCTAAGTCTCATATTAAATTGTAAATACTGAGCTGGAGAATGGATACTTACCTGCTGTCCCTCATAGTAATCCTCTGGTTGAATTCCTTCTTGAAAGCAAGCAGGCCCACCAAAAGTCTCACCCCTCACTGCAGCTTTTTGACACTGAGACAATTTACTTTTTTGCTTGATGTTATCAATATGGCACCCAGGAATGGTGGCAAGTCTCCCTCCACCCCCTCCTCTGAAGAAGGAGAAACAGGAGCTGCAGGGGAAGTTTCTCTCACTGCCTCAGCGACTTCAGCAGCTGCTACTGCCACTTTCACTTTCTCTGACACTAAAGATACTGATCACATAGGGTGTAGGGGATCAAGAACAGATTGGACTAAATTCCAAGTAGCAAAGGTTTCTGGGGAGATGATCTCTCCTTTCCCATGGGCTTGTTTTTAAGACTTTTCCCACTTATTCCCAGCATTCAGTTATCTACTCTCCCCACCTGAGAAAAAACAAGGGTTACATATAACTATTTCCTGTAACATTCTGGATAGGGAGTTATCTGGCACTTGGGCTCCTGACTGTTTAAGTGAAACCTGAAGCAAATGCGCATACCTGCATTCTTCAGTTGACAAATTATGCCCCATATCAGATCCCAGTCAATAGAAAATTTCCTTTTGCAGCAGCAGCAATACTTACCAATCCTGTGCCTGAGCAACTGTCACCAAAATTTGTTCCATGAAATTCCATCACTGCTGCATAGCCCATGGCTCTCCATCTACTCTTGGTGGCCCTTGTACCTGCTCTGCTAAAAGGAAGGTTCCTTTTCTGGGTGCCAGTTATCAGGGACCCCCAGTGAAGTCTCCTACCTCCAATTAGGTATGTGAGGTGAAATGAAGAGAAAAATAAACCATAAATGAAGTGAGGCCCAGGAAGTCAGAGATTCTAGTGAGCAAAGACCCTGAACCTCCAGGCTTGCCAGTATTTATTTAGCACAAAGCAGCAAAGTGGGCATATAGTCAGGTATGTAGGGTAATGATCAGAGGTACTAACATGAACAAGGCCTAGCAAGAATAGAACAGAGCATTCTTGCAAGAAGTGAATCTTAGATTAATGGGAACTTGTTCTTTCCCTAGATTAACATTAACTTTTTGTAGAGGATGAGCTGTATAGCTCCACAGTGTTGCTGCCCTGGGCTGGTCTTAGCTGTGGCCACTGGCACGTAGAGTTCTCTTTCTGCTTCGCCAGCTGCAGCCATTAAGCTGTGCATTTAAGCATCAGACCAGCTCTGAATTACAAGTACAAGCCAACTGCAATAAGCCAATTGACAAATGGCCTGCTCAACACCATCTTAAGGTGATCTCCTTTAGGTAGGAGTTGGTGAGAGGCCACAGGGCAACAGAGTCATGTTTGCAGAAGGTAGGTGAGCACATAGGGATGTGGATGTGTGGAAGTAAGTGCTAAAATCATGACTCTTCTGGAAAATATGACATTCCAGGGATTTTTCATGTCTGTATTTCTTGTTTTCACACTCCCACACTTCCATACAGGGCTGATTTGCAATAAAACTTGATGAGTGCTATTTGTAGGCAGGTCTTAATTATTATTATTTTTTTTTTTAGTTTACTAAATTGCTGTAATCCCAAGACTGAAAAAACTTTCTACATCCTGCAGCTGCAGTTGCTCTTTGAAGCCCCACCACCAGGACTATCGCCCTGGTAATTATTGAGCAATCCATTTTCACCAATGGACTTAGCACCTGTAATGAGAATGCCTGCCTGTCTGTTTATTTTCCAGCTGATTTGGTCCCTTCATGCCATGGGGCCCTCAGTGATCCATATGCAATATGAGAGTTACCCTACTAGAACTTTCTTTAGAGGTGCACCATAAGTAACACATCAATTTTTATATCCAGGCAGAGTGAATCCATATCCCAGTCTTAGGAAAGCCTAGAATGCTGTTTTACAGAGGTTATTGGAATTTCTTGATATTTGCCATTCTGTATAAGGAAGTGCCTCACCCAAGTACATCCTTATTGTAGCAATGTTAATGGAGTCAGGAAACACACTAACCGCTTAGCTGTTTAGTTCATATTTAATAATGGTTTTGTACACGCTAGGGTGTTTACTCCTACTGCAAAACCTAGGAGATTTTCACGCTGGTTCTGCATATGAGGAGTCTGAAACACAAAGACGTTGGTAACTCACGCAAAGTCACATAGCTCCCAGTATGCCACAGGGAAAATTGAGATCATCTCTGCCTACTCCAGAGCCTCAAAATGTGCCACTACCGGGGCTGCATCTCCACAGCGTGTTACTCTGACCTCTTATTCAAGAAGAGTTTTTCCAACATGTGTAATTCCTAGTTAGTGCTCCTAAATTCTCACTCCCTTTGGCATTTTATACTCTGCTCATGCAACCTTCTCCTATTAAAAAGGAAAAGTAATTATTCAAAAATCATGATTCATGTATTCATCATGTTAAGTCATGTAAGATTTTTTAATATTATGTCCTCTTGACCCACATTTTTATAAATGTCTTTAGTAGGTACAAGCCTATCCTCTTTGTTGTTGGAAACAAGCAAGGGTATTCCATGTGTCACTGTCCACAATGAGACAAATATAGTTAGCAAGAAAGCTCATCTGGTCTTCAAACATTTAGTGAGCATACCCTCTATGTGGGACAGTATTGGAGAAGGATGACCCTTCCTCTGCAGGAGCTTGTAGCCCAGTTCAATTCTTCCACCAGTTAGCAGCCCCAAACAGTCTATAACATTGGGTCCACTGAAATTCACGATAAGTCTAGAAGTTCACAAGAGAAGGAAATCATAACTACTTTGGAAAAATCTCAACTCACTTTATTGGAATGGGCTTACAGACTCCAATTTCTAACGTCTAGCTTCTTTTATTAGTGCTTATTGACCAGTTTGGGGAGGATCAAGACAAGGGCAAAGCTAGGGTGGAATACGCCATAAGCTAATTGCAAAGGACAGCATTAAAGAAACATATGTGCCTCCCTGGAGCACCCAACAGCAGGACTGAAAGTGGACTGATGAGTATTTCAATAGATATTAAAGCAGATAACATATGAATATGATAAACAAATTTAAGGTCAAGCAATTCAGAGTATTAAACACTGAGTTCTCCTACCACCCTCCAAGACAGCCTCTCTCACCTGGTTCTTAAGCTCCAGTAAAGAGAATCTGTGTGTTTACAATACTGGGCAACTCAGGCCACCTACCTAGCCTACCCAGAGCTGGTGGGTACCAAAACTGAGCAAAGGAGACTTCAGTGCCAGCTAAGGGCTCCAAACCTACTCAACTGACATGCAACCACCCCGTTCCCCCAGCTGGGTGCACAAGGTCAGGCTCTGGGAGAAGCACTGGAGCCCAAGCCAGGCCCTGGTCACCCACAACTCACTCCACAGCTTTGTAGGCAGTACCCACCTTCCAGGGACAAAAGGGGGACCAGGTGAAGTCCTAGAAAATCCCAAAGAGATTTGAAGCAAACCCCCCCACCCCCGCCGCAAAGCAGGCTGGCCCAGCTATGGGGGGGGGCTTCCTTGCTGAGATGCTGAGGTAGGTGCTGTCCCAGGGGGTTCAGGGTGGTGCCTGGTGGTGGTGAGGAAAACAGCTTCTCAACGTTTGCTTTCCTTAAAACCACTCTCTGCATCACACTACTGAGGAGCACCCAGCTGGTGCTTATCCTAAGGGCAGCAAATGCAGTTATTTATCTCTCTATTCCGTGATATATTTTATAAAGTAATGAATGGTCCATTAAACTAAGTTTGGGCGTCTGTCTCCTCACAGCCACTTGCTGGAGGGCATCCTCGGCTAGCGAGGCCGTTGGCGCGGGCTGCAGCCTTCCAGCCTACACCCCCACCCTCTGCTACTTCCCTTTGCCCCTCCCTTTCCCTCCCTCCTCCCCCTGGTTATTTGGGAGATTAAAGTTCATTAATTAAATCCTGTGCTTGGATCGAACTGTAACATTATTCCAATCACATTTATCTTGCAGGCGGCGGAGGAGATGGCAGCCTCGCTGGAAACGCGCGGGGGAGCCTGAGCCCGAGGCCGAGACGCACGGCGCTGCTGC
>NW_022900942.1:28099291-28154033 GCF_012274545.1 Fukomys damarensis | reverse complement strand
CACACACACACACACACACACTCACACGCCAGCGAGCCGCTGGCCGCTCAATGGACCGATTTCCCCGGGTTCCCTGATCCCAGTCCACCCGGGATGAGAAATTGCAAAATGGCCCGGGTCGCCAGTGTGTTGGGGCTGGTCATGCTCAGCGTCGCCCTCCTGATTTTATCGCTCATCAGCTACGTGTCCCTGAAAAAGGAGAACATCTTCACCACTCCCAAGTACGCCAACCCGGGGGCGCCCCGAATGTACATGTTCCACGCGGGATTCCGGTGAGTGCGGGCCTCGGTGGAGCGCCCTCAGTATCTGTCTGCTGTGTGTCGTGTCAGGGAATGAAGGAGGGGTGTTGGGCTTCTCCGAGACACTTTGGCCCGGATAACTACGTGATTCTTCCACTCGGTGTCTAGAGTCCCCCTTCCTCCTCCCCTTTATTTTTTAACCCAGAGCCCCTAAAAGCCGCGGTCCGGATCGATGCGATTGCATTTCTCGTATTCTTCCTCAGCGTCCCTTCCCCCATTTCAAAAATGGGGGAGGGCTTTAGGAGAATAATGGTGAAGGGAGAGACAGTGGAAGGGGGAAGTGAGCTGAGAGATGGACAGGCGAGAGTTGAGCGCCCTCCCCGCCGGCGGTCCGCAGGCTCGGAGGCCGGGCTCCGGGCGGTGCGAGGCGATTTAATGGCGCAGGCGCCGACTCCCCTCGCTCCCTCCCCCTCTCCTCCCTCCTCCGGGTCAAAGGCGGCGGGGGCCGGTTCTCTGGCAGCCCCTGGGGCGTTCTCCTTCCCCTACCCCTCTCCGGCTCCAGCCCCCATTCCGGGATTTCTGCAGTTGCCCTCCCCAGCGGGAAGCAAGGCCCGGAAGACTGCAAACCCTCGCCCAGTTCGAAGTCACCGCTCGGCGCGGGCTGCACGCCGGAGGCGCCAGGCGCAGCTTGGCACAGATCAGCCAGAGCCCCCGCCCAACCTGTGAGCTCCCCACGGAGCTCTCCCAGCAGGGCCCCCGACCGGTGGGTGGCAAACACCGAGTGCAGCCTGGGGTCGCAGGCAGGCCAGAGGTGCGCAACCTGAAGAAGCCCTGCCTGGGTAGCCGAGCGGAGCTGGGGCGGCCACCGGGGGTCCCCAGGAGACGCTTGGGGAGTGAAAGCAGACACGGGGTCGGTCAGGAAGAGGATAAGGCCGGAGCCACCCCCAGCCTTCCCCCTGAGGCTACGGTGTCCTCAGCCCTTTTTCCAAAAATCAATTCCTCGGGTTGACTGGGGCGGGGCGGGTGGCGCGGGCCGCTGTCCTCGACCGCCCTGCCCGCTGCGCGACGGCCATTTTATGGTTTCTCCCGCACTGCGAGGGTGGACAATAAAGATGAGGTTCACTAGTTTTCTCTCTTTCTCCCGAGTGTATGCAAGAGCAGAGGGTGGATGAAATGTGAAGGGCTCTGGGGCGGGATGGTACCGTGAGTGTCCCTGCTACCCCCTCACCCCGCGCCTCCAGCGGGGTGGACTTTAATGGCTACCTCGGCTTCCCCGAGCTGAGGCCGGCACATTTGTCTGTACTCGTGCTCCTCTCCAGGTCACAGTTTGCGCTGAAGTTTCTAGACCCGTCGTTTGTGCCCATTACGAATTCTCTCACCCAGGAACTCCACGAGAAACCCTCTAAGTGGACATTTAATCGGACAGCGTTTTTACATCAAAGGTAGGACAGAAGGAAAACATCCGAAAGGTCTTTTTGGAATTTGGGGGCTCAAAAATCAAATCAAACATATCCAAAAACAACAAAAATGTACTGCCCCCATGTATTTGCATTGTCTTCCTGGCCTAACTGCGCAATGATTGGTGTTAACACTCCCAAATATGTGTAATGCTCTCTCAAAAGGCAAGTGTTAGGATGACGAATTTGAATGGCAAAAAAGGCACATCTCCAGTTATGTTCCCTAACTTGGGCTTAATTCAGCACTATCTGTATAGTTGATAAGTTTGGCTAAGACTACCAAAGCTGCCTTTTTAAATGCTATTTGCAAAAAGACTACCCAATACATTTTCATGTTTCTCTCACACACACACAAAAATTGTATTATCCTATTGAAACACACAGAAAACATCATACTCTATCTCCATCAAATTACTAGTAAAGATATGGACCTAAGCATAAGCAGGTATTTATGATTTTGTTTTGGTTTTAGCTGTTTTCATTAAGCCTTTACATCTTACAGCATATTATAAAGCTATCTAACAGCGTACATCAGTCTTATAAGTTGTAACAACCTTGTTTTATACATGAAGTTGTTTTTTTTAATATTTTGTTTTTATGTGGGGAAAGAAAGATGAAATTTATTCAAATTTAATTACTCTTGTAGGTGATTCTGATCTACTTTTAGAACCACAGATAAATTCTTATTCCTTCCTTCTTGGTGGGATTATTGCGCTGCAAAATGCAACGTGAGCCATCTAGTGTATTCATTAGGGGTGTGAATACTTATTTTACAAACCACTCTACTTAAGGAGTTATGTTCGGGGCATTTCTAGTTTTTGCTCTTTTTTAAAAAAATTGTACTGACAGAATTAACACAAATCCAGTGGATATCCATAGTATCAGGGAAATATTATTTATTTGAAAATTTGACATGCAGTCATGATTATCATTATAGTTTTTAAAATATTTGTTTACATACATGAAAATTGATTAATTCTAAACTCAAGAACTGCTTTTTCAAACTTTTGAATTTTTAATCCAATATTAATTTTATAGATGACTCAGAAAATTTTGAAGAGTAGCACACCTTATACTTTCCCCAAACACATTGCTACCTCAATAAACGTATTCTTCACATTTTGTGACCCTAATGACCAATCCAATCAGAAGAATATTTCCTTATCAAAAGTTCCCTTTTACGTATTTATTAGGTAATCTTTAATTAATTTTTACCAGTATCACTTTAAACTTGTCTTTCATTTGCAATTGCTAGTAAAAATGATACTGATAACTTTGGATTGAAAATGTCAGTTTATAGCTGGGGATTTAGCTCAGTGGTTCGGTGGCCTGCCTTGCAAGTGCAAGGACCCGAGTTCAATCCCTGGTACCCCCCAAAAAGAAAAGAAAATGTCAGTTTATATTGCCCTGCACACTGTGTTGAATAATAAAGTCATTTTGGAGGGGGCAATAAAGTCCAAACAAAGTTTTGATATGCCACACATTTTATTTTATTCATGCTGTTTTTAGGCAAAAAGCACAGGAGTTTCAGTATCATTTCTTAGATTCTGGAGAATCTAACAGCAAAGTAACATGTTATTGGCCTCCTAAATATTTTAAAGAGCTGAGACTATAACAGGAAATGCTTAATTTTACTTAAAGCTCAGTATGATGCCAAACTGAAGTTAGTTCTCAGTCTCACTCTTGCCTTTATTATTCAGTGTTGTTAGAACCTAACATATGTTCAGGTTTACAGTAGCCTGTCTTTCTAAGGATTAGATATATCCCACTAAATTATGTTTCTGTATAATCAAACAGAAAAAAAAAATCCTAGTTTCATTATTCAAAGGGCCTTAAAAAGATTAACCTCTCATTTCTATTAAATATTCAGCTATACTCACTAGTATTCCCATTTTCATATTTTAATAATAGTGCTGTACTGACTCATATAGGCGGCTCTTATTTGGACACTAGTGATATTTGATATTCTTGAACACTGCAACCCAGTAACAAACAAGTAGTCCCTAGTTACAAACTCCAAGTCACCAATGTTTGTGCTTTAATATAAGCTCTTTGGGGCCTTTGTGAATTGTCTGCCTATATTCTCTGTCACAGTTTGGCCTATGCCTCATCTTGGATCAAATATACTCCTCAAATAGAGTAGAAAACCAAGAATTGGTAGCTAAAACTATAAGTTGCACTTGCAAACCTCAAAGGATTACATTCAGAACTGAAAAATTAGAACTTGTCATACATTCTGAAACAATCTTCCCTCCAAAGACCACAATTATGAATATATAATCTTTCTTGGATTTAATGTGCTTAAGATTCCTGTCTTAATGAAATGGCAGCATAAGACATAAGGTGGAAACTCGATTCTTTTGAATGGATTGCATTTAATGGATTTCTTTTTATTTTAGGCAAGAAATTCTTCAGCATGTCGATGTAATAAAAAATTTTTCTTTGACCAAGAATAGTGTTCGGATTGGACAACTGATGCACTATGATTATTCCAGCCATAAATATGTTTTCTCTATTAGCAATAACTTCAGATCGCTGCTTCCAGATGTATCGCCCATTATGAATAAGCATTACAATATCTGTGCTGTGGTTGGAAATAGTGGGATCCTGACAGGGAGCCAGTGTGGACAAGAAATAGATAAATCAGATTTTGTTTTTCGTTGCAATTTTGCCCCTACGGAGGCTTTCCAAAGAGATGTTGGAAGGAAAACCAACCTTACCACCTTCAACCCCAGCATTCTGGAAAAATACTACAACAATCTTTTGACCATTCAGGACCGTAACAATTTTTTCCTCAGTTTAAAAAAGCTTGATGGGGCCATTCTTTGGATCCCTGCATTTTTCTTCCATACTTCAGCAACTGTTACCAGAACGTTAGTTGACTTTTTTGTTGAACACAGAGGTCAGTTAAAAGTCCAATTGGCGTGGCCTGGAAATATAATGCAACATGTCAACAGGTGTGTATATTTTATTCCATTTAACTCATACCCCACCAGATGGCAAATTAATATTGTAGTCTTAGGGGTGGGAACCACCAATTAATTACTTGTTGTGATCAGTTTAGGTCTTTAGAGCAAACTACTATCTTTTGTAATGAATGGATGAATCATCTGAGCTTAAAAGTTTAACCTACCCTCCAGCAAGTAGCCAAGTGCCTAGTGTTTCATAGGTCTCCCCATCTTGTCCTCTTTGTACCCTTCTTGGTGGTAAACTTACTAAACAGTCATGGAAACCATCACAAATCAAGAAATGTCCTTTAAGTAAATGGCTATATCCAAATAATGCCAATAGCTAAATGACACAAAGCAAATTATATTTTTAAAGATGCAGTTGACTTAAAATTAGCCATTTTTTTGTTTAGTTATTTTCTAGATAGCAAAGATTAGCAAACCACCTAGATGAATCACAAGCTGTGTAGTCTGTCTTTATAATTTGATACTTGAGTGCAAAACTTGTGAAAATATTATATGATTTCATTGTTATTTTTTATGACTTTGATACACTGACCAGTGATGCTATATTTTCATCTAATCTCATGATTTTCAAGTCTAATTGTACAGAAGAATTATTTGGGGCCTGGGAATGTAGCTCAATGATAGACTGCCTGCCTAGCATACATAAAGACATGAAGCCCTGGGTTCAACCCTTAATGACAAAAAAAAAAAAAAATCATTTGCAGAACTTTTAAAAATACCAGTGCCTGGGCTCTACTTTAAGACAGTCTAATGTAATTTTTCTAGTGGAAAAGGAAGTGAGGACTAGTGATGTTTTTAATAACTCCTCAGTTGATTCTGACGTGGAATCAGAATTGAAAGCCACTAGCTAGGGTATTTTATAAAGCAAAATCAATAGTGCCTTTTTTCTTTAAATCATCTGACCAAACTACTTCAATTCTAAATTCCTCTATGAAAGAAACCCCAGTCCTAACAGAGCACCAGATATTGTCATAATTTAGGGTAGTTTCCATGGTAACCAGGGAAACCTAAAGATTTTCATCCCACAATACATTATTCTCATTTTGTGGTCTCCTAAAGTCCTCTAAGTTTAAGATCTGTTTAGCTGACCTCTCATTAAAGGAGGTATAGTCTGATAAGCTGATATGTCTCCAGTATATAGGGCAATTCCATTAATTTGTAAATTAAAATTGTTTATGTTTTTACTTATTATTATTAAATTTCTATTAAGAAGTAATAAAGTCAACCAAAGTACAGGGAGCAGTAGTTATTTACATAAAGTCACTGCCCAAAGTGGGCAGAACCAGAATTGGAAGGCAGGTCTTCTGTCAGTCTGTCCCTTGCCTTTGGATTTCACTTGACTCCCTTGTTTAATTTCAGTAAACTTAGATTTCGTTCGGAAGAGAAAAAGCCACTAGGACTGTACTGTGAGGTGGACTTGTCAAAGTAATTGGAATATTCTAAAATCCAGACGTATCCAAACTTTTGATTTGCCAAGGCCACATTGAGTAAAGAGGAATTGAATTGGGCCACATATAAAATATATAACATAGCTAATGTATACAATTAACAAAACTTCCTTTTAAAATCTTTGTGGTTATACAATTTTTTTTAAAAAAAGTGAGAGAAAGAGCCCTGCGTGGTTGCACACACTTGTAATCCCAGAACTCCAGGAGGCTGAGGCAGGAGAATTGCCATGAGTTCAAGGCCAGCCTGAACGATGTAGTGAGAGCCTGTCTCAAAAAAAAACAGAGAGAGAGAGAGAGAGAGAGAGAGAGAGAGAGAGAGAGCGAGAGAGCAAGCTGGCTGCAGGCTGCAGGTTGGAAAGACTAGACAAATCCACCTCCCATCCCAGTACTGTTGACCAATCAGATTGAAACCTTCAACACTGGCCTCTGAATCCACATGTACTTATTATTCCACAGGTACTGGAAAAACAAACATTTGTCACCCAAACGGCTGAGCACGGGTATTCTTATGTACACCCTTGCATCAGCAATATGTGAAGAGATCCACTTGTATGGATTTTGGCCTTTTGGATTTGACCCCAACACAAGGGAAGATCTTCCATACCATTACTATGACAAAAAAGGAACCAAATTTACCACCAAGTGGCAGGAGTCCCACCAACTGCCTGCTGAGTTTCAGCTGCTATATCGAATGCATGGGGAAGGGCTCACCAAACTGACTCTGTCACACTGTGCCTAAGAACTCTGAATGGAAAGTGCCAAATGGCTGTTTAAAAAAGTGCCCCAAATCAAATTGAATAGTCTTCTGAATAGAACCCCAGAGACTGTCTTATAAGGCTTGTCTGCCACTTAAATGGAAAGATGTCTTCTTCTTTTGCACTGCTCTTTGAATGGTCTTAGCTGATTTTTGCAGGACAGGTGCACTGAAACTATGTGATTTGAACTTGACTGATGAAGGGAACGTTGCATTTGGAAGTATGCTGCTAACAAAACGGTTTGACATATTTCCATGTTTGTATTTTAATAATGAACTACTCCTGTGTCAGCCGGGACAAAAGCTATAGTTTTCTATAGCTCTGCTTCAGTATAGTCCTCATAATCAGAGGTCTCTGGCCAGTTGGGGCAGAATCTGCTTAGCCAGTGGGATCAAACTCTTCAAAATGGAAACAAGAAAAAATGGTTTGCACCCCTCCTCTTTTCTCCTGCCCCCTTCCTTTCTCTTTCTTTCTATCATGCCTTTTCCTCTCCATGCAACCATATCCCTTGCCCCATCACCATGGAGTTTAATATTTGCTAGGAATTTTATTGAATTAGCTTTGCTTGTATGTTTGCCTCTGTACTTGATGTGTTCAAGGCTGTAGGTCACTTTGATATTTCATGATAAACTGAGCAAATCATGATGAATCCCCACATGATTAATTTTGTAAGAAATGCCTCTTATAAAGTCTTCACTTGTCCATATGGTCATTCAACAGCAGGGCAGTCCCTCTGGGATGAGCAGAATACAATGCAGTGTGGTGTCTTTCACCATCTTAAAGAAAGCCTGTGGCATGGGTGGCACTGCATGTCTTGACATGAGTACAATTACGGCAGACAATAGCACTGGCCTCAACCACAAGGGCCTTCCAGCCTGCCTCCGACAGTCCCAGTTCAAGCATTGGGCTGGGCATCCTCTCAGAATATGGAGGCAATGAGTTAGGTGACTAGCCTGAGACACATACAGGAAAATAAAGAAGATTGAAGCATAATTATAGAATCCCATACACTGCAGAACTGTAACCATGTTATATGATCAGAGCCTTGGAGAACCACCAGGGTTGGAGTAGAAGAGAAAGCCTGAAGTTGGCCAGGCTCCCACCATGTGAATAATGCTGGAGTGAGGTTGTCTCAGTATGGTGCCCGCCACCATCAATCCAGAACTGTTTGTTCATTTTGAGACAGTTTTAAACACTAGATATTCCCTATTTCCACTGAAATCAGATCTATATTCCTACAAATTAAGTATTTACAAAAGGAAAAGCCATTGAACAAGTCTTGATACTAAATAGCCCTTGAAATGTAAGAATATGTAGACCTGTCATGAAGGAGTTAGCTAGCCATTCTCCTTTTCATTTCTTCAGCCTTAGAAGTAGAAATCACATCACTCCCACCCTTAGCTTTTTACTGAGCAGCCCTTTGTTCTTCCAGTTCAGCCCAAAGTCTGGCCAAGTTGATGTTAAATTTTAATAAGAGTTTCTTTTCTGTTTCCAAATGCCAGTCAAACACATTTGTTTTATGTTTCAGTGGGATAGCTCATTGTTTTCCAGAAACTTCATCTAAACTGCTTGAATGTGACAAATATGGTTAAAACTAACTGCTGTTGCTCACTCATCAGCACATTACCCCTCTTTGAAAAGGTATAATCATGCCTAAAATTAAATGAAATACAATAAGCAAAGACAGTCATGTTCTGCCTGGTCCTAAAGATGTATTGTTCTTTTCAAGAGGATAATCAGAGTGGCTTTCATAGATCCAGGTATTAACTAGTGAAAGAAAAACCGCTCAGGTCAGCACAGATGCTGACACATCTTACAATGCCAAGTGAATGTCAGTTATCCCAATAGATGTGAAAAATAGGAATAGACATTTCAACATAGGAAATAAAAACCAACTCTACATCTAAAATAACTATAAGGCAAGATATAAAAACATTTTAAAATTCAATGGTACAACTTTATGGACATCAAAATATAACATGTTTCTTCCTTAGCTGTCACTTTAAAGAGGTTGAAAGAGGCCAATGAAGCTGTACTACCATTCTCACTATGCTTGGTTAAGATCACTGTGAGATTGATAAATAACAGAAGTATGTAGCCAGCTGTCCCTAAACACTTAGTTCATTTGGTTATAGCTAAGTGATACTAATGCCAGTATTACCCAGGCCAGGTACTGATTCTGGGGTTTTAGTCTAATGTGCCCAGTAATTTTTACTAAATACAGATGCATAGACACTTTGATCTAAGAGATCAAAGGCATAAAGGACCAGAATCCCAAAAACCAGTTAATTGTTTCAAAGTGAACTATTTAAATTTGAATCTCATCACAGTGCCATGGTTTTTGTTTTTTTAAGTTCAGGAAGATTTTTTAAAAAATCTTAATGTACACTTGCTCTATCTTTACCTTAGAATGAGAACACTTTCCCACCCCACCCCCTACTGTCATCTGAACTATAATAAGAGGAACTCAAAATAGTGGGGAAATAGACTTTTCTCTAGAACTAGAAGGGCTTAGAGATCAGCTCCTCCCTACTTTCAGGCAGAATTTCTTGGTGCTGATCCCAAAAGACCACCATTCTTTTTGTTAAAACATTTTCTGAAGAAAATTCCAAGCTCTCCTGAACTTCTTTCACAGCCTAGATCCCTTTATTGCAAAATACATGAAATTTGTTAGTAAAGCATTTATCCCATTTTAACGCACATAATAGGTGCTCAACAGGGGCAGCTATTACTATTAGAGTATTTTCATTGTTGATTATGATCATACCTACAGTTCCAGCATGGGAAAAAACAGCTGCTAGCTAATCATACAAGATCCCCTTTGTTGTTAAAGATTGGTTCAGAGATTAAAGCTATATGACCACCATCATGATCAAAAGATTCGGTGGGTCCCACGTGTCCTGATCAGAAGGCAGTGGTGTCAGTAACCAGAGTTTCCTGGCTCTCCCATGTCTCCCAGGCTTTACTCAGCTAGAGAAACACACCCCTGGCTTTGCATTGCCCTTACTTTGGGGGTTCTAGGCTAAATGCATACTTTTGTCAGAAACTTTCCCCTTTGTAAATATTTCTAGCAGGGCTACCTCCAGCTACAGGAATAAATTTCACTATCAATCCCCCAAGGCTATCTGCACATGACATCACCGCAAATGACCTATTAAGTTGCAGAGGAGAAAGAAATCCTCAAACATTTGGCTACCTGCTTAATTAATACTAGACCCACAAATTAGACCCACTGATTTCACCAGTTAGTTGTTCTGGGTCATGTGCAAACATGTAGATCCTGGGGAGACAGGATTAAAAGGTGATCTTGAGAATTCTTCCTCCCATGCCTATATTTGATGATTAAAACATATGTGGTTCCTCCACCATGTGTCTGTGTCTTAGATATCCTTGACCATAATTATAGAAGTGTGTTTAACAGCAGTGTGTGCCCATCAGTGCTGGTTGTAATTACTGTGCCATCTATCTGTGACCTTGATGCCAGAGACCTGACCATGGGGCTCCCAGCAAGGACACCCCCACCTTAAGAACTTTCCCTCCCAGTGCACAGGCCGCCACCTAGCCATGAATGTGAGTGCTACTTGGTAGGGAAGTTGAGGAATGAAGAACATATCTTCTAACTTTGGTCAAGGCACTAAGTGCTAAACATTCTCAGGCAGTAATGCATTGTTGTCCTGAGGCCTGTGGAAAAAGGAGCATCGTCAAGTACTAGGACACTGGAAAGGGAAGTCTTTGAATTTCTCCAGTCCTAATTATTGGCACAAATGAGAAAATGGACATACAAAGAGGACAAATGATTTTGTCCTACTGCAGGGTAATTAGTGAGAAATTCTGACTCTTCATCTTGGCTTTGTCAGTATCAAATGAAGGGAAAGAGATTTTGGTCTGGGGTCCTTTGGGCACGAAAAGGATTGTGAAAGGCAAAAGGAAGAAAAGAAAAATATTTCTCAACACAAAACAATAAAGATGCTTGAATAGATATATAACAGTCCACTGATAATGACCCATGTTTTCCCCAGAAATGAAGGAAAACCCTCTTCGTAAACCATTTGATAAATCAATATAGTTATTGATGGTTCACAGTTGACAAAAATATTATCCAGTAATCTATCTTAATAAAATTTTGTTTTACTAATATGTATGCATAATTTAGAAGTTGAAGGCTAAAAATAGTTATATACTTTTCCTTGTGTGTAGTTTTCAGCAGGAGTCCCTTGAGTTAAGAAATCCTTTCCATATTATGCATATTTTTAATGGCATACTTTACTATATTTAGTTCAACATGCTAAGAAGATGTACAAATAATAATCACTTTGGTGGGTCTTCCTTTCTTCAAAAATGACAATTTCCTCTATAACTTTAGATTTTAAATCCTTTTTTTATATAATTGTGCACAGAAGGCAAAGGTTTGTGCTTAGTTTCTACTCCTTCCTGAATGTGTACAGTGGAAGTTTTGTTTCTGAACAGAATTGGGCTTGTGTACATGTTGTTGAAGAGTCCCAATAGAACATCCCAGGATCTGAGGATCAGGGCACCTTGGCTGGCTGTTTGACCTGTCTGGATTCTGTGGCCCAATAAATCAAAGCCACAAGGGAGTTGATGCCAAGGACCAAAATAACTAATTATGTCTCCCTCGCATTCTGACTGCTTTGGCACCTAAATATAACATTTGAAATAGGGAATATCTTAGAATGTCACAATTGAAGTAGGGAGTACTTCTGAACATTTATTTTTATTGTGATGACTTATTGAAAACATATATTTAAATAGATGCTTTATATTCTATGAAGCTCATTCTCTTATTGTTTACAGTGGAATTACAGTGAAAAGTCTATTGTGGACTAACTGACTCCAACTTAAGATTACAATTAGGTTCTGGGTGAGGACCTGATTTATGCCACTAATTCATCAGCAAAAAAAAAAAAAGTATGAAATTAGGACTCTTTAAAATATAATTCTTTATCCTCCCTCCAAAGCTTTACCTTAACAATGTCTTGGGATAAACCAGTTTACAAAGATTCATAGATGATTCTTTTGTTTCCAGCACTAGGAAACCAGTAATATTAATATATAGCATAGTCAAACACCATTCTGACCAGAGTAGCTGAATGTATATCATGCAGTTAGTATAAAATGTTTTTTAAAAGTATCACGATATATGGCAATGTAGACATAGTCTTAGTGGCTCAAACAGACATCTCTTAGCCAGACTGACCCTTGGTTAATCTGTAAGTGAAGAGTAATTAGTCAATCTAGGCAGAATAGATGCAAGCTTGAGGACCAAGTTAGGAGCATTGCTTTAATATGCATAACTCCAAGATTGGCGTGTAATTTCCCTTTCTGTATTTCAAATGAAGGAGCCCATCTTGGGACATTCATGTTTATAAATGGATAGATTGAGAAACAGAGAAGTTAAATGATTTATTTAGACTCACTTTGGGAGTCATTCCCAGAGCCTAAAATAAAACACTACTCAAAGAGTCTGATTTCTCAGTCTCTAAATCATGCTCCAATGGTCTCCAACTAAAATGAAACTAATCAAGAAAGGAAATTCAAAGGGCTTAAACCCCAGACCAACCCAGAATAAGTGAGGTGATGAGTTCCTACTAGGTTCCTCATTCTTTTGGAGAAGGTGTGAACATCCTAATGAAGTTTTGGCCAGGCTTCTTTCTATATCTGTGCACATACAAAGCCTTTACTCTTCAGAGGAACCAAACGACTCTGATTTCCCTTCTGTGGGATTCAGTAACAGTTTTAGCTCTTCGGTGCATTGCATTAAACAACTAGCACAAGAGAACTGTCATTTACCAGTTTCTGTGGTATAAATACTCTCAAAGTAGCCAGTTTTAAGCTACTAACTTAATTTCAACCAGCTGAAAATACAACAGTGTTTTCAAGAGCCAGGATGAGCTGGCTTTACAATGAGTCGCCTCCAGCACAGCACTGTCTAAACAATTTCCCAGTCAGTGAGTAGCAAATAGAAGAGGCTAGCAGTGCCTTTGGAGGGACACCCAAGTGCCCCTTTCCCACAGGGAAACATTTTCTGCCTTGGACAGTTTTGCTAATTTTTAGTAAAAGACTATTGTCTGGGCTGAGGATGTATCTCACATGGTTGAGCACTTGCCTAAAAGGCGTGAAACTCTGGGTCCAGTCCTAAGCACCACACACAAAAAAACTTCATAGACATAGAGATGGAGATTTAGATATAGATCATATAGATACAGATTTTAAACTATCATCCTAAAGGTTTCAAAATATATCCTGTCGGGAACCTCTCAACAGCTTCCTCAGTACCTTAGATTATCAGCAATGGTTTTTCTAATTTCAGTGACCTTCCAAGTACATAAATAATCTCTAACTTAACTGCCAGTTGAAACTATGTTTGGTTGATTTCTTTTTTCCAGTACTAAGGATGGAACCCAGAGCCTTCACACTGAGCCACATACCCATCCAGTATTTTTTTTAAGATAGGGTCTTGCTAAACCATGAAGTTGCCCACGCTGAGCTCCTGAGCTCAAATTTGCAATCTTCCTGCTTCAGACTCCTAGAGTATTGGAACTATAGGCTTGGATCACCATGCACAACATCTTCTGTCTTTTTAATCCTGTAGCCCACTGCCTGTTTCCTCAGTTCTGTAGTTTACCCCATCCACTTGTTCATCTTCCTTCTGACAAAGCATGAAATTCACAGACATCCATAAAACAGTTCTACAATGGCACAGAGATAAAACAAGACATTTACTCAGCTTAGCTGGTCCCATGTGCCTGCAGAGGCCCCGTGATTTGTCTGTACCCCACCAACGGACCCTCAGCAGCCGCCATTTCATCATGACTGAAATCTGCATACGCATGCAGCAGTCTCTTCCCTTAGAAAAGTAATTAATGATAAAAAAAAAAAACAAATTACTACTGAACTGGAACACCTTTGGGCAATTTAAGTGGCCATACTGTGTAGAGCAAGGTGTCAGACAGTGCTCTGCACTTAGCTAAACTAGTATAAAGCTATATCTGGAAAAAAAAATATCCACAATCATGTGGCCACAAAGTCCTCTGGCACTGAGCAGGAACGCAGCTGTCCTCCCTCACCACTGGTGATGAGTGGACAGCTACTGAGTGTTTAGAATTCAGATGTCCTGGCAATCCACAGAACATGCTTGCAAATTAAAAGTCTTTCTGATGGAAATCATTCTGAAGTGGGTGTAATTAAGTCTTGTGAAAAGCAATGCTGGGGAAAAAATACTTAATTCCTCAGACATAGTGAATGGCCATAGGTGTTTGTTCTGCATTAGTGAACCAAAATTAGATCATGAAGGACCAAATCTACTTTCCTTGCTGTAGTAAAATATCTTGCATCTTTTATAAGGCATTTCTACACTGTAAATGTTTAAAACTCAAGTTGAACATTTTTTATACAGTATTATATTTAAAAGACCAGGGCATACCTCTGTTTTCTGTTCTTAACAATCACTGAAATTAGCTTGTTTTTCTATACTGAGCAAGCATGTTTTGTTTTAAATGAGTCAGGTATATGTTTGAGTTTTTCTCTGTTTCCAAAAAGTTTTATGTAACATGGGCACAAAGTATATTTTTTCTTTCTCTGGCTGTTCCTGATGCCAAAGAGATAAAAGTCCATAGCTACAAGCACAAGAGACTTGGCAAGTAGGCCCCACTTTATTATGAACAAATTTCCAGCAAAACCAGCCATGTGGAACTAGCCATGATCATATTTTTAGCTAGGAATATAGCTAGGAAATATTTATAGCTAGGAAAAATTGGTAGACAATAAGAAAGAAATTTGGTCAGCATATATAGGTGGAATGAAGTCAGTAGGGCACTTAGAAAATGGAGAGAGAGCGGTTTCCCTTGAAATACAAAATCTAGACCATTTTGTAAAACTTAAAGTAACTGTACTTCACATTACAACTGCTGTTCAACCAAGATCAGATCTGCAGCAAAGCAGATTTACAGCAAGACCCCTAAGAAGGATTCATGATGGGTCTGGTCTCAATCACCAAGCATCAGTAATTAGCACTGAAATTCTCCCAGGACACAGGACAAGCACACTGAAGAATCACAACACAGGATTATCTACTCATCTGGGATGGTCATCTAAGTCCATATAAAAACTCCACTATCTCATCATCTCAGGTCTAGGTTTCAGATCAACATCCCCCAAGCAGAGGTGAGGCTCAGAAGGTCAGCGTGACATCTCTGCTCAATCGGAATTAGAAGGCGGGTCTCCCAACCACTGATTCCATATCACACCATTCTGCTTCTATTCTTTAGGTAGGAAATTGACATTCCATCATGAAGCATAAGTTAGAAGTAAAGACAAAAGAATACTTGTGATATTTTCTCTCATTTTACCTACTATGGTTTCACCATTTCATTTTAGCATCATGTTAAAGAATATTAGAGTAGAATGAAGAGCACAGCTCCGTTTGGAATAAATGAAACCAAAAAATCAAAAGGTAGGAGAACAGTGAATGTAACTAAAGATGAGCAAGAAGCATGTGTCAGGGAAAATAAATGCCTCGTGTTATTACCGTGGCACCCTCCCCTCACCACAGTTGACGCATTTGTTTTAGAAAATGCATCTTATGCCAAGAGATTTGTAATGAAGACTTTGCCCCTTTCCAACTGCATTAGAAGTTCCCTTGCTCTCTAGAAGAAGCCCTGGCTCTTATGAATCAGACTCACCTATCTTGTTAGAGGCAGCCTCACCTGCCATTGGAAATTCAAGTTGCTGCCAGAGGGTGGGTCCACAGACACCTGAAAGAAGCCAGCTCTGCTGGACTGAGGACCATGTAAATATCTTCTGCCTTCTTGGTGAACAAGGATGATCATCTTTCATAGAGGTAATTGTGTGTATATTGTGACTGTAGTTTGTGAAGAAACTGCAACGGTTTGCTTCAACAACAGCTCCCCAAATGTACTTGTTCAGTGTGAATGTGCCTGCCTCATTGCCTCATGTGCCAAACACAGCAATGAATGCATTGTTTTTAAATAAACTGTTTTATTGTGAATTGGAGAACACTACTGGCTGTCTCTGACCTGTTTGGAAGACTCTCACATGTGTGCGCGCTCTCTCTCCCTCCCCCAACCCTCTGCAATAAGAGACTGAGTGCACCCACCTTTTTTATTTTCAGTGGTATGAAGCCTTCTCACGGAGATGTTGAGAAGGATGAGTCTGGCTGTCTAGAGTCATGAACTAGTATCAAATGGCAAAAGCACCCCACGCACCCTTCTTTGTAGGGCTTTTATATGTAGATCATGCAACAAGACTTACTATTAATAATAATAATAACAATACATTACTGTTGACTGTTACAATCGCACACATCATTTTATTTAATCAAGATTTTGGTGAGGGAGACATCTGAGGGACATAGATCATGCTGCACAGCTAGTGACAGTCCAGGTAGGAACTCAGCCTGGCTCTTTGTCCTGCATCTTTGTACCCTTGCAGTCTCTCACTGGGTCACCTCTTCATAGAGCCTTCCCAGAATGCCACTACAGCCTTTACCCCCCTACTCTGTGTTACTCCTCTCATATATGTATTGTCTCTCGTCTCTGAAAATAATATTTATTTATTCACTGTTTGTCTCTGTCTTCTACTGTATTATAAGTTCTACCTTATATAACATAAGAACTGGCCCATCTCAGTCATTTTATGCCCTTAATACCTAGAATAGGAACCTAGTAGATTCACAACAAATAGTTGCAGGATGGATGAATAAACAGAAGGATAGATAGTTGGATAGTTGGACAGACAGACATCATATAGTGTATCATTTCAATTCTTTTTTTTGTCCCCTTGTTGCCCTCCCATCTTTGTACCTATATCAGACACAAAAAGTCCTGGCTCTTCTCTGACGATGCTGCCTCAGCACCATGACCACTACTCAGCAAGCACTTGTTGATGGAATACATGAACTGTCCTAGGAATTGTTGTTCTCAATATCCATGTTCCAACATCAAAAATGCCCTGGCATAGTAATGTACTAAAACACATTCTGTTCTTGTCCCTGACGGACTGCAGTATCAAGCGAAAGGAGAAATTAGAATAGGGCGAAAGAATTCGGAATGGTTGAAAAGATTCAACTTTAGTAGGCAGAGTTGATCTGAGAGGGCTTGCTCCTCTCTGGCTTAAATCAAAAGCAGTAATTGCTCACTGTGTGTAACACTGGACAGACAGGAACAGTATACCAAATTAGCAAAATCAGAATGCCTGTCTGGAAGGAACTGAAAGTCTTGTTGAGGAAATTGTTCAGCGGATTGTATGGAAATTTCTTATTTTGAACCGTTTAGAGGGTATTGCAAGTGGAAGTGAGGGATGGAGGGGGAGGGGGCAGGGAGAGGGAAATGAGTGGCCATATGAAATTCTAGAAAAGACAATTTAAAATATTAGAGGTCAAATGTAATGCTCAGTGTTTACATTTCTGAAAACTACTTGCCGGGCTAAAGATTCCTCTCCTACCCATTCTCTCCCATGCTACTCTACTGCTGAGAGAGAGAGAGAGAGAGAGAGAGAGAGAGAGAGAGAGAGAGAGAGAGAGAGAGAGGTTCTAAAACACTTCACAAAGTAAAGCAAAACATGAAATTGACACCAAGTTTATTGCAGGCTCTCTGCCTGAGGCTGATTAGTACAAATTAAATTTTAAAAATAGAATTTTTTTCCTAAGAAAATACATTGCCACAGTTTGATCAAGACAAAGAGTATTTTTAGAGAGACTCCCTTCATAAAAAGACCAACCTGAGCCCAAGGCTGGTGGCCAGTAGAGAAGCCTGGCTTTCTGCTTCATCTGAACAAGAATGGGGCATCGCCTCCAGCCAGGCTTCTGCGGGGTCCAAAGGTCTGGAGGTGGCTGAGAGCAGCCTCAGCCCCAGAGGTGGTCCCCGTGTTGAGTATGTGATTCCTGGTAAGTGAGTTAACTTGGGGAAGAAGCTACTCTGAACACTAATTTATATCCTTCAGAGTGCCACAGGTGATTAGGAACTTAGAGATTCAATAAATTCATTCTCTCAATTCCAGATGAAGAAACTCAGGCTCAGGAAGAGAAAGTAATGTGTCCAAATGTCCTCTCCTAACCAGCAACCATGGAAGTACTTCACAAAGTTTTATAGGGAGAAAAAGAAAAAGTTATTTTTATGTCAACTAACGGTTCTCAACTCTAAGTAAAAGTATTTAAGGACAGTCTGTTTATTTTACTTATTTGTATTGGAAAAGTATTCACTGACATAATATTTTAAAATAGGGGTAAAGCTTTTCACCTGTTTTCTTGATTGTTTTACACCATACATTCTCTTATAGTTTCTGTTTTTCTCCCTACTTAAACATAAATCAAGAACATCTTTCCACATCATTAAGTCTTCTATCAGAAGCTCAAAGAATAAGTAATAAAGCACAATTTAACCAATTCTCTATTACTGTTTGAAATTTAGATGTTCTGAAATTTTTTTTGTTATAAACTGTTCTAAAAACCATTTTTTCGTGATTAAATGTTTGATTATTTCCTTAGATAAATCCCTTGAAGTGGATTTTCAAGAGCTTTAAACAATTTTTGTAAAGGGAATCTTTTTCACAGCCAGCCAGGATGTCCTAGTAGAAATTCTCAGACCAAGTTTTCCAAATCTTTATTTCCTTAGAAAACTTGCAAAAGGATTAGGAGAAAAGCATGCATCACCATTAAGGATGACTTCCTCAACAGAGAAATAAATAAATAAATGTGTGACTCTTAGGTATGTAAATAAACTATTGTGCTCTACATACATGCAGTTATCACATCTCTTGTTTAGGAGGTGGAAGAACTTCACAACTCAAGAGAGAAAGCCCATTCAATTGCAGCCTCATTACTAATCAAATAAAAGGCACCCAGGACCACTTGAGAGAGACGGACCTTCAATACCATGATAGATAGCTCTTTTTCTTATTTGAAGAGTATGTTTATTGCTTACGCAAGCCAACCAACCTAATAATGCTTCTGATTCACATTAAGTCCAAGAAGTCAAAATGAGGAGGTTAAAACAAACAATCTACCTTAAGGCTACACAAATCCCATAGATCTGTTGTTTTTTGTTGAACCTCTTTTAAATCAATATCTCTACTTCTATAGGAGAGATGTAGCATTAAGCAAATTCAAAATATTAACATATAGATTTTTCAAGGCAAATATTGTTAAGACTGGACAAAGCAATCACCACAGAATTCCCTACCTACCATTGCCCCTTTCTAAGGTAAATCCACATTTGTATTTTAAAAAATCAGTTGATATATTGCTCTCTGTGGACCTTACAGTTTCTGTCACAATTACTCAATTCTGCTGCTGTAGTACAAAAGCAGCCACAGATGATACACAAATGAATGAGTTGTGGCTGTGGTCCAATAAAACTTAATTTATAAAAACAGGCAACAGCCAGATTTAGCCTGGGGCCGCAGTTTGACAACTCCTGCTTTGCACTTCAAACTCCTTATTGCATGTAAAATATTTCATTTGACTTTCACTGTATTTGTTTTCTAGGGTAGCTTAAAACAATAGGTATTTCCTGCCTCATGGTTCTAGAGGCAAGAAGTCTGAAATCAAGGTAGCAGCAAAGTTCCTCTGGGAGCTCTGAGGGATAATCTGCTTCCTGCTTCTCTCCTTCCTTCCAGTAGGTTCCAGAAGTTGTAACATTGCTTGACTTATAGATGTATAGCTCCAGTCTGTTCCTCTATCTTCTCTTCTCTTCTGAGGACTCCCAGTTGAATATAGGACCTACCCCAGCCCAGAATCATCTCATCTCAAGGTGTGTACCTTAGTTACTCCTCAGAGACTCTCATTATAAGTAACATTCTGAGTTTTGAGGCAAACATACCTACTGAGTACCACAATTCAACCTCCTACAACTATTTCCTACATCTTTTTTTTTTCCTCATTGAGTTTATTGGTACATTTTAGGTATACAGTACAATTACATTCATCATTGGGATCTTGTACCTTTGCATGACAGGTCTTGGTTCTCATTTTTTCCCCCTGTCCCTGCCCTCCCTTCATCCTTCCTCCTTCCCCCTTTACAAACATTTCATTTCCATTTTTTCATTTTCTCATATTTTTTTTCTTTTCCCTTATTAGTTTTCCCTACCCTTCCCATTTTCCCTACACCTTTAGCCCCTTTCTTCTTCCTATTTCACATTGTCCATTATTTCATTAGGGTCTTATGTACTATTATAGTTTATTCACACCAGAGAAACTATTCCGTATTTACACGTGTGACTTATTTATTTCACTTAGGAGTATAAGTATTCCAAGGACACATGGTTTAAAGCCCCCAGAACACAAATCTACAATGCACAAACCTAAGTGCGTTCTGGGTATGATTACAACCCTTGCAAGATAACAACAAATTCATCGTACAAAAGCCCAACAGCATTATTGGGTGATGGAAGTTATGTCCTCAAATTAATTAGATTTTACAAAGCTCTCCACTGTCTGTGGACAATAAATGAATGTTCTTCTAACAACAGATTCAGAAACAAATCAAACATCCTCTCCAAAATCAACAATTCTAACAACATCCCTAATAGACAAGAACTTATTTCCTTCACCAAGGAGCTGCTCAGTGCCGGGGATATTGATCTTGTGTAAGTGAGTTTTCTGGCTGGGGTGCATGTACCACATTGAAAGAAAAAACACGGATGGAGAAAATATGAAAGTTGGCCAACCTATGACATGAAGTGATAAGTTCAAAAGGAATGTCTAAACTGTTTCAGTGGACACAGATGTTCAACACCTTAAAGATCAATTTAAAACTCATTCTCATCTTTGCAGCACATATCACAGATATATAGATATAGATCTAAACAACTTTAGTCACAAACTCTAATGCATCTGATTTAGTTTACAGAAACCTCTGTGACCTAATCAGGCAACCAAGTCTGTTGGGAATAAAAGTGGAAATTTAGTCAGAGATTCTGTTCTACAGCAATGGGACACATTGAAACCATCTTTAACAGTGTGTAGAAGATAGTAACAGAGGCTGATAGAGTGACTTAAAAGAGAGAAAAGTCAAAGTTCAATAAGAAACCAGAAACTACAGCAGCCACAAGACACATTTCCACCTCTTGGAAGCACTATGTCCCTCAAAATGGATATAAGAAATGTATATAAGAAAGTTTTCTATCTTCAAGTGTGTTGAGAGCAGAATGATTGCCTTCATTCCTAGGAGACAAAATTGTGTGTCTTTCATGTGGACATCATGCATCTGTCCAGCCACCATGTCTAGACAAGGATATGATCTTCTCATGCCAGGGGTCACTACATGGCTTACCCTTTCTTACTCTGATCCAGCCCAAGGAGAGGGGATTTTCTACATGCAACAGTTCCAGCAAACACTAGGGGAAGGAGGAAGAATAATGGAAGTAATCAATTTAGTGAGTCCTTGGTATAAAAGGAGGGGGATCAGGTTGATCTAAAGAAGAGACTCATGAACTACCAACCAGGGCAAGGGACTGGAGAATTTTATCATTCTCTTTTGTCTTTGTTATCACTCATGCTCCTTATACTGAATACCTAGACTCTCACCCTGTTGTGGGTACTCCCTTTTAAATGGTCTTCTTGATCTTCATGCTTGTTTCCTTCTCAGAATTCATATATTGAAGTCTAATCCTCAATATGGTATTGGAGGTGGGGCCTTTGGGAAGGGATAGGTAATAAAGACAGAACCTCCATGAATGGAATTAGTCCCCTTATCAAAGATACCTCAGAAAGCACCCTTATCCCTTTCCATCATGTGATGTTACAGCTAAAATATATCATGTATGGTGGCACACACCTGTAATCCCAGCACTTAGGAGGCTGAGACAGAAGGATCACCACAAATTCAAGTCCAGCTTGAACTACATAGTGAGGCCCTGTCTCTAAATAAATAAATAATAAATAAAATGCACCATGTATGAACCTGAAGTAGGCCTTCACCAGACACTGAAGTTCTGTCAACACCTTGTTGGCTTTGCAACACCCAAGATTGTGAGAAATAATTTCTTTTTGGTTAATAATCTATCCTGTCTATGGTATTTTGCTTATATTTTTTTATGGTGTCTCAAACTGACTGCCATTTTTCTATGAGGCTGTCAAGACATGGTCCCAGCATTCTGTCTTGGGGAAGTCTTCATTTATTTTCCTCTGCCTATACTGACCATCCTCACATATTGACCTTGTACCCACCTCCATGAAGCTCCCATCTTGGTGCCCCTTCTCTGCCCTATAGCAATTAAGTAACTCCAACTCCAAACTTTGCTTTATTTTATAACCAGACAGCACCTTCGAGATACTCAAGCCATAAATAATCTCAGACATGTACTGGTGCCCCCAAACCTAAGCCAGTTCCTTGGGAATGACTAAGGCAGCCCAAGCAGAGAGGACCATCAGATAACTATCAGAAAAAGTCCTGGAGTTTGGAAGTAGGAATCTGACCTCCTCTACTTCCAGTGCAGGGACACAAAGAAGCAGCCCAAGGGACAAAATAGAAGGTAGAATTGTGATAGAGAAAGAAAGAAGCTGCCTTCCTGTGGTTAGAAAGAAAGTGGCTATAAAGCCAGGGTGGGCAGATTTTTAGTAGTATTATAGAAAAATGCACCTTCTAAAAGGTATTCACAATTTTGCATCTCGAAGAGTGTCTAAGTGACGCCAGGTATGGTGGTCTATACCTGTAATCCCAGCACTTAGGAGGCTGAGGCAGGAGGATTGCTGTGAGTTCCAGGCCAGCCTGGGGTATATAATGAGTTCAAGTTCAGCCTGAACTTCAGAGCAAGACCTTGTCTCAAACAAACAATAAATAAAAGAGTATCTAAGTGAGCCAAATTAGCTTCTGTTGTAAAACCACTGATAACTGTAGGTCTATTTATTATGAAAGCATAACCTAATTTGTCCAGGCTAATATACTACCTTAGGTTTTAGAGTTTCAGAACAAATATTACTGAAACATAGTGTGCATATAGAAACTGTTTCAATTTAACCTCTTGGTGTCCAGCTAAACTCCACCTTCCTCAAATGGGCTTATATTCTCCACAACTATTCCTTCATCCTGACACGAACCATTTGTTCTAACCTAAAATCCTTCAACAGTGGCATTCCTTGTGTTTGCCACTTCTTTGAACCTTAGCTTCTCTTGCTTTGTGTATTCTGCCATATACATTTCAACCCAACTAATGTAGCTCCTTTGAGGGCAAGGACTACGCCCCATATCTTTCCATTTCCTCCACTATGACTCATGGGATATATTCAGAAAGCGTCAGTTGGTTGCACAACTGCTCAGACTTAACCTGTGGTTCTTCACAGAGGCCTATGTATAAAATCCTTGCCCCAGGATCCCTGCCCCTTGGCAATATCATTTCCATCAACAGATTTCTGGTACCAAAAGAGAAGAAAGAAAGTGTTCTATATGGGCCCCTATGTAGAAAGATGGTAGGGCTCAATGGCATTCTTGCGCCAAACAGCCACAGGTTGGAGAATCTCAGTGATCTGTCTGTCCCAAGTTTAGCTAAAAACTTCTGTTGTGGTTATTATTGCTTTTCTTAAAAAGTATATTCCTTGGAGGAGTCAGAACACACCACTTAACTTCAGCATGAGGCTAAATTCACGGTGTAGATAGTTCTCATGAATAGATATATCCAGAAATCCCTCCACCCTCTGATATTCATTATGACACTTCCCTCACATCCCTTACTGTCTTGAGTTGCTTTTCTCTCTTTGCGGAAACAAAATACCTGTTACCCAAAGTTAAGGGAGGAAAGGCTTATTTGGCTTACAGTTCATAGAGGTTTCGGCCCATAATTGGCTGGCTCAAAGGCAAGGTGGCATCACAGAGAACAGTTCATGGTGGGCAGAAGGTAGCAAAGCAGCAAGGCAAGGGACATGACAAGTCTCTTTATTCCATTGTATTGTATCCAGGCTACTGGGATTAGGTAGAATTTTTTGTACCTTTCTATAATTTTCTAAATTTTCTCCAATGGACATTTCTTTTTGTGATCTGTAAAAAAAAAGCTTGGTTATTTTGTTCTTCCTCCCTCTACCCCCCCTCCCCAAATAAACATAATGATCATAATCTTATTTGGGATGCAATTAAAAACATGACAAATTCCCTCCAAATCTCACCTAGGGCTTGTCCCATCTGTAAGCAACCACCCTGCCTGGATGAAGTACTGGGACCCCAAGTAAGGAGTCTTCACCTATCCGCTAAAATGTTCAGCAATAGGAGCTAAAGCCAAAACAAAAAACAACAACAAAAAAAACATAACAATAGGCTCGCATACTTTTATAGCTACAATCCCTAGTTACAAAAAAAAACAATCAATTTTATAGCTACAAATAATATATATCTATCAGTCTCCACAGATAGTCATCCAAAATATCAACTTAGTCTGGGTGAAGTCCCGAGCCAATGGTGCATCATTAATACTCCACATTATTCCTGCAAGAAGCCTGCAAATCAGGAAATCATAGCTCCATGAGCCATAATTTATGGGTGCTTGACTTCTGGTTCCATTTGGGGACAGAGAGGTAAATACTTTGGTCAGAGAAACTCTAGCTTCCACTCATTCCTTCATCTAGAAAGAGGATGACAAAGTATGATGCTCTTTAGGTGACTGGGGCACAAAAATATGTGCTTCCCAGCTTGGAATCCAAAGAAAATTAACATTAAATGGAATTTCAGAAGAGCAAGTTACTTCAACTAAGTCACGTGGCTTGTAAATGGTAACCAGAGGGGAGGGTGTAATCTAGGTTTCCTGAGTCTTGCTCCTGGCCTATTTTTTAGCTGAAAAAAAGGACAGGGGCATCAGAATCACAGTACACTTTCAGATTGCTATAATCCTGTCAGCACTGCCTCCTGCACCCCTGGCTGTAGTGCCCTGCCAGGCATTTTTAAGTCCACCCTGTGCTGTACTTGGAGTTCAGATTTCTGCGACTTCCTGGCTACTAATCAAAAGGCAGCAGCTTAGATTTGAAATTACCACTGTTGTGCTGTAATTAGTAATTAACTTGTCAGAATTCCAGCGGCAGCAATGAAAACAAAATGGGGTGCACTGGAAATTAAAACCAAAAGAGAAAAAAATTAAAGCAAAGTAGATTTCAAAGAACTATTTCACTTGGTAAGTTGGTAATTGGAGCTAATTCTAATTCCTCTTTTTCGAAGAAAAGGTAACAATGCTGTAATATGTTGCCTTTGCAAAAGAAATTTACATCTTCCCGCAGAGCTTCCAGATTAAGTGTGCTCAATTTGAGGATTGCGATGTGACCAACTTTTAGCTTAAAGTCCCGAGTCCTGGAAAACCCCTCATCCCAGGCAAACCATGACAGTAGATCAACCTAGAGAGAATTCAAGCAATCTATGAAACTGCATGGGAAATAAATTACATCTTTATTCTGATTAACCTCTAACTAAATTACTAATTTCCTTTCATCGTGAAAGGCAACAAACCACAATGAATTAGCAATATCTGTGACTTGGTTACCAAAAGAAATCCCAGATATTTTCATAATACATTAAATTTCCACAAATGTCCTTAAAGTTACAATGAAATCTTATTTAATGCATTGAAGAAGTGCATATCACTACTGTATGTCAAAAACTTGGATCTTTATTAGTGTGTGTTTGCAGTACTTAATGATTCCATGTATTGTGGGGAGTTGGTACATGTACATAACACATCTTCATTATTATTTTTTCCATTCTCTCCTTCTCCCTCTCTGCTCCTTCCAACTCTTGGTCCCCCTCTCATTTGCAAAAGCTCTATTTTCATCATTTTCCCTTCAATTCTCTCTCTCTCTCTCTCTCTCTCTCTCTCTCTCTCTCTCTTCCTTAGGGGATTGAATTCAGGACCTTGAATTTCCAGGCAGCTTTGGTGCCACTGAGCTACATCCCCAGTTCTCAACTCTGTATTTTTACATCCCCTTTCCCTCTCTTCCTTCCCCTTTCCTCTATTTCTTATCCCTTCCATCCATTTGATAAAATGTCCTTACTTTTATTTATCTATCTTCTATTTTTCTCTTTATATATACATATCTTTTAATTTCTTATCTAAGAGAATATTTAGATAGTTATATGCACTATAATTGCATTTTAAATTTTTTGCGGTGTAGTCTATAGGCATTTACCCGACTGCCAAAGAGACCCAAAAGCTCAAAAAGGGTTAAGGAGACTCACTTTTTAGTGGTGGAATTTATGGAACTATGTGGGAAGCAATATGCAGTAGGATTTATACACTCTGTCTCACTTTATCCTCCATACCACTCTGTATGGTTAGTATTAATGTCCCAAGGTCATGCTGATATAATCCAGGTTCTTAATCATTATGTAATCCAGCCTTCCTAGGGCAGAGTTGGGACCAGAGTCACCCCCTGGATATTAGACTGTGATAGATTCCCAGGGGGGCACGTTCAGCAACAAAGAGGTCCTATTAGAAGCACAGAAATTGAATGGCTGCTTTCTGCTCTAAAAGGCTGTAGAATGTAAAAATAAATGTAATTATTTATAAGAGTCTCTGTTCCCCTAACTCTGAAACGGGTACCTATTCTTTCATCTAAATCTCACTTTATTCCCATGGCCAGAACCCTAGGGAGGTTCACTAACTTCTGGAATATTTTCTGATAGCAACTGTCCATGGCTTCTACTCTCTATTGCTGTTATATACAAATGTATATTGCTCGTTGTATGCTTTCTAGGACTGAATTCTAGTCATATGCCTATTTTGGTAAAGTTGGTTTTTATCACCTTGACACTCTAATGTTTCAGAATGCCCAAACCTAGTCACTTAAGATCTTTTTGTCAGTCCTTTCAGAGCTTTGCCAGCACAGAAGTGACTTTGATAGCTTATAGTCTCTGTGACTCATAAATACAGGTAACTGGTAGGTTCCAAAGACTGCAGAGAAAAGAGATGAGTGTTATAAAGGAGACCCATTATTTCCATATTATAAGAACAGGGTCCATTTTTCATCCCATTGAGAAATTAGCTTCATCTCAACAATAGTTTTAACCTAGAAATGTCAATGGCTTCATATTAAAAGTATTGTTAAGTAAGCATGGGAGGCAACAACTCATTTAGTGAAGGGCAAGAAGCCTTTAAAAAAACCTCTCATTTCCCTCCACGTAGCTCTGCTGCCAGAGGCTGACAGGGCACCGCATCAGAGTATGATCACTCACAATATCCAACTCCTGGGTCCAGACTATTGTCTCTGTCACTTTGCATGATATTGAACATTATAGTAACACTTACTGATAGAATGACTATTCATCTCTATTTGTCCAGGACAGGAGCATTTTATGACTTTTGTCATGACACAATTATGTCCTGGCAAAACTTCAATGTCTCTCTCAAGAATTCATTCTCAAGAATGTCATAATTTGGGCAGTACATAATATTATGATCACCCTGTTTATTGGTAATCCTGTTCAGCCAATTCTTTCAAAGAAAAGGAAGTAAAAATCCAGAAAAGTAAATGACAGATGCCAGTTCACTAGGTAAGGTGATAGCACTAACTTACCTTTCCCCAGAGTCATGTTTTCTGTACTAGTATCTCAGTTCACTGGTATCTTCATGATTACAGGCATTTTGCTAACATTACATGTTTTTCCATATATATAGGCTGGATTTTTCCCCTATGGAAATATAATTTACATATAATAAAGTATGCATACCATAAGTGCTTAGTGCCATGAATGTTAGCACTCCAAACGGAATACAAAACATTCCCATCCATCCTGAAATTTCTACTTGGTCTCCTTTAGTCAATTCTCCTATCCCAGAGGAAAACTACATTGAGATTTCCAGACCCATGGACTGTTTTGCTTTTTCTTATACTTCATAAAAGAAAAAAAAAAAGGAATCATGTAGCTTATGGGACTGGGAGGAAAAGGGTAATCATAGTAACATATACCCAGTCAGATTCTCCAGGAGAAAAGACTTTGCCAAGGATTTATACCAGCTGGGAATTTCTCCCAGTCCCACCTCCAGTGCTTTCCTATCTCACCTAAAAGGGGAAAAATGCAACAGACCAGGGTAGAGACTCCAAGAATATATTTTGTGAGTGCTACAACCAGAGAACAGAGTAGGGACTGGAGGGAGAAAGACAAAGAAATACCACTGAAGAAACATTTGTGAAGGTCACATCCCCAAGACACATGACCATTGAAAAATGCAGATTTAGATTAAGAAATGTTCTCCCTGTGCCCTACTATCACACTGAGAATCCCTGCAGGATAAGAGGGTTTATAACTGAAAAAGACACAGGCCCTGAACACTGTACAGAGTATTCAGGTAAGGCCAAAGTCAAAAGGACACTAAAACAAGGACACTAGAAGAGGAAGCTTCTGACACTCTAAATATGAAACACAACCCAAATCCTAGCTATCTTAATGCAAATCCTCACACCGAGGCCTATTTACCTCAGCTTGCATTACCCAAGACAATATATCTGGCTTTTAAGAAAGAAATCCAAGGAAAATGAAAGTAGACCCCCAAGTCTGAAGAGACAAGCAAGCAACAGGACCACACTCAAAACACAGATGTTGATATATCAGATCGGGGATTGTAAATAAAGAAAAGAAAACAGCATGCTACAACAAATGGGAAATTGATAGAGATAGAAACTGAGAAAGAATCAAAAGGAAATAGTGGAGCAGAACTATGGTTACCAGGGGTGAAGGTTGAGGTTGGTAAGTATATAAAATTTCAGTTAGATAAGAATAAGTTCAAGAGATTTATTGCACAACATGTTGGATATAGCTTATAATGATATATTATATTATTAAAAAATCACTAAGAAAATCCCCATTATAAAAAAATTCTTCTCATTACCAAAAAGTGAGATATTACATATTTCAATTAGCACAATTTAGCAATGCCACAATATAAACCTATTTTTAAATTTTAAAATTATAATTAGTAGCACATGCAGTATTAAGTGGAAAATGTAATGGTTTTCTTTGAACTTTGTCATACTTCCATATTCCATTATTTGGTCATACCCATTCTCTCTTAATCCTCCGGGCCCTTTTCCTCCTACCAAGTAGTCTCCCTTCTACTTTCATGTCTGTTTTCCCCTGCTAGATTCCACATATGAGGAAACCCATGTGGTACATGTCTTTCTTAGTCTGTTCTCACTTACTTTTCTCTCGTTGTTAAAACAAAATACCTGACATTCACAGTTAAAGGGGAAAAGGTTTTATTTAGCTCACAGTTTGTAGAGGTTTCAGTCCATAACTGTCTGGCTCCACGGCAGGGTGGCACATGGGAGAGAAGCAAAGTTCATGCCAGCAAAGACAGCAAAAGCATGCAAGCAAGGGAACTTAACAGTGTCTTTCTGCCCCTTTGTCTTATCCAGACTACTTAGGTAGCACTTACACCCTAACCATCATGCCCTTGAGCCTAGCATTGCACCACGAATCAATCACACACTAAACTCAGCCACCCCTAAAAAAGCCCCAAGACTGCATGAGGCTTTTGGGGACATTGAGACACAAGACATAACACACAATGAACTCCAGTACCATTCATTTTCCTGCAAATGATATGATTTTGTTCTTCTTTGTGGCTGGGTGATACTCCATTGTATATATTTACCATATCTTTATTCATTCATCCATTTATAGTCAGATATCCTGATTCCATGATTTGACAATTGTGAATAGTACCACAAGAGACATGGATGCATGAGTATACCTATTTCAAAACAACACATTGTACATGATAAATGTATGCAATTTTTATTTGTCAACTTAAGGAATTGATCAATCATTTTTAAAGAGGAAATTCTGAAAATTAGAAACGCTGCAGCATAAATGAGAGATGGCATTGTTGGGTTCATCATTAAACTGAATACAGTCAAGGAAAGAATTAATGAGCTTGAAGATAGATCAATAGACACTTCCCAAAGTGAAATACAAAATTAAAAAAGAATGACAAATAGTAACAATAGCAAACACCTAAGAACCACAAGGCACCATCAAAGGGTGGAACACATGCATAATTTGGATACCAGAAGAAAGAGAAAAGGATACAAAAGAAATATTGGAAGTAACAGTGGCTGAGAATTTTTCAAAATTAGTGACACAAAACCCCAGATCCTGGAAGCTCAGAGAACACAATTTTGCTCAATACTTATACTTCATTACTGACTTTTACCCTATGTTAAGAGGCTATAAAACCATCATCTGTGACTACAGCTTTCTCCATTTCTCCCTTCAGAAAGGTCAATTTTATATCATAATATTTAAATTCTCTTATTAGGTGTATTCACACTTAGGAATAGTAAATCTCCTTGATGAATTGATCATTGCAATATATCCTGCCTTTATCACTGAAAAGAGATAAAGTGAAAGCTTCAGGTTCACCACTCTTTGCTGTATTCAGCATGCAATTAAATGTGTCAATTAAATTCTGATACAATAGCTTTTCTTTCTAGCCTTTTCACGTGTTTAACATACTTTTTATCTCTCTGCTAAACTTTCCCTGTGTTCACGTATATTATCCACTTTTTACACTAGTCTCTTTTAAAAACGTTTTGCTGTATTTACTTTAAAGTCCCTGTCTGGTAATTCTAACTCTGGTCCTTCTCTGGGCCTAGTTCTATTACAGTTCCCTCTCTTCACCACAGATAACATTATCTTGCTTCTCCACAGATCTTATAGCATTTTTTCATGGTAGACATTGTGTAGCTTTTAAATGGTAGAGATTAACGTAAATATTTACACAGAAAAGGGCATATCATTTCCAGCTGTAGAACAGAGAACCAAATTGATTTCATCTAGAGTTGAACTGAACTTTTCTATACCTTCAATTAGATTCAGTTTATCAACTGCCCTCAGAAGTTTTATGGAGAGGATCAGGACATTCCAATTCGGCAGGACTTGGGAGCTGAGCCCTTGCAAATCCTGAGAATCTTTTTATGCTTGGAAGCCCAGCCACCACTAGTTCTCAAAATCATTGGCACTCTCTCTTCTTTATAGCTCTGCTATAAATTTGGAGAAGCTAGAAAGCTCTCTTTGGTCTTCAGTCCTGCCCTTGGCTTTATAAACATTGAAATCTCTTTCCCTCTCTCTCTCTCTCCCTCCCTCCCTCCCTCCCTCCCTCCCTCCTGCCATGCTTCTCAATCTCTAACCTTATGGGGGCCACTGCAATGCACTGGGTGAGGGTCTGAAATGCCCACAGTGCTTTCTCCTGCCTGTTCCCTACATTCAGCAGCATTTCAACAGGTACTTCCTCTTATAAAGAATAATATCCCCCCAAATATTCTCAGCCCCCAGATTTCAGAAGGATGATGTGATACGTTCAGAGAAGACCCAGAGGGTCTTAGGTAGACTTCTCTCAGCTCATTTGCACCCTCTAAGCCTGCACTGCTATAGCCTTGCTTGTGGGAAGTATGCCTCAGGAAGGTGAGAGGCTCCTCTCAGATGTCCTTCTCCCAGCCTTGGGTGTGTGTGTGGATTGAATCTTGTCCCCTTGAAGACCTCAGAATGTGACCTTATTTGAGAATTAGGCCATTGCAGATATAATCAAGATGAGGTCATACTAGAGTAGTGTTGGCCCTCATTCCTATATGACTAATGCCCTTGTAAAAATCAGGTGGAGATGGGGACATATACACACACAAGGAGACCACCATGTGAATGTGGTAGAGAATAGGGTGATGCATGTACATGCTGAAGGCAACAAAGATTGCCACCAAACTAACAGAAGCTAGGGAAAGGCATGGGACAGATTCTTTCTCATTGCTCTAAAAAGAACAAGCCCCAACAACACCATTACCTGAGATTTAAGAGACAAATTTTCATTGTTTAAGCCCCTCAGCTTGTGGTACTCCGTTATGGGAACCCTAACAAACTAATTGTGTTCCATCTTCAAGTCCTGAGTGAAGCCCATTAGAAAATATGTATAGGTGAGGGAGAGCTGGTCTGTGGCTAGGCTTTCTAAGGTACTAACTGCTCATGTCAGACCACATGGCACCATTGAAAGTGTATCAAAGGCAATAGATTTGAACAGATACTTCAGCAAAGAGGATATACAGACAGTAAATAAGCAAGCTAAAGGATGTATTAGTCATTAGGGAAATGTAAATTATAACAACAAAATCTCACTATATACTTATTAAATGGTTAAAATTAAAAAGGTCTGGCTCTATCAATGTTGTTGAAGACGTGGAGCAATTGGTACTCTTATGTACTGCTGATAGAAATGTAAAATTGTACAACCACTTTAGAAAGGAGCTCACCAGATCCTTTAAGAGGTCAACACAAATTGGCTATATAATTTTCCCATTCCATTCCTTTGTATTTACTTAAGAAAATAAAACATATGCCCATACAAAAGCTAGTTCACAAATATTTGCAGTAGCTTCACTTGGATCAGCCCAGAGCTCGACATAACCAAAATGCCCATAAATAATAAATAAATAGGTTTTATAAAACTGGCATATTCATACACCAGAATACTGCTCCATAACAAAAATAATGAAGTGTTGAAATACTCAACATCATAGACGAATCTCCAAATAATCACACTGAGTGAAATAAGCCAAACCCAAAAGTGTGCATAATACATGATTATAAAATTCTTTAAAATATAAACTAAGATTCAGTGAAAGAAAACAGATCACTGGTTTCCTGGGAATAGGTGGTGAACAGGCAAGAAGTGGGGGAGGACACAAAGAGAGCCGTTGATATATTCACTATTTTGATGGTGGTTACCAGAACTAAGATAGGGCATGTCCACACCAAAACTCATGTTGAAATTTAGTTCCCAATGTCACAGAATGGAGAGGTGATGGATAGTTTTGTCAGGAGGGCTCTGCCTTCGTGAATAAATTAATGTAGTTCCCTTGACAGTGTGTTAGTTACTGCAAGAATGGGTTGTTATGAAGTGAGTTCAGCTTCCTCAGCTCACTCTGCTCCCTCTCTCCCCATTGTGATCTCTTTCACTTGGGCCTGTTTCCTTTTCATGGTTGAACCAGGCATGAGCAGCACATGAGCCTCAGCATAAGCCAAACAGATGCCAGCGCCTGTTCTCGGACTTCTAGATCTGCGAGCTAAATATCTTTCTTTATGAAGTACTCGACTTTGAATATTTTGTTATAGCGACACAAGATGAACTAAGACAGTGATGAAAATTTCATGGGCATATACAAGATGTCAAAATTAACAAATTTTACACTTTAAATATTTGAGATTTTTGTGTCAATTATAGCTCAATAAAAGTCAAATGGTACAGTTATTTGAAGTTTAATTGGCTTCTTATCCTTGTCTTTGACATGTTTTTCCTCCCACTGCCTTATTCTTCAGAAAGTTCAACACTTTCTGAATTATATTTCCTTTAATTTCTTTCTGGTCTCAGGTCTCTGATTTTTATGGCAAAATATACATATAACATAAAACACCATTTTAAAATAGTAAGGTGTATAGTTCAGTGGCACTAGATACATTCACATTGTTATACAATCATCACCATCCATATACAGAAATTTTTCATCTTCCCAAGTAGAAACTCTGTATCCATTAAAACTCTCCAAATCTCTTTCACCAGCAACTCCCAACCACCATTCAACTTTGTATGTCTATAAATTTGACTACTCTAGGTGACATATAAATAGAATTATATAAGATTTCTCCTTTTATGACTGGCTTATTTCACTTAGAATTGTGTTCTCAGGATTCATCTATACTGTGACATGTATCAGAATTTCTTTCTTTTTTATAGTTGAGTAAATTCCACTATATGTGTACCACATTTTTTTATCCATTCATCCATTAAGCACTTGTGTTGCTTCTACCTTTTGGTTACTGAGTTTTTAAAGTTATAGTTTTGTAGATTATCTGGGGTTTTTTCTTCTTTTTTGGGTCAAAGCAATGGTCTCTTGCAATTTTTTACACCCTAAACAGAATCAGAAGTCCACTATATATTGAGTTACAATCTCATTTTTTCCCTGATACAGAATCCTAGAATTGAAGAAAGGGCATTCATATTTTAATAAAAAAGGATAATGAATCATGAAAAACTCCATACATGATAAGTTCCCATATTTGTAAAAATATACCTTTCAACTTCAGAGTTGAGACAATCACCATACAGGTACCCTGCTACAATTGGGCAGATAATAGAATTCGCAAGCTTTGATTCATAGTCTAGTTTTTCCCTGTTATAATGTGTGGCCTCCGTTGTATATTTGGGAGCTATACCATTGAACTGAGGGATAGGACATCATAAATTTCTCAATCTACCCACAAATTATTACACAAATTTAACATAATACCAATCAAACTTCCAGCAATATTTTGGGAAGGAAAATCAGAGAGCAAAGCAAAGAACAACTTACTTGACAAATGACTATTAAGTTCTGTCTAAAGAATAACTATGAAAAACCATTCCCCAAACTATTGAAAAGCAGAAGGTAATGAATGACTAACCTTGGCAGATTTCAAAACATATAAAAAGTTACTATGATTTAAGATGCATTATTCATGAATGAGCAGACAGAAAAATCAACATATTCTATTCTTGAACAGAAATTCTGAGAGGAAATCCAAGTATAATTCATTCAGTATAAATCATTCAGTACATGATTATAATAACATTTAGTGATTAAACAAATAGCATTGAGAAAAATAGCTAAGCATCTGAATTAATATTAGAAACTTCAAGTTATGGCTATTCAGGTTCTCATATCTAAAGGGAAGCTGGGGTTGCTGATGTCTCTATAGTGTACTTTTTAACATGGGCTTCATGTTCCCTTTCCATTATATTCATTTTTTTGTTTCAGTACCAGGAAATTTTTACCAGGTCACTCAACTATTTTAAAATAGTCACTTACTCAAAGTGAACAGCATGTTTTTACTGGCAAATTTTAAAATGTGGATTTCTTTCATATTATTAGCTGCAATAGAAAATCTCAAGGAATATTCTTTAGATAGTGCCAAGGCTGAAAGATTGTTTATTTATATTCAACAAGCATTTATTAAGCCTGTTCTATGGACCAAACAGTGTGTCTGGTGCTAAGGATATAGAAATGAGAAAGAAAGGCTCAGTCCTGCCTTCAAAATGCTATCTAATTCATTAGTTAAGTTCACAGACAGGAATAATCTTTATTTATTGAGAAATCACATCATTTGGTTATAATTTGATTATAACCACAAAAGTTCATTAGTTAAAACTAAGAAATACCAGTTAAAAATTTTAGATTTCAGAGAGAGTATTCAATATATCTTTTGCCTATTAGATCTCTGCAGAGATTAAGCAGGATCATTAGGATCTGATGCCTGTGTCTGAGGATGCTCACTCTAGCAGATTTGCTGAACAAGATAGATCCTCCAGCCTCTTTCCCTCACCCCAGGAAGCAGTCACAGCTGGATACTTTATCATCCAGAGGATTGAGCATCCTCTCCCGAACAAATCTGACAAGCTGATCGCGTTAGGCCATGACATACAAAATATGGCATAATTGTGAACTGTAATCATCATGATGATAGCTGACTTGATAAGAGAGGTCAAATCCCATTTTTATATCCTGAATTTCTAAAATATTGTTTCGTCAAAAAAATCAATTTCTCATTTTTCTAGCGTTAACTTGAAAAGGGTATAATTGATCAAGCCTAAATCCCTTACATCACCCAGGACTGTGTGAAAGGCTCATACCCAGCCAGCCACTTGAGTTGGGGCCAGGCAAACAGCGGTTGTCTTCAGCATCTAACACCCATGGGCCCAACAGCTTCAAAGCAAGTACACATTTTACATCCTTTCATTAGGACTGTGGGGAAAACATCGGCTATGGAATATAGATGCTCAGCTGGCTCATTTGGGTTTTGTGGTCCAGTTTGCGGATAAGATATTTATAAAATCCGGTGATTACAATGCTGTCTCATAAACATTCGCTAAATGAAAACCACAAAGTACAGGATGGAAACTCTAGTCTGAGAGGAGGGAGGAAGATGAACAAGGGAGACTGGCTCTCCTACCTCAGCAAAGGCAAAAAGAGAGCGGGTGTCTTGCTACTTCCTTTAATTTTGACTCTCTCCTCACTGAATGAGAAAGGGGTGGGAGAAGAAGGAGTTCAGCATTTCTACTCATCAGTTTTGTTTGATTCCTAAGCAAATCAAATCCAAGTCAAGGCCAAGTCCATTTCTCCACCAATTTGAATTCTGTCCTCCTTGAACTGTCTAGCCAAGGAGACATGTCCTCTACGGTATCTAGCTAGACTACAGTTATCCCAAAAGATCTGGCAAGCTCATGAGGCCATGTAGACCAGCTGTTCTAGTGTTTTCAGAACCAAGTTGCTTCTGTGAACCGCTGACTTCTGTCCCTATTCTTAGGGGGACACAGTTGGCTCCATGGAGAAAACCAAAGCTATACAGTCAGTCAGAATGGCTGGGCTCTAGTACCAGCTATGGCACATACTGGTCCTAGAACCTCTGATAATATACCACTTTACAATCCTCTGGTAGAGGCAGAGGATATTATATAAATTATACAACACCTTACCTAAGTGATGAATGAGCAATCAATGAAAGCAGCTATAATTATAATTATTTTATTGATATTGCTGACTTTTCTAGTCAATCTCACACTCACAGATGACTTAGTCAATGCAGTCTATGTAGAACTAGCAGTAGGATTGTCCACACAGTAGGCATTCTGTAAATACTGAATGCTACTATATCCAGAAAAAGCATATTTGAAAGTTAGGCTCTATCTTTGATGATAATCGAATCTAGTGATCATGGCAATAACGTATGCATCAACTTTCCTTGAGTAATGCAAATGTTTTAGGTGGAGCTTCCTTGTAAATTACAGAAAAATCTATATCTCAGCATTCTTTCCTTGTAATGCCCTACCCCCCACCCACGTCCCTATCACAAGTAGATGCATACATGCATGCACACACTACACGTACACACAGATTTTTTCCAAGGGTGGTTACAGTCACTGAACATACAGTTGAAACTCTAGATGAAGTGTAGAGGCCCAGTGGCCAAGACTGCTAGATTTTTTTTTTTAATCACAAACAACCAAAAACTAGGACTCATATTTGTACCTTTTACCCACCATTATGTATCTGGGGACCAGAGGCAGAGAATCATCAGCTAGCAAGGACTATTATGACTTTAATCCACACTGGCCTTTATGCTTTACCTCTGCTGACCAGAGCTGCTGGCACAACTAACCCTCTGATTTTAAAGATATTCAAATACCTTACCTCCCAAAGTCTAGCCTCTGCCTCATTACAACAGAGATGAACCTTTGGGTAAAAGCAGTTCTTTTAGGAGGACATTGGTAAGTGTACAGAGAACATCACAAACATTGAGGCATTTGTTATTTTACCAACCTGTTAGAAAAGACAGGGTCCTGAAAAGAGCAAGAACAGGATCAGGAGGCCTAGAAAGGTAGAGGCTGAGTAGGAAAGTGAAGAGATGGATGAGAGAGGAGAGAAAATGGCAAACCATGGAGATTACCAACGTTGGGGCAGGGAGTCAGGTAGCTGACAGGTCTGCAATAGGAAAGAGGACATCAGGATGAAAACAGCACAGAGGTAAGACAAACTTGGCCCATATTCATTCATTCATTCATTGAACGCTTCCTAAGAACCAAGCACTGCTCTGGACGCTCCATGGTGAGAAAAACCCCCAGCTTTTGATCAGTTAGGTCTATGCTTAGTGATTGGCTCAAGCTACTGGTAGGCATTCAAATTGATAAGCACTGTTTCTCTTCCTTTGTTTTTCAATGGGACTAGATGAGATAATTGTGCACAACACAGTCCCTGACATATATTCATCACTCTTTCCACTCTCCCTTTATCTTAATTCTACAACTTGACTATGATTGACTCTTGTTTTGATCCTAGTTTTCTTTTCTTCCCCCTCTTTGAGCTTATTGGTACATTTTAGGTATACAGTACAGTTATATTCATCATTGGGATCTTGTACCTTTACATGACAGGTCTTGGTTCTCCTTTTTTCCCCATACCCCTGCCCTTCCTTCACCCCCTCCTCCCTTCCCCCTCTGAGCTTATTGGTACATTTTAGGTATACAGTACAGTTATATTCATCATTGGGATCTTGTACCTTTACATGACAGGTCTTGGTTCTCCTTTTTTCCCCATACCCCTGCCCTTCCTTCACCCCCTCCTCCCTCTCCTATTTACAAAAACTTTATTTCCATTTTTTCATTTTCTCATATTTTTTCTTTTCCCTTATTTCCTTTCCCCTACCCTTCCCACTTCCCCTACACCTTTAGCCCCTTTCTTCCTATTTATTATACCATTAGGATCTTATGTACAATTATAATTTGTCACACTAGAGAAACTATTCAGTATTTACAGATGTGTGACTTACTTATTTCACTTAGGAGTATACCCTCAATATGTATCCATTTTCCTATTAATGACTCTAATTTCTCATTCTTTATGGCTGAGTAGTCCTAGATGTCTTATATAATCCAGAAAACCACACTATCCAAAGCACTCAGTTTCAGAAAGATAGTAAATTCCACTAGTCCTGGACTTCAAATAAACCATCTGCAGAGCTATTTTATCTCCAGAATCCCAACAGAGCCAGAGCTGCAGCTCTACTCAATGGCAACTGCTATTTTTCTTGAAAATAATTAAGCACTGCAAAAGGAATTAACCACTATTCAAATGAGCTAACAGCCTAGTGGAGACCATGTAAACCAGACATCACAATGAACCAGCCTGTAGGAGACGAAAAGATATCTGCAAGGCTTGCTGAATTCTCGACTTGCTTTGAAACAAGATTAATCCAAAGAATATATATTTAAATAAATCCTCAAATCATCTCCGCCAGGTGGGAGCCATCATCATATATGGTTCTCGAAGCTCGGACTGTGAGGAGCCACTGTACAAACATAAGGGTACGAGGGACAACAAGCATGGCAAACATGATGGCTAAGGGGCGGAAGGATCTGTGGCACTTCTTGCCATTTAGCCCAGCCAACTTACAAGGGCTGATCAAAATATATGGTATGTGTTTACATTTTTTAAAGAAATTATTATAGTAAAAGACATTGCCACTAATTCCCTTCAAATGTGCCCACTTGTTTCAAATACACCTAACCCATCATTCTTGCCACGTCCTGAAGCAGTTCTGGAAGTCCTCTTTCATGAGTGTCTTTATGAGGTGTGATCAAAATATGTTGAACTATGTTGAATGCTGCTGAGTACAAGGGAAAGGCAAAAATTTAAAACATGGTGTGTCCTCATTCACCTACCTTATTCATTGGATCTGGCACCATATAACTTCTGGCTCTTCCCCAAAGTCAAAATGACCAGGAAAGGTGAATATTTTTAATCAATGAAAGACAACGAGGTGGTCAAGACTTTGTGATGAAAGATAGTCATCAAAGAGAACCTCTAGAACCTCTTCAGAAAGTGGCAAGAACAATGGGATATATGTATTCAAAGTGGGAGGAGGTAAATAATGGTAATGTGTCTTTCATTGTGACAAAATTTTTGAAATTTAAACATTCACCGTATTTTTCAGTTACATCTTATATGTGTGGTTCTGGATGGAAAATGGAATGAACTTACAAAAATCTTTCCAGTGGTGAGCAGTCTGGACTTCTAACATTCCAAGAATAATTGGATCTATCCAGTTGAATTATTTATTCTTTGAAAAAAATATCAGAGCACCTACTATGTACCAGGCACTAAGTATGAATAAAACATGAACTCTGACCACCTGGAGCTCATGTCAGTGAGGGAAGACAGACAATGAAAAAATACAGAAGAAAAAGAAAGACAGAAGGAAGAGAAGGAGATAATGCTTCCTTACCTCTATCACTATCTAAAATTTAAAGTTAGGGTCAGAGATGAGTGTGATGAGGTGACCAGCTATGCAAATATCAAAGCAAGAGGATATGAATTATCGCCTCATATTTTATAGTGTCATGTACTTTTCTTACTGTAAGGGACCTTAGGGATCAAACACAACCTTGTAATTTATGTCTGATTAAATTTGAGGCCAGGGAAGTAACATGATGTCTCCAAAGTCACCCAGAATCACTCTCAAAATTCTCTACAAAGGAGCTTTCTTGTTTATTTGCTGAAAGGTTTAAATAGATACAATTACAATTCTTGAAAAAGTACTTATTGAGCCAGAACTTTGTTTTTCAGCACTGTGATTGTGACTCTTTTAAAGCCTAAACTTCATGTAGCAAAATAAGAAATACGTAAATGAAGTTTGAAGAGAGCTCTCCTATGCTAACCAGGAACCTGTTTGATGCAAACAAGAAAAAGGGAAAGGTGAAGTCACTGGAGTGGATCCACTCCAAAAGGCTGAATGGAGGAAATAGATAAGTAATATTTCAATACACATAAAAGTCAGGAGGATGATTCAAACAGGGCAAATATATTGAAAGCAGCACAGGAAAGAGAGAGGTGGGGGAGGAGAGGACCCAGAGGAAAGTAGGCAGTAGCTGGGGGTGGGGGAGCATCAGGCAGGACAAAGGTTAGAAGTGGGACCTCAGACACAAGACAGAGGACTAGGGATATTCATGCGTGCCATCCACACATGTGTAGTGTCCATGGGGAAAAATAAGAACCAAGATAAGTCATGTAAAGGTACAAGATCCCAATGATGAATGTAACTGTATTGTATAGCTAAAATGTACCAATAAACTTAATAAAGATAAAAAATAAAGATCCTAATTCCCGAAGGGGAAACAGTTTTACCTGGGGGTCCAGCTAAGAATGCCTTCGAACTTTACTGCTGCCACCCAGTAAATTTTCAGTCTTCACACCAACACACTAGCAGATAGACAGAGGAATTAACTGCCCTGGCAAGGGCAAGTGATTCTTCCCTTCTGCTACATAAGAGGAGTAGGAAAGACGTGCTCAGAAATCAGAAGCTCCACCAGGGAGGCTCCTGTGGCCCCCATGCTCACCATTACCTGGCACATATATAAGAGTAGCAGCTGTGGCCTGAGAAGACACAGTAACCAGGGGCTACGGATTGGGATGGGAGTTTGGATCCTTATACCAGGTAAGCCACCTGGACCAGCACCGAAACTAGCTAGAGTTACGGCGAATCGAGAATGAGTGGTAAAGAAGTGCAATAATGTAATGAGTCTTGAGCTCAACCAGACAGCCATGAGAACAGCTATCAAGAAATCAACCAATAACGAATGCCGGCAGGGTTGTGGGAAGAAAGGAACCCTTCTTCACTGTTGTGGGAGTGCAGAAGTACTTTTTTTATTTTTGTGACCCACACCCCACAGTAGTGGTGGAAAGAATATTTATGTTATAAACATCCTTAGTCATCATGGTGCTCTCCCAAGCTGAGCTGTGGTCAGACTCTAACAACATCTATGCTTCACTCACTGCTACTTAATGAGTTCCCACTGAGTATGAAGATAAGTCATGAATTAATTAACATTTCTATGGAAGTAGAATATCTACCTATTCATCCATTCTTCTACCTATATCTTATTCTTTCAAATAAATTATAAGCTCCTTGAAGGGAAAAAAGAAAAAGAAAGAGGTGTAGGGTTCTTCCTAAACCTTCACTTGTTAGTTCCCAGCAAATAACACCAACAAAAATTCAACAGATGTTCCTGGGCAGAGTGACTTCACGATAAGCAATAAGTAGATTTTAGTGACATAGGAGATGGAAAATGCAGACTGTGATGCTACCCCAAGATCCCAACCCCCAGATGCTAAGAGTATGGGGTGCTGGTGACTCACAGAGGAGTTCCTAAGTGAAAATTACCTTCTGCTGCAGAAAATGGCCTCATCCAAGATGATGGACTCTCCTATGGGATGTTTGTAGGAGGTTTCCGAAGGGATAGTGAGGTCTGGCCCTGTGCGGAAACATGGGACAATTCTGGGAGGCCACCTGTAGAATCAGCAGGGACCCCTCACTGACAGAGAAATACAAGTTAGCTTCCCTATGCCCACTCTTTCCTTATCCACACCCTTGCAAATGTATCTCCTAAAAAGACTCGCAATAAATTTTCCTTGTGAAACTGTCTCACAGTCTACTTCCCAATGCACTTAGACAGCTACACTCACACATACACACACACACACACACACACACACACAAATCAGTCACCATGTGGCCCAAGCAGACTGCCCTGAGACAGACCACAGGAAAATTTCTTGTCTTTGCTCCATCTCCCTAAGTTCTCCACTTTATAATAGAATCTATCTGCCCTCTCTAAATCTAGGTGGGTAAACTCTTCATGACTCATTATGGATTTACAGGGCTATGTCGTTTATTAAATAAATTACATACTTTTGCAAAGCATCCTGCTTCTTCCAGTATAAAGGGCCAATAAAAATAGTAAGTGAGGGGCATTTTTAATGGCAGAAAGTGCATATGTTAGTATCGTCCTTGTAGACAGGCCCAGGAGAAAGGGTTAAGAAGCGTAGGTCACTAAGGACAAGAGACCTTATGGAAGCCAACCTTCATGAGCCTGTTTTTTAAATCAATTTAAAAAGCTTGTTCTGACTATACTAATACATTACAATGTCTGGCACATAGTAAACATGTCATATATGGCTAATATCATGAAAATAATTGAAAACACTACTCCGAGAAGTCTAACTTGCCAAAGAAAGTGCAATTACAGCACAACACCTTTAATGTGCAATATTTTACATTTTTCAGAGGTTTATCCTTATCTTCTTAACAAAAATAGGGTCCTTCTTTTTTCTTTTAACTTTGTAGCAACCAGTGCAGTATCTGCCACTTGATAGATGTCATTAAGCTTTTTCCTGGCTTGCCAGGCAGGTATCAGTGAGCAATACCATGCCTTGACATACTGCGACTCCTAGGAGATACCAATACTACTGTAATGCTCCACTGGATACAGATTTGCATTGTTGTTTTGTTTTTTGTTTGTTTCCTTTTGTTTTGTATCACAATGAAAAGGGAAACAGGGAACTCCACTACCTCAAGACACTGGAAACATCACCCACTTATTTCAAATGCATTCCTCATTGAATGCATTCCAACCAACAGTTATTTCTAATCACCTAGTATTCCAGGGTGCTGGTGTGTGCACATCCATCTCCCTTTATATTTTATTAAAGGAAGAATCAAGGATTGCATCTAGCCTATGTTCAAACTTTTTAATGGAATCAAAATCCTCTAAGGATTATCTTAAATCTGGGTAATACTGTGAAGTGGAACCTCAATGCAGCCAAATAGCTGCATGGTTAGAAGCATGTATCTCTATCTCCTTAAAGTGATCCCATGAATCTGGGTTTCTGTATCTCAAATCCACTTAAATGTTGGCATATGTATTATGAGGAAATACATGGATGGAAACTCAAAAAACACTCAAACAAATGCTAGGATTTCTCTATATAAGGATGGTTTGGAAAAATGCTATCAGTCTAATCCATCTCATTTAATCTCATTCTTTCAAAGACCCAAATTCTATTGCATTCCTGTGAATAGGGCTAGCTTTTTTTCCTTATCCAGCATCATCTGCTTTTCTCTGTTAGTATCCCCCAGTTTCTGCATCAGCCAAACAGCTCTGCTGTCCAGGGTAACCTCAAGTTTTACTTCCTACTGGTGCCTTCCTGATGCACATTAATTTCCAGAGCCCGTCTCATTTGTGAAATTTGGAATTCCCCCATACACAAGTCACTGCAGGGGCCAGGCCAGGACCTGTGATCAGCTTTGTTTTCTCTGCATAGCACTAGGCTCAAGGCACAAGCAGCCACCTGTCATGGAGAAAGTTATCATCATGATATAGTAGTTCCCCAAGACACTGCATAGCATTTTTTATGAATATATGTTTTCAGTACATGCAACAAATCTTAATTCATTTTTTCATCCCTTTTCTCTCCCCTTGCTTTCCCCCACCCTCCACCTCTTGGTAACCTTCCCTTTTTGAAGATGATCTCCATGCTTCCTACTATCTATCTTTTATTTTGCTCTTTATTTATATTTTGGGCTTCACACACATACACACACACACACACACATTTTGGTGAAGCTATATTAATGTCAAGTAATCATTAGAGCAAAGAAAATTACCAAAGAAAGGGCTTGACATAATGATAAGCTCATTTCAACAAAAAGACATAGGAATCTTAAACCAATGACAGAGCTGCAAACTATGTTAAGCAAAACTTAAAGAATTAAAAGGATAACTAGGTAAACCTACAATTATACTTGCATACTTCAGTACCTCTATCTTACTAATTGAAAGAAGAACTAGATATAATCAAGAAGAATAAAGAAGTACTGAAAAAGGTCAGCAACCAACAAAATCTAATTAGTATTTCTAGAACACATCACCCAACAACAGAAGGATACACATTGTTTTCCACCATCCATGGAACACAAAGCAGCATAACAATGTATTGTAAAGCCATTAAAAATATTCAACAAGTTTTAAACAATCGAAATTGTAAAGTGTGTTTTTTGTCCACAATGAAAAGAAAGTAGAATCAATAATAGAAAGATAACAGAAAATATCGAAACACTTGTAAACTAAACAACACACTTTTGGATGACCCATAAGGAAATCTAAAAGGAAATTTTAAAATACATACAAGTGAGTGAAAATTAAAACCCAGCAATGGTAGGATGCAGCTAAAGCAGTGCTGAATAGGAAAGTTATAGCACTAACCATTTATATTAGAAAAGAGGAAAAGTTTTAAACCAATAATCCAAGATCCCATCTGAAGAGCCTGAAGAGAGAAATAAACCCTAAGCCATAAGAAGGAAAGAAATGAAGAGCAGAAATCAATGACATTGAAAACAGAAAATCAATAAAGAAAAAGCCAGTTCTTTGAAAACAGATCAATAAAATTGACAAAGCTCAAGCAGACTAACAAAGAAAAGGAGAAAGCACAAATAACCATTATCAGGAACAAAACAGGAGATATCCTTCATACCCTGCATATATTAACAGGATAGAAAGGGAATATTATGACTAATTTACACACACACACAATCTTAATTTCAATAAAATGTAGCAATGTCTCAAAAAAGTGTAAACTAGCATACAATATGAAATAAATTGAGTAGTGCTATAACTGTTAGGGAAATGTATTTGCAGTTTAAAAACTTGCCCCCAAATAATGTCCTAGTCTACATGCTTTCACTAGAAAATTATGTCAAAGAAAAACTAACACCAATTATTTTTTCCAACTTTTATTTATTTTTAATTGACAAAAGTGTGTATATTCATGGTATATGACACATTTTGATATATACATACATTGTTGGATGGTTAAATCAATCTAATTAACATATCCATTGCCTCAAATACTTATTTTTTGTGTGGCAAGAACATCTAACAAACTGTGGTGCATCTATACCATGAAACATTACTCAGCAATAAGAAGGAACATATTATTCATACATATAACCACCTGGATGAACCTGTGGAGAATTAAGTTGGATGAAAAGCCCATCTCAGAGGGTTACATACTACATGATTGCACTTGTGTAATATTAAGACAACAAAATTAGAGTAAACTAAGAAGGAATGGAGATGTAAGGCAAATGATTTTAGCTATATAAAAGGGCAGCACAGGGATCCCCATGATGATGGAAATATTCTGTGTCTTGAGTGTAACACTGTAAATATCCTGGTTGACATTTACTTAATTTTGAAAGATGTTTGTATTGGAGGAAACTGACTAAAGCGTACTAGGGTTCTCTCTGTATTATTTCCTATAAGTGGATGTGAATCTACAATAATCTCAAAATTAAATTTTTAATTTAATAAGAAATTCTGGAAAGATACTGTCACCATTTATGGTGATGGGGAAGCCAGCAAGAACAATTTTGGGAAGTAGAAATTGGGAATTTTTAGGCCTGTGTAGAGGTAGGAATTTATTGAATAACTAAATATCAATTCAGCAGGTAGATACATTTGCCTGGAGCACAGAAAATAATTCAGAACTGTATATAAATATGAGTGCCATTGGTAAACAAATGATACCGAAAGCTATGCAAGATCTCCTTGTATAGAGGGAAAAGAATATATGGTCAAAACTGGAAAAATCCCAAGATCAAGTCTTAAGAAAATCATCATTTATATAAGAATTAAAGGAGAACAGACAGGTCAGAGACATACACAGGAATAGCATATTGTCAAAAATACCAAAAGAAAATTGCTTCCAAAATGTCAAGTGGCACTTACGACTCTAGCTGAGAAAATAAAAGAACACAGAACCAGTATAGACTTACTAACAATGACATTGTCTTGTCTCTGATTTGCATAATCTTTTGAAAAATTATCTGTGGGATTTGCAATCTTCACTATTTTCATATTTTCCTGAACATAAGGGAATAAGAGGCTCTCTTTTTTAGCACCTACTATATATGGCATTTCAACACCATCACTGAAGCTACTTCCAAAAAAGAACAGTCTATTTTTTGAAAAATGGTGATTGCTGTTATTCTCATTTCTTGGCTCAGCAGCCTCTGCTCTCTTCCTTCCATCATCTCCTGCCGTTCTGCTCCTGCTTGCTGTGCTCGGACACAATAAGCACACTCCTTCTGGGCTTTTCCTTCTCAGCTTCCTCTGGTACCATCTCCTCGTTTCCAACTAAGCAGTTCCAGTTCCTTATCTTTTCTGAATCCCCATTTACTCTCTAGATGATCTCAGAACATCCTTTCTATGACTTTACATACCACCTATACACAGAAAACACCTATGCTTACAACCCAACTTCTTACCTCCTCATTACACCTCTCAACTCCTGCATTATACCCCACTGCCTACCCAATAGCTCCTCCTGAATGTCTGACACTTACACTTAACATGAACAAACACTTGATCTCTCCTACTTTCCAACTTGCTTTTCTTCCCATCTTCCCTACTTTTCCAATAATTCTCTAACAATTTGGTGCAAACATTTTGAAACATGGACTCACATTTTTGAATGCTTCCGTGTCACTTCCTCCTCCTTGAATCTGGATGAGCCTGTACATTATTTTAAACACAGAGTGTGGTGCGAATGACACCACATGCCTTCTAATGCTAGCTTTTAAGGCTGCGCAGCTTTTTCCTCATTTTCTCAAGATCCTCACTGAATGGTAATCCTAGGAAATCCTCCCTCTCAAAACCCAGTCACCATGCTGTAAGAAGCCCAAACTAATGGAAATAATAAAAATGGTTATTAAATTAACTCTTTGGAGGTAGGTTATAGTAATAGAGAACTGGAACTGAAGTCAGCCTTCACTCTTTCTCTCACATCTGTTTCCAAGCTATATCCTGTCCTCTCCCTCTTCAAAAGATACCCTGTATCTGACCAATTTTCACCAATTTGGCCAATTCCAACCAATACCTCATTTATAAAATGGATTTCTCCTAAGCAGAGTTCTTGGTAGGAAGCAGGAACTAACTCAAGCTAATTTTTGCTGACAAGAAATGTAGTGAAAGGAAATCAGAGAGCTCCCAGAATAAATTGAAAGGCAGGAGAACCATGGTCTGAAATCAATGCAGGTTAGGCACAAGGAGCCACAGTCAAACAAGCAGAGTGGTCGATGAGCTGCCATTGCTGGGCCCCAATGCACCACGTCACCAGGATGAATTTCAGCTGGTCTCCACTCTGCTCTTGTGGACAGCTTATCTTCAGAGAGAAATATCTTACTGGCTGCATAAAGTTGATATTTCCAAGTCCCAGTTACCAGAGGACAGGAAAAAAGGGAGGTTTTGAACTTTTGGTTTTCAAAGTAAGAAGTAGAATCTCATCTTTCATATAAACCTAATTTCACAATGTATTCTCTAGACAAAAAATATGCTATAAATTCTGGACAATCAAGTAAAGATAAACATCTATAATGAGGTGGGTGAGGAGAAAATGAAACATTAACAACAGAAAATAATAGTTCTCAATATTGTATATTTAATTGTTGAAATCATAACTGAATTCTGAATCAAAGCCTGGAATTTAAGTCCTGTTCTGTCACTTACTGGATGTGTAACAGTGACTTAACAAGTCACTTAAATCCCTGAAGATTTGGTTTTTCATCTTTAAAATGTGAACAATAATATCTGTCCTGCTTTCTCATATATTGCTTTGAGACTTCTATGAATATGTGAGCACATTAAGGCACTATCTTAATCTCATTTATCTCTGTAATACTCTTGCCTAGCTTAGGGCCAGCCTGGAATAGGTGGTGTATAAATGTCTACAGGATGATATAGAAAAGATTTGCAAAATTAAAGCCATTAATTAATTGGTGTTACTAAATCCTCTCTCTAGGCCAGAAAAATCTGATTTTGCCACCCAAATTCAGCCTTAAGCAATAGCAAGTATGTTTTGGAGAGGAGCCCTTTGATAATGATCATTTTTGCCACTGACTTCTTCATAAAATAAACATAGAAATGGAAGAGTACTTTATTGTATAAATTTGGCTTTTAGAGCAATTTTTTTCTGTGGCAACTCTTAGGTGTTCATTTATAGTTTTTGAGAAATATTGTAGCATCAGAAAGTAATACTGCTGTATGGCTTATTTTCTAAATGTTCTGGTCAATGAATTCATGTTACTCCGAGAAAACAAGAACTATGTAACTATTAGATAACTAACAATGCATACACAATCCTTAGCCAAATGTTTTGGAGGTACATATTTTTGAATTGAGAAATTTTTTGATGTTTAAAAGGTATTTATGGCAAAATCACATTACTTAACTCCCAACGAGCTGTGGAACAGCGCACTCTCTTATGAAGATTAATTCTAAGTCAAATAAAGACTATGAGATCATCTCATCTCTTTCAGTTAAGGTTATTTCAACATATGAGATCCCAAGAAAACCTTTTTGTTTTTAGATTTTTATAATTTTAGACTTATTTATTCAGAAATTCAAACAAAAATAATAAACTCCCACTGCTCATAAAGAAGCGGTCTTGTATAGGGCATTGAGATAGCAAATGCTCTACCATGCATACTTAAAGTTTTTGCAAGCTTGAATATGAATAGCAATCTGTCTCTTAAGTTTGTCTTATCATATCACTTCCACAATATAATTTTTCCAATATTCAATTCAGCAAAGTGTGGACTTCAAGTAGAGAAATTGCCTATTTCTACCTGCCACCTATTTCAGCTGACTCCTACAAATAACATCCTAGCAAGTAGTTATGAGCCTTCACTAAACATCCGTTATGAGTGAAGAATGCACTCCTTCCTGTGACCACCTGGTTTTGGACAACTTTAACTACTGGAATCAAAAACAGCCTCACTGTCACTTTTACCCTTTGGTCCTAACTCTGACCCAGGAACAGGAAAAACTATTCTAACCCCTCTGCCTCATGACAAACAGGCAAATATTTGAAGCGGCAGTCATGTACCACATCAATTGCCTCTTCTCTAGGCTGAATTTTTGCCCTAGCTCTTCCACATGAAGCATGGTTTTCTTCTTCCTGTGCATCTTAATGGCCCATGCTAGACTCTAATTTGTCAATGTCTGTATAAAGATGAAGTGCCTAGGGTTAAATCTCCAGCCCCAAAGTACAGGAAACTGCTGCCTCCTTTGTAAGCTATACACCATTCTAATGCAGCCTAAAAAGATACCACATTTTATGCAGCATAATACTGTTATGTCGTTGTGTACTTGTACAAGTAAAACATTCCTAATCTGAAAATCTGAAATCTGAAACTTTTGAGCATCAACATGATGCCATAAGTGAAAAAATTTCATACCAGACCTCATTTGACAGGTCACAGTCAAATCCTGGGCTTACTAAAAATATTATATAAAATTACTTCAGATCATGTGTATATGGAGTATATGAGACATAAATGAATTTCATGTTTACACTTGGGTCACATCTCCAAGATATCTCATTTTGTACATCCAAGTATTACAGAATTTTAAAAATCCCAAACCTGAAATATTTTCTGTTCCAAGTATTTGGGATAAGGGATTCTTGGCCCATAATAAATAAATACCACAATCATTTCCATATGTATTATTGCCACAATGCAGAAACCTCTCTTGATCTATATTTTTAAGCCTAAATAAATGGCTTTACACTGCTCTGTGTTAAATTACATCAAGTTGGTTTTAGTTACAAATTCATGGTTTGTTGTGAATCTTGATTCTGATTTTCAATATGCTAGCTATGGCCAATATCTTAACTCTGTCACATACAAATTTGAGGAGCAGACCATCTAACCTGCAGTAAAGATTTTACTAAGACTACCAGACAACATATGATCAAGAGCCTTAGGACACACCACTGGAGACTTCTCTGTAAAGTGGCATCCTCAAGTGTTTACCATAAAAACCAGACACATACATAAATGCAGGCATAAATAGCAATAGCAAGCTTTAGATGACATATATTGAACGAGCATGCAAGAACAAACAAATATAGAGAAGAAAACAACATCTGAAACCATCAGACAAAGATCTAGGCTTCAGCAATTAATTCAAACACAAGTTTGGCTATAGTAAGGCATTTAAAAGATGTATTTTCTTCCTCAAAAAGTTTAAAACATGACTACAATATGATCCAGTAATCCCACTATCAAGTATAATTGAAAGGAAATGAAACTGCATGTTAAAAATATATCTGAACTCTTGTGTTCATTGCAGCATTTTTAACAATAGCCAAGATGTGGAATTAACCTCAGTATCCACCAATGGATGGGTGGATAAAGAAAATGTGATATATATGTAAATATAGATATATGAATATTATGCATCTTTTTAAAAAGGAAGAAATCCTTAATTTTTGATAACATGGACAAACTTCAAGAATATTAAGAGAAATGAGGTACAGAAAGACAAATACTGTATGATCTCAATTATTCATGGAATCTAAAAAAGTCAAACTCATAGAAACACATAGTAGCATGATGATTACTAGGGGCTGGGAAACATGGAGGCTGGAGAGATACACAGTCAATAGTATGAAATTTCAGTTAATGAGGAGGAATAAGTTCAAGACATCTATTGCACCATGTAGTGACTATAGCTGGAACATGTATTGTATGGTTGAAATTTGCTAAGTGGATAGATTTTTAAATGCTCTTACCACCAAAAAAGATATGTGAGGTAATGACTATGTTAATTAGCTCCAATTAGCTCCATTCCACAATATATGCAACACAACATGCTATGCACATAAATGTATAAAAATTCTTGCCAGGGATTTAGCTTTAGCTCAGTGGTGCTCTTGCCTGCCTCACAAAGCATAAGATCCTGAGTTTGATCCCTAGTACCAAAAAGAAAAAAAAAATTCTAAAAATTCTATTTGTCAATTATTAAATGGAAAAAATCTCTTTCCTCCAGAAATGTGCACATTTATTTAAACTAGGATTGCAACATAAAATCCATTTCCTACCATGGATCTCACCCAGAATGGGTGAATTACAAAGAATGAATGGGATTTGAAGTGGCTTAAATCAGGGGAGAATAAAGACACAGAAAAATTTTAACCCATTAAAGATGAAGAAAACACTATAGATGAAATGCTTCCCAGTACTGGCTTCAGTCCACCTACCCCACTCAAACCACCTACATCTGTAAGCAGCCCCAACATGCAGAAATCAATGTTTTAAGTATTTATATTTTTAAATGATTATTTGATGTGCAAAGGGATTATTCACTTTTAAAATGGGTCATACAGAGGGCTCATTTACAAGGCAAATAACTCTGGTCTAACATGCTTTTATTTGATTGATACTAAGAATGCAATGCTGTTTGCTTATATTGTGTAACAAACCTAATGTTAAACATGACCCTTGAAACTGTCCCCACAATTTTCCTAGTCCGGACACTTTGATGATACAGTAAATATCAGTACTGTTCTATGTTAAAAAGAAAAACAAGGTTTAAATAAAAAAATAAAATTTTCACTGTCAATTTTTTTCTCATACAACATAAAATCATCTTCAAAAGAAATACCCACTCAGAAATCTATAGTAAATTCTAAGAAGTGGCATAATCCTGAAAGAAGTCTGGTCTCACCAACCTCTTTAAATTATGATACTTTCTGTTTCTCTCTCCTTCTCTGTCCTTTATTAATTCTACCTTTATTCATCTGAAAATTAGTTACACACAGGAGCACCAAACTCATTTTCTAATCTAGTGTATTTGTAATTAAAATAATTTTACATTAAAATATATTAATGCTTTCCAGAATATGAAATCAATTATTATAAATGTATTCATCAGAAATAGCTTTCTAAGGCTCTAAATCCCAAAACTACTTGGGTTCAGATTTAGGATAGCTAAAGAGTCCACAGGGAATTAACCAATTCATCTTAAAGACCCCATTTTCATAAAAGGGACCTATGTCAATCAGATGTTAAGTGTGGAAGGGACCTTGAAGAGCATGTCCAGGGGAAACAGAGGCCCTTTGTCACCCATCTAGGCAATAATAGGACCTGGACTAGAATGCAGGTCCCTGCCCCCATTGACCTTGAGATTAAACATAGTAGACTAAACACAGGGCTTCCTAAACCAGTATTTATTTATTTATTCATTTTGGTACCTGGGATCGAACTCAGGACCTTGCACTTGTGAGGCAGGTGGCAGAACCACAGATCCAAATCCCTGGCCCTCTAAACCAGTAATTTTTAACTTTCCCTAAGCAATGTTCAACCATACCAAAAGAGAACAAGAAGAAAAAAAAAAAATCCAAGAGAAGCTTTGGAGCCCATTGCTTTGAAATGGGATCTGAATGATTTTTTTTTTGTATTTCCTTGTTTTTCTGTTTATACAAAAAAATGAGTAGTTATCACCATCTTATTAAAATGTAAGATCCATGAAAATGAGGATCACATTTAACCTACTCCCTGTTCTATCCACACACACATTCCTGGATGCTTTTTATTAGTTTTGTTGCTATTTTTGCTGCCCACTATCCAAACACCATTCTTAGTTTGAGGTGATTCCCCAGAGTGTACAGTATAGGAAAAATGCAGTGACCCCCTTTCCATTCCCTATTAGCTAAAGGCCTGGTATATTCTCTAGGAGATGCAACACACACACACACACACACACACACACACACACACACACACACTAGTTCTAGTAGAGGTGACACAAAAACAGGACATTATCCTCTTAAATTAGTCTAAGCTTCTGTTGCTTGCAACTGAAAAACCCTATTAGGCACATAGTAGACATCCATATATTCTGTAAATTAAAAAATAACTCAGCTGACTATTATAATTTTGTATATCTTACAATTTTCACTTTCCCATATCCTAATTTTTGCATCTGGTTACTGTTCCATTTATAGTCCTATTAAGTTACAATATTTAACAAGAGCAAGTTATACTTTATGTAAGATTCAAGTAAAAAAAATAGTTTGTTTTAACTCTAAACTAGGTGTAGACCATCATTTCCCAAAGTATGCTATCCTTTAAATTTCATGTTAGTTACCACTAGCTATCATTTAAGTAATAAGGAAACCCTAAACTACAAAGAAAATTTAGAATACTAACTAGGGAATTAGAGCTAGAAAGTAGTCATAGTGGGTCAAAAAGACAATTTAAATTTTTTCAAAAAAAATAAGAAGTCGTAGTCTAGAAATGACAACCTACACTTTCAGCATGAGATTATGTTCATTAAGTGCACTGGAGATGAAAAACTATAATCACTAAGGAAACACTGCAAAGACAAAAAGTCCCCTTGAAGCACAAAAATTTTTGATTGAATCATACATTTCTACCTCATCAGGTGGAGATAGATACTTGTTCTGTGAATTCTTAAAAATGTCTTCACCTACCCCATCTTTACGTTGCCAGAAGTTTAAATCAACCAAAACTTTCTCCCACCCCAAAAAATTAAATAAGAAATTTGACAGAGTTCTATGCTTATAATTACAAATGGTGTTTCAAAACTTGGAGGTTCAGAATTGCTTAAAGAATCTCACTATTTTGTTACCAATTTATGTTGATAAGGAATTTGACAGAGTGCATCTTGTTTAGTTTATACAAAGTCCCCAAACTAGGCTTCCCCAACTGGAAAATGGCTACAGAATCCATTAAGCCGTCTCAGTAACAAGACAGGAAAGTCCATATTGTGTTCAGTGATGGATGCTCAGCCCCATAGATTATGCACGGTGGATGGAATATACGGTTTTGTTCTCTCTCCCTCTTTTTCTCCCTGGCCCTCTCTCTCTCTCTCCTCTTCGGAGCCAGTGCTCAACTCTAGTCTCAAAGTCTTAAGAACACATTTCACAAGAAAAGAAGTTCATTAATACATAAGAATAGTGTTTAAAAGAGAAGGGGGAAAAAAGAAACCGTGGGCTGATGTACTCAAGCCCGGTGAATGTTTATGCTTTACACAGCCTATATATTTCCTACACAATCTGTGGTTGCTAAAGAATGTAATATAAAAAACAGTTTCAAATTATAATGAAAAGTCTCATGGCTTTAAGTCGACCAATGAAGAGAACCTAAAATGTATATACTCCTCCTAGTTTTTTTCTGATATGGATGCCAAAATGAAAGCCTCAAGTTACCCTAAACATATGAGCTATGTCCTCATTTCTGTTACTCGATTATGCAGCTCTAACTAGTTTAGTACGTATTCTCCACATAGCTGTGGCTTGTCCTCCTTCTGAGGACACACTGACCTTTCTCCTCCTCAAGACAAACATTCCTGCCTGGTTCTGAGGACTGAGGAGAGAAAATGGGCCACCCTTTGCCCTCGGGGCTTCCCAGACACTGGACTTGTTGCTCAGTCTCTAACTCAAGCCTGGCCTAGAAGAGCTGGGTGTGCGGGGGAGCAGGAAGCACCCGCACCTCTCCAGACCTTCGGCCTCTGAGCCCGAGGCCCACTGGAGTGGGGCAGACTCAGGGCGCCCCCTGGGGCTCCCTCGTCCCACCCACGCGGGCCGCCTTTTCGGCGCAGGGTGCAGTGGAGACAACACCCGCCAGCCCTCGAGTGTCTGCA
>NW_022900942.1:28092188-28098707 GCF_012274545.1 Fukomys damarensis | reverse complement strand
CCGCGCCGACGCCGCCGGCTCGAGGCCAACAGGTCTCCCCGGGACCGCAAGGCGCCCAGGCCCTCGGAACTCGCCTTCTTTCGACCGCCGAGCGCTGGTTCTCCTGGGCCGTGGGCACCGAGTCCTGCTCTTGGAACCACTACGAAACCCCACGCTTCCGAACCCCGCGGGCGGCACGTTTGCAAGCAAAACAATTCAGAATGCCTAAAAGTGACATCGAGGCGATTTCCCAATAATAAAATGCTCCCCGAATAATCTCAACGCACTCTATGACTTTTTATCGTGATTCCGTGGGAAGATCAACTCTCACTTGGTTCTTTCATTTCGGAACTGACACTCGAGAAATCTAAAAAAAATAAGCGAATTTTAAAAACTGATCTGAGTCGCATAAATATTTAAACCCCCTCCGTTGGTTTTGTTAGTTTTCAACTAGAAATACTATCTTTTTAAATCGAAAACAATATTTCTCAAGTTTAAAAGCCGGCCAACTCTCTTTTTTTTAATACTATATATACCTTAAAATGTTTTCCATGTTAAGTGGACAATTGTAATTTTACACAAAGATTTTTCTTAACTATCCTACTTGAATTGAGAGGGAAACTATTAGGTAATCGTAGAAATGCCTATACAATATTGAATCTTCAATCAAATGTTTTAATTCCAGAACAAATAAATGGTAGTTTTTTAGGGTGTAATACATTTTAAAAGTGACGCCGCATACTTAGTGTCCTTAGTGTCTCCGGCAACTTGAAAACAGCTCTACTTTCGGGGAGTTAAATTTGTCCTTTTTACAACTACTGGAACTTTTGCCTTCCTTTGGAATGGACAACAAAAAGATTTCACGCACAACTTGACCTGAACAAAGGGACCTCACGCCGGTGCTGTTGTGGGATGACAACTGGTGGAGAGGAAAACTTTATTTTAAGCATACTTGAGTTGTACTTGTGGAAGCCATGAAAGACACGATGCTGCGACTGCGGATCTACACAATTTAAAATGTAAAAGTCGAGGCTTTGGGACTTTGAGTACTTCGGGATGGATAACAGTGGTAGGGGAACTGAAAGCTGAGGAAGAGAGAATTTGTCTTCGCTCTCAAGGCCAACAAGTTGCTTATTTAAAACTGCAACCTTCGGTTAGAGAAAAATGCCCGCCCTTGGGAAATATCTCCCCCCCCAAAAAAAAATAGCCCTAGATTGTTCTGTTTCAAACCCTCAACTTCTGCACTTTTTTTGAATTGTCTTCCCCAAAGAGGAAAATTATTTCTCCCACCACCTTCTGCAGTGTTAGTAGCCCAGAAAACAACAGGAAAAGGGTGGGGCAGAAAGGTTCTGTGGGGGGGGGTGCTCTAATTCCAAGGAAGGAAAGTGGCTTGGCAGGGTCCGCAATCCCCATATTCAGTCCTGGGAACCCTACAGATCTGGGGCCTGGGCACCTGCACTCACCCAAACTCCTCCAAGAAGGGGTCCGTAGTCCCAGGGATGGTGGGGTGAGGGGAAGAAAAGAAACATCTGTGTGCAGATGTCTGAGTGTGTGCGTGCATACATGTGTGCTAGAGAATATCAAAATCCAACAGGGAGTAGAGGATGACCAAGGTCAGCCAACAGAGTCCCTGGCTGTCTTTAAAATTAGGCAGGTGGACACGCTGGCAGCTTAGCTTGGCTGCTCAGGATACCGGGTGTGGCTTCCTCTGTGCACTAAGCACCCTGGAGCAGGTGCAAAAGCTCTTTGGGGCCAGACTCACACACACACACACACACACACACACACACACACACACACACCCTTAACCCAACTTACTCCTGGCTTGTGGACTACAGAGGAAATTGTAGGTTTTACCGTCTCAAAGCCCAACTGTCCACCTTGTAACCCAGGCGCTGGGCTTAGAATTCAGAGAGAACCTATCCTCTGCAGGCAGGGCTACAGTAAATTTCATATCCCCCTAAAAGGCCAGTTATGGGAGAGGAAGATTAACACCCCCAAACTCTCTCCAACTCCACACTAAGTGTATTTGCCAATTGAAAAGTCGGGGGGTGTAGTCCCCTGCAAACTCTCCTAACCTGCAGTTCGGGATTTTAACAAAACCAACCTGGAGGAAGAAGAAGATGACAAAGGACTTGATTGATCTCACCATCTAGAAAACTTTTTTAAAAAACTTTCCTAGATCCACCTGGAAATCTGGGACACATCAATGAATCTCTTAAACTGAAAGGCCAAAGAGAGTTTAGTCCAACTGGGCTTTGGCTTTAGTTTTCTTCACCCTGTGCTCAACCAGTTCAAGCTTTCAGACAGAAGAAAATTGAAGCTAATGGAGATATCAAATAGAGTCACAATTCCGAAAGCCCCTTTTCCTCCACAAACCCACTGTCCAACTGCACGTGTAATCACAGACTTACGGGGTCTTCATTACCAGGGGCTCTCAGAAAAGGGGAGAAAATTCTCCATCGTTAAAAGGAACCCTCTATTATCACGACTATTATTTGTGTATAGCAACATGAGAATTTCTCTCTCTTCTTAAAATTCCCCCACAATATTGAAACAGCATTTGTTGTCCGATTCATACAAACGCTTGAGGCCTTTCTGGAAAACCATTACCATTCAATGGCTAGAAAATTGCTCTCCTTCCTTTAAAAAAAAAAAAAAAAAAAGGCCGGTGCAGCAGCAGCAGCAGCAGCAGCAGCAACAGCAGCAGCTACACAGACAACAAAAACTTTCTCCTGCATAATCCTCGCTCGAAGAATGACAAAGAAATGATATTGACTTACCCCCGAACGGATGATGTGTTTGATAAGGGGGGACTTTTTTTGAAGATTTCTGTTCGGGAGCTGCACAGACAGCTGCAATTCATGGGCGACGCTGATTGCCAGAAACGCTATGGATTGGCATGGGGTCTGCAGCTCACAGATCCTGATCAATACCCCTACACTCACACGCCAGATGGTTTGGGGAAGGACAAAAATAAAATAGTCCAAATCAACCCACCATTATGTCTTTTTGTATTGCTCTGAGAAACCTAGTTGTAGCACAAATGTGTTCTGACTAACACAAAACCTGAAGAGATTTTGAGCATTTGGGTAGAAATAACCCAGCCCTAGAATTGGGCTATGGTTACTGTTCAGTAAAAACAAAGCTGTTGGGCCCTTTATTCAGACTGAATTTATTTGCGGTGTGTTTATTTGTGTGTGTGTGTGTGTGTGTGTGTGTGAATAATTTATAGTTTCTTTTTTCTCCTCCTCCCCTTTATAACAATTTTAATGCAGAAAATACATATTAAAAATGGACAATAAAATATTCAGTCTTTTCCTGCAATTGCTAGTTTAAAGGCAGATTTTTTTTATGATGCAGTAACCTGCATTTGTTGTTGAAGCTGCATTTTATTTATATGCTTCTTTTGACTCATTTAAGTTTAAGATCTTCAGATGGCTACTTGGTACAATTGTCCAGATTCTAAGAGTGAGGGACTAGCACTTAAGACACCACATTTCCATATCGTCTATTTGTGAATCAGATGGTGTTGGGAGAAGGGGAAGAGGCAGATTAAACGTTCAAATTAAAAGACAAAATTTTGACTTTTGAACTTGTGAAGGTTGAGTATGGATGTCTAAAAAAGAGTCGGTTAGAAAGCAGCAATTCTTTTCTGTTTTCTTAACTATATAGAAAAATATATCAACATTATCTCAAAACATATTTGAAAATCTTATTAGTATTGATATTCTTAAATTATCTAGAACTAGAAAATATTTTCCCTTTTTAAAAAGAAAGAAAAAAGGGTATCCAAACCTAAATCAGTAAAAATTAGGGTGCTGACTAAACAAGCACTTTCATTTTCCTTTTAAATGGATTTTGGGTTAAGACATAAAACCTCAAACCACCATTACAAAACGTGAAAAATCTGCTTTAATCTAGCCCAATGAAATTATATACAAAGAAGCCAATACGATTTCATGATTTCCCTGAGATCGCCAATATTGATCGAGCGAAGGGGGAGGAATGGTGGGAGAGAGGGAGAGGGGAGGGAGAGAGCAGGAGAAAGGAAGCTAGGCATCAAAAAATGCAACTCACCTTTCTGCTCCCAGGCACTTGCAGATGCAATTCCCAAGAGCAGATTTATCTTGGTGGCCTGCTAAATGAGTTTACCATTTTGAAAAATTATTTAAATGGCAATTTATATACTTAAGTTTCTGTATGAAGGCAGCACTGGCCTGGGGTCACTAGCCATTCTGTGACCCTGAATCCAGGACCCTGGAGCCTACTTTGAGCATTGAGATCCATCAGATTGACCCTTCTCGGCTGTCTTCTGCTCTATTTCAGTCATTGGGCACTGGGTGACCAACAGCAGGTTGTACTTTGTGAACTTGTTCCATTCTGTGTATTTCAAACATTAACTGACTCAAATTATCCCAAGTGTTTAGTCACTATATATGAGGTAGAGAGTAGAAAGAGACACAGAAGAAGGCAAGAAGGAGAGTGAACCTGAGACACAAAAAACTGAGTTATTTTACTTGTCACATTAAAGATGTGAGCAGCCAGAAAACTCTGGCATATCGGAGATCTGCTGCTTTCTTACCCAGGCTTTGATATTACAGAGAAGACATCATTTGAAAGAATAATTGTCGAAGTATTGGCCAGAGCTCAATAAAGTTGATCTATGAAAACTGTCACTGTACATTTGTGTGACAGGTTGGGAGGGAGGTCTCCATAGCTAGAATAGAGAGGAGGGCAGCAGAAAAGGTCGCTGAGACTAAGAATGGTTTTCCAAATGAATTAAACCTTTCTAGCGCCAAGAGGGCACATATAGTATTCCAGGCTGTTTTTGTTTTCTTATCAAGTTTTCTTTAACAGCTGGAAGTGGTTGGAAGGGGCTGTTTTAAGGAGACCCCCTACTCTTCTTTTGACAGCTGATCAAAAGAAAATAGGTCACGCTTCTCAAACTTATGTCCACCCTGTCCTTAATTACTGTCTCTTTAAACAAAGGCAACATCTGCGCAATCTCAGCCAGCTTGAATCTTCGGAAGCAAACAGAGCAGCAACCTGCTTAGGAAGAATCTGTTACTTTTAAGGCTTTCATTGCCCGGTGTTGGTCTCACCGGCGGGCTCCACCACTTTTCCAGCCCCTACACAGGCCTTGAGAAATCACCACCTCCTTTCTCCCCCGGCTCCACTCTTTCCTCCTGACCTTGGACTACCAAACAACCGAAATTCTAGGAAGACGAAGGTGTGCTGTTCAGAGCTATTAGCTTTCTGGAGCCGCTAGGGCTCTGATCTTTTCAGAAACAAGGTTTCAATATGCAGATGTCAGTGCAGACTGAGAGTCATCTAACCAACGCCATAAAACGGACGTTGCTCTCCCCTGGGATTCGCGGAGCGCGCGCGTGTGCATGTTTGTGTGTGTGTGTGTGTGTGTGTGAGTGTGTGTGTGTGTGTGTGTGTGTGTGTGTGTGTGCGCGCGTGTGTAGCGTGCGTCTGGAGGAAGATCTGCGGTTGTTGTCCGGACTACTTCCCATACTTCCTGCTCCCGGGGAGAAGTTTCCTCACCGCAGGCACCACCTTTACCCCCACCCCCACCGATTCTACACTTGCCCTCTTCTTTCCAAGTCACTGTTGGAGCAGCACTTGTTCACCTTGAAACCACAACTCCCGGAATTCTAGTTGTGTTCTGCAATCTAGTAAGGTCCTTCTGAAGCCTCATAACTTGAAGATTTATGAGCTCGCCGAGTAATTAAATGATGTTATTGTGTTAACTTTGCATGCATTACGGCTGCCTGAGCCGCCGGTGGGCCGTCGGCCGGCAGCAGCTCTTAAACAGCAAGGGCATTGGAGTTCTATTTGCCCCATGGACCACGGAAGCCGCAGTCTCGGGATTTTACCGAGCATTAGAATACATTAGATCTTGCATTTTAAAGGTTTAACTACTAGGGACTCGGGAAGTGACTTGCTAAGAGACGCGCATTTGTTTTTACACCAGCACAGAGCGGAGTCCTCTCCTAGCTCACCAGACTTGAAAAAAGCTTCGGGATGGAGAGGACCGGACTAAAGCAATGCCCTTCTTCCTAGATCGCAGCTGCCCAAAAGGGGCACAGCACCGCATCTTTTTCATAATCTCTCTCTCCCTCCTTCCTACTTTAGCCTCTCCCTCCCTCCCTCCCCCCCTCTCTCTCTCTCTCTCTCTCTCTCTCTCTCTGCAGAATTGTGATGGATCATCTCCCAATAGCAAGAGGTTATGGAAGAAATTTCATCTGCAGAGAAGAAGGTAGAGGAACCCTTCATCTCACATGTGATTAGGAAGATGTTTAAAATGTGGGAAACAGTGCCAAATTTGTGGAAAACATCACTGGAGTAGGGCTGTAGCAGTGGGAGTGATGAATCTGTTTAACAACAATGCAATGTCATTTCCACGAAATCCTCAGAAGGATGCAAAAGTACATGTCATTGAATAGGTTCCTTGTTCAAGTTGCATGAAAAGAAAAAATTCCATTGAGCCAACTGCAGTGACTCCATTACTGATAGGGAAATTTGTGCTAC
>NW_022900942.1:28055529-28091426 GCF_012274545.1 Fukomys damarensis | reverse complement strand
CCACCACCCGCACCACCACCACCACCATCACCACCAGCGTCTGTCGGGCAACGTGAGCGGCAGCTTCACCCTCATGCGCGACGAGCGCGGGCTCCCGGCCATGAACAACCTTTACAGCCCCTACAAGGAGATGCCCGGCATGAGCCAGAGCCTGTCCCCACTGGCTGCTACGCCGCTGGGCAACGGGCTAGGCGGCCTCCACAATGCGCAGCAGAGTCTGCCTAACTACGGTCCACCGGGCCACGACAAAATGCTCAGCCCCAACTTTGACGCGCACCACACTGCCATGCTGACCCGCGGTGAGCAGCACCTGTCCCGAGGCCTCGGCACCCCGCCCGCAGCCATGATGTCCCACCTCAATGGCCTGCACCACCCGAGCCACACTCAGTCCCACGGGCCAGTGCTGGCTCCCAGCCGCGAGCGGCCCCCGTCGTCCTCGTCGGGTTCGCAGGTAGCCACGTCGGGCCAGTTGGAGGAGATCAACACCAAAGAGGTTGCCCAACGCATCACCGCAGAGCTCAAGCGCTACAGCATCCCACAGGCGATCTTCGCTCAGAGGGTGCTATGCCGGTCTCAGGGGACTCTCTCCGACCTGCTCCGGAATCCAAAACCGTGGAGTAAACTCAAATCTGGCAGGGAGACCTTCCGCAGGATGTGGAAGTGGCTGCAGGAGCCCGAGTTCCAGCGCATGTCTGCCTTACGCCTGGCAGGTAAGCCCAGGGGTGCAGCTAAGAGCCAGGCGGGAAATAGGCTCCCCTGAGCTTGTAGCCGCCCCCCACAGTCTGTGCTCCCAGTCTCTTCTCTCAGTCCGCTTTCTTCTCCCCTAGGTATTTCCCCTTTATGCGTCTTTATTTTTCTTACATTTCCTTTCCTTCTCTTTTCCCTTTTCTTTCTTTCTTTTTCTTCGCTTTTCCTCTTCTTCTTTCCTCTGTTCTAGTCCTTGAGTTTTCATTTATGGCCATCCCCTGATTTTGTTCACCCTCCTCCCAGTGTGCCAACCTTTGCCCTCGATTTCTGACTTTTCCTAGTAGTGGGACACGGAATGAGGTCGCTCTATCGCCTAGGAGTCCTCTCTTCCCAGGACGCATCAAAAAATGGGAATGGCTCTAAATCTTCTGCACTTGAACTCTTAGACAACACATTTCAGTTTTCTAGTCTTACTAGTTTCTAAGAGGCAATTGAGGAGCTTTGCTTCTTGAGAGAGAAAAAGCGCCCCCCTCCCAATATTGGGCAAATTCTTTGGCTGTTGGCAGGAGGCGTAGCCTGTCGGGCTGGGGAACTAGCGGCCAAGATTCAGCACCATTCCCAGAGTCCATCTGCCTTGATGTTGGCAGGGACTTTCTGACTTGTCTTGACTAAAACAGCTAGCTTTGGCCAGCTCCGTTGTCAGTATCTACAGCAAGGGGAGGATGCAAGGACGAAGGTTGGGAGTTTTATATTCACCGCTTTGGGAGGAGAGACAGAGGAAAACACACTGCCTCAGGAGCCAGCCGCCCTTGCCGGGCTTCTAGTGTTGTCTGAGATTTGCTGAGGTGTGCGGGGAGTCTGGCAGAGCTAAGAGCTCAGAAATTAAGATGCAGGTTAGTTAATACATCTCGGCCGTAGGCTGCAAGCTCCGCCTTTGCATTAAGCGGGCGTTGATTGTGCGCTTAGCCGGGTGACGGGGAGGGCTGGCTGCCCACGGGAGGGGACGGGTCGACGCGCGGGTTACATTGTTCTGGAGCGGGCTCGGCTCTTTGTGCCTCCTCTAGCGGCCGAGCCGCGAGGTACAACCCTCTATTGTTCTAGGAGCACTGAAACCTCCCGTGCGGGCGGCGGGTGCTGGAGCAAAGGCGAAAGACGCTGCAGTAGCTGCGACCAGTATATAGTAGCGCACTTTTATGCGCGAAGACCCCGCGCCGCGCGCCTGACTGACAACTGCTCTGCCCCTAGTACAGAGCCACGGACCCAGAAGGGAAAGTGTCCAGACCCCCAACTGAGGAGGACACACAATACCGTACTGCACGCCGGGATAGGCGGCTTCTCTCGCCTTAGCGGGAGTTGGGGGATGGGTTTCAGTATCCGCAGCACTGGGAGAGAACAATTCACAGTGGCATTGATTTGCATAGCCCGAATGTTTGGACGCGCTCTGTCGCAAACCCGCAGCGCACGGAGTGCTTCCGGAGCTGAGAGCTCAGGCTTCCACTCCTGCTCCGCTCACTGGAGCTTGTCCTGCACCCCTGAACCCGGACAGGGCTGCGTGATATGACAGAGAGCATATGCACTTCAACTTTGCGAGAGGGCTTTTCCATTCTTACAGCCTACTCCTTGGCCCACTGTTGGGGGATTTCAGTCTTCACTTAGTAACTGCCTCACGGTGATTTAAGAAGGTGAAGACCATCTTTCTGCCAAAGACCTTCCCCAAATCTGTGGATCCAAGTGCTTTAAGTCATTTTAGAAGTCTGCTGTTCTCAATCTCTCCCTCCCCCCTCTCTCTCCCCCCTCTCCTCTCCCTCTCTCTCTCTCTCTCTCTTCTATGTCCTCCTCTCCCACAATTGTCTCAAGTTTGTTCTTGGTTCCTGGCAAAGATAAAGCCAACTGAGGACAGAGTATCGAGGAGACTCAAGCGGGAGGCTTGCTGACAATTCAATGTAGTATTGCTCCTCTTTGTTTTAGATTCCCCCCAAATGTCACAGGCCCTCTTAAGCCAGCTCCAGCACCAGTGGCTGGTTTGCTGCGCACCACTGGGAGCCAGAAAGAACTTGCAGCTGCTCTTGGGGGTACAGCTAAAGGCAGAATGGCAGCTATTCTACTCCACCCGATCTCAGAGCGCTGCCGCCCCCTCATGCCTGTCGTGCAAAGGACACTGCTTTTGCAGACACGGTGCCTTCTGCCTATATAAGTGTAAAAGCAACGTGGAAAGTGATTGTTTACTATTAGCTTGTACAGTGGCCCCAAGCATTGGTGGGGTGATGAAGCGTGTGACATCCACAGAGTTCTAGAGGTGATTCCACAGGGCAGGCGTCCAAATGCATTGCCCACATCAGGCTTTTCTGCAGGAGGCGGCAGGCAGTGCAGCTGAGGACTCCACTTTGCTCAAGCATTCAAATGTGTGTCTGTTTTATTACCCTGGGTTGAAAAGGGACAAGAGCTTTAGCCTTTTTATCTGGCCATTTTATCAGCAACTACAAGTGTGTTGAGTGGTTATTATTACATAGAAGGCTTTTCAGTTTGGGGTCAGTAGATCAGTCTCTTCAGAAACACGCAGAAACTTGACTGGTAAGTAGGTATTGTGTGCTCAGGAGCCTAAGCGACAGGAGCAAATGGAGAAGAAAAGTGGAGGCCTTCTCCACGACAGGGCTATTGATCTGAATCCCTACCGACAGCTGCCAGGGCCCACCCCAGGGTAAACAGGGCCACACACTTCCCACTGCCCAGCCCCCATTTCACCCAGAACTGTCTTTCCTTTTACTTCCTTTCCTTTTTCTCACTTTGGGTCCCTCTGGGTCCTGCTAGAGTTCCCAGCAGCAAGGATTGAAGGGCCTTGGAGTCAAGAAGTCTGATTTGGCCAGTGCCGGCAAATCCCACCCATGGGCCAAGTACCATACTTCCACACTACCGAGGCAGTCATACCGTGTTTCCAGGTTGTATCTCACTGCTTCAGACTAGCCAAGCCCACAGTGGCACTTTAAAAGGGGAGGGAGAATACCTCGGAAACTCAGAGTTCAGACTCCAGCTGTCAGACAAATGAACCCCAAATGCATGGCAGCCATTATTTGGAAGGCCGTCCATCGGGTCTTCTGGGGTTCCTGAGGCTAGCCTCCAAGGGATGGGTTTTTATTAACCTGACCAGAGGCAGCAAGAACAAATTCCCCCAGATTGAAGCACACAACTCCACCTTTGAGCCCAAGGGGTCTCAGCACTAAGCACAAGCGGGAGCAAGGAGGAACTGAGAGAAGCCAAGCAAGAACCTAAGAGTGTGCCTCATGAAGCCTCCCTACACTCGCCACGGAGGTGTCCACTTCCTGAGAGGCCTAATTTGCTGGTGACCTGCCCAGAGCCTGCCTCCCACCTCTGCCGCAGACAGACACCCAGCCTTCTCGAGGAAGTAGCTCTCAGGGCCAGGCTACCTTCAGCTGAAGGCCCTTAACCAATCCAAAACATCCCGCCTGCCGCCTGGCACTGTGGAGCAGTCTGGGCAGGGTGCTGCAGCTTCTGCCAGGGGCGCTGCTTTGTGCCTGCCCCCTGCTGCACCAGAGCCGTCCTTGGGTAGGGTGGGCTACCCATCTTGCTTTTCACGATCCGGCCCAGCCCATCTCTCCCTGCTGTTTAGTCAGGGATTGAGGCTGCAGAGACCTAACGCAACCCACGCCATACAGAATAGATGATATATATGCCTGCTGGCTGATCGGATTAATAATTGAAAAGCCCGCTACCTTCCTTGCTTGGTCAAGTCTGGGTGCAGAGGGAGTGCCCTCCTAACAACCTTTTGGGTGGGTGGGAGTGGTCGGTGGAGGAGGGACAAGAAGGAGGGAGGGAGCTGAGGCGAGAATATCCCAGGACGCTGGGCACCCTCCACTCTGGAGGCCACGCGTTTATTTTTATTCCAGGCTTTCCACTGTGTGGTTCTGTCACTTTCTCAAACAAATGTGTATATGGAGAGAGATCGATGCTGATAATGTTTAGAAGATTAAAAGAGCATTAATGCTGGCAACAATAACGTAAACGTGTGGACCCAGATTTCATTGATCTGGAACTTGATCCGGCGCATTTCCAGTAAGTCCGTCGTTGCGCTCTTCCCAGCAGAAAGCTCGCTAGCGCCCAGGCTCCCAGGCGGCGCTTTGCCCAGCCGCTTTCCCCACTGGGGCAGGTTTTCAGGTCTGACCACAACTCCTCCTGAGCACAGCCCTAGACAGCTCCTTCCTCACCAGGGTTTTCTCCTCTCAAGGGGCTTCCAGCCCTCTGCCCCAGCTCGGGTGCACACACTGCTCTCCTATTCCTGACGACCTTTCAGGTGACAGCGTCTGCCGCGGAGACATTGCACACAAGGCTTTCAGTTCACTTACCTGTCTTTGCCTGTCCTCTTCACTAGGACACACCTGGTTCGACAGGCCTCAGCTGGCTTTTTTCTGAACTCTTCTGGAAAGCCCAGATGATTTCAAAGTTCAGTCTTAATATGCAAGAACAACTGAGTTTGGAGATGACTTGTTTAAAGCTGCCTGACAAATCATCCAATCCCCTCTCTCCTTATGGGTTCTTGCATTGAAAGTCCCACTTGAAATCTTCTTTCTGGGAATCAGTAGTTGGGCAAGTAAATGCTGCCCACTAACAAAAGCCAGGATTTTATCCCTCAGAATAGTTAGCTCTATTTTGGGCAAATTGGGCCAACCTGGGAAGAGTTGTCTCCTACCTCAGCTAGGGCAGGATGATAGGAAAAGTCCACCCTACCCCTTCCTGACTGGCCCTGAGGGAAGGTAGGAGGCCCATCCTAAGGGGGAGGGGTTATTCTCTGAGACACCTGAACTAACTGGAAAAGAAAGAACTTTTCAGCTCTTCCTTCTACCTTTGTGGGTCACCACTACACCCCTTAAGCCATCTCCCTGGCAGGCAGTGACTTGTGCTTCCAGAAGGAACACTGGAGTGGATTTTATGCAACGACTGAAACAGTTGGGACTGTAGTAGGAGAGGGAATGGGAACTCTGTTACTCTGTTTTTTGGAATTTACATAGCCTTCAGCTTGAGAACATGAACTTTTTCCTCCAAGAGAAAGTTTCATCCTAAAAGGAAAGGAGTATCTTCCTTCCTTCAAGAACAATGAGGAAAAAAAGAGGAATACGGGACACTTCCTGGGTTGTTTTGCTTTGAGCTGCAGCAGAGTGTGAGCAGGTGCTCCTTTCTCATTTTCTCAAGAGTGGTTTTTCTTAAATAAGGGAGCAGGCATACACTGCCTAGGTTGCTAGTCAATGCCCTATTCTGCTCCTAAAAGCTATGGTGAGGTAGGCCAGGTGACCAGATAAGCCACTAAGGAGGGTGTACAATTTCCTTCTGCTGTAAGGTAACTGGCTCCCTCCTCCCATTTGGACTCTTAGGCTGTGGAAGGGATGAGTGGGCTTTTAGAAAGTTGAGTCTTAGGTTCTCCCCCATCTCCATTTTATAATCCCAAGACAGAGCAAGATTCCTTATGAGTGGTGGGGTAGGGCAGCTGGTAAATGGATTACCCTGGATTGTCTCTCCCCTTATATAGAGAGGGACACGTCTTAGCAGCTGCTCCCCGCTCTCTTTCTTTCTTTTTTCCTTTCAGAACTGGAGATTGAACTCAGGACCTTGCGCTTACAAGGCAGGCTCATTGCCACTGACCTAAATCCTCAACCCTCCCTTCTCTTTCTTGAGCTCAGTCTGCCCAGAGGCAACAAGATTCTGGTCCAGCTTTCCAGACTTCAATTTAGGGTCACTCCTTGATGTGAGAGAGAGTGCCCCCCTTTCTCTGGGACATTTCTAAATGTAGTCCAGAGGAATGGAGTTGGAGACTTCTCAGAAGAGAGTTCTGGGCCCCACACCATGGCTGGTGGCTGGAGTTGGTAGAAACTGTCTTCATGAAAAATGGTCTCATGTATGAGGATCCCTGGAGGAGTGAAATATCCCCAAGGAGAAGCAGAGAGATTTCATTTCTGGAGTTTTGCCAAAGAAGGAGAAATAAGGAGGGCATAAATAGAAATAATTCCCTGGATAAATAGCCATTGGGGTGAGAGTGAAGATAGACGTAATTTGGGCCTTAAACTTTATCTGTAAGACTCTATGGGCTGTTTTCCCTTATCTTTTTAGAAACCCTTTCCCCCTTGACCAAAGGAAAGTCACTTCATCCAGAGGATAATGCTTCTTTACAGGGGAGTCCGTTATGAAGAAGTCCTGTGGGACCACTTCTGTTGTTGGGTAGGGACTCAGAGCTGGCTGACCCAAGGGAGATGCTTCATTACTCTCCTTCACCCAGTTTTTCCCCCATAATCAATCTCCATGCCTTTGGGGAAGGCTTTCTGTTTTTGCTTTGGTTTTATTAGTAGTAGCGTATATTTTTGATATATAATAAATACATTCATCCTGGGCAATTGTACATACAAATACTTCATTTTGATCACTTTACTCCCCTCTTGGCCTCCCCTCTTCTGCAGGAAAGGCTTTTTGATTTCCAAATCTCTCACAAGGCAATGACTGTTCAAAGTGCACAGGGCTTTGTAGGGGTAGGGAGTGGGGAGGTAGAAAACTCTGTTGTCATCTGATGCCTGGCACAGTCCGGGGGGGGCAAGGCCTGGAGACAGACTGGGCTACTGGGTAAAGATAGTTTCAAGTGCAGAGCAGGAGTCCTAGAAGCTGTGGACATTTATTATGAAAAACTGTCCCACGCAAATTGTCCCAGAGGGCAGGGAGGCTCTTCATTCCACCTTGGCGCCTCTCTCACCATCTGAGGATCCATTACTCTTTCAGTAGAAAGCAGACTTTGTTTGGGTTGGAAGCACACCTCCAATGTAATTTAATCAGCATTGGACTTTGGCTTGTGTAATCAAATATACATATACTTTCTCCTGCAGGAAGAAAAATAATTTCTCTGTAACTGGTATTGACTCGAAGTCATGTTAATCTCTGGAAAGCATCACATTTTTAAAGGGAAAGGGAAAATTAAAGGGAAAAGATCTGCAGTTTTAGTGGTTTGTCTTGTCATTACTAAAAAGAGCCAGTTACCACCTAAGAAGGGGTAGAAAGACCACTATCACAGCTCACATAATCATCCTGTAATTGCAGATACCTCACTACAGCTCCTTCTGTGCAGCTAGCCTCCAAATTCCATACTGACAGGAAGCAGGTTGACTGCTCACAAGATCTGGAATGTGAGTTTTATATTTATATTACATTGGCATCCCCAAAAGAACATTATTGGTGGACCAGATTGCTACCCTCTTTGGAGGGGTCACAGGCAGCAGGATCTGGCTGGGGAACAAGCCTCATCTTTTAATGGCACTTGGTAGCCATTACCAGCATGCTCTCCACTCAGCCCAAGTTTTGATCTTGAAGCTCTACCCTAGAGCACCCCTGTGGAACAAGCTTGGGCTCCCCACCCCGCAGGGCAAGGTCTGGGCTTTGACCAAGTTGAGTCTGTTAGGGAATCTGTTGTAAACACAGATCCATTGATTTGCATTTGTCAGAGAGTAAAGTTAAACCAGTGAAAGAGAAGCCCTTACCCTTTTATGCAGGGCCAGGGAAACCTTTCATATTGATCCTATTGATCCAACCTTTCCCTTTAAGGAAACCACATAGTTAAAGACCCTCGTTCAATAGATTTACCCTTCGTGCTTGTGATATTCTTTTAAGTGTTCTCATCTAGGATAGCTGGGCATTAAGCCCACACTCCAAACCAAACAAAAATGAAAAGGGGGCGGGGGGGGGTCAGGAGGCAGAATTGTGGGAAGTGAAATTAAATTAAGCTGCAATGTGTAATGACCCAGTTGAGGATGTTTTTCTCATTCTTCTAAGATGACATGCAGGGATAAAGACAAAAATAGATGCATTTAATGATTTTTATTTTTATTCTATAAAGAAAAATTAATTTATATACATAACGTAACACTGGGGAACATCATTTTCTACTGTAAAATTTGTTCAGTTATAACTTGGTTCATATAAGCTGGATCACTAAAAAGCAGTAATGCTGCTGGTTCATTTGTAGAAAATCAGGCATAGAATTGTCTCTAGAAATGTAATTATGTGCACTCTGCATATGAGCATGGACACAAGTCACTTAGGAGTCATAGAGCTCTGTATTCTTATGGAACTAGCCGAAGCTAGTCCAAGGATAAGGTAGTTTTTCTTGTAAATCTGTATAGATGGAATAGGAGTTCCTAAATATTGCCCAGCATTCCTTAAAGATATGAAAATGAAAGTCTCCTTTGTCCCCAGAACTGTTGGCATAATCTATTTCATTTCTTCTCTGGCTCCTTTTTTTTTTTTTTTTCTCTCTGTAAATAACAAGCATTCATGATGTATTTTTTCAACATGGTACACGAGCTATTCCTAATTGGCTATCTCTTGAGTTGTTTTTGGACATTCATGTTTGTTTTATGTGATTGAAAAATATTAATGATTCCTTAGGTGAACTAATGTATTTATCTGCTGAACGAGTTCAAAGGGCAGAGTTCATCTATGGTTCAGGTTAATTGAACAGGAAGCAGTGAACTCTCCAGGCTGAATTGGACAAGTGACCAGCCCCTTAAAATATCACACTCAGCAAACACACAATTTCTCTGTCCTTATCCTGGTGTCTGATGAGAGTTTCAGGTCCACTTGGACTGCCTGTTTAAAAACCCAAAGCAAAGCCCAGCAACTGCAACAAAACCCTCACGTCCCCCTCAGGGAAGAAGAGTTTTCTCATTGGCTAATTGCTTTATTGGTAGCACTGACCTGCAGAGCAGCTGCAGGGGCCTGGATGGAGGCTTAGGCCTTGGAATAATGTGCTCCATTAGAACAGGGCAAGGCATTTTTTGTTTACTCAATTGGAGCTCCTTGCAAACCGCCATTAACCCCAGCCCAACTGCATGTGTGCTGCAAAATACAAAGGTCAACCAATCAGTCGGTAGGTCCAGTGAGTCTGTAGCCACAGCTGGCCCCACCCTGATGGGAAGTAAGGGGCATTCTGCTGGCACTGCCCTCCCTGGAGCTTGGCCCAACCCTATGGGCCCCCTCCAGCGCTTTGACCAAAGCAAGTAGTTGCACAACGTATTTACATTTCCCAACTGCTGAATCATGTTATTGATGATTAAACAATTTTGATCTGAGCAACATCAATCACACCAAAAAAAAAAAATCCTTACACTGACCCTCTCTTTTCTATTTATGTTTCCTTCCTTACTGTGCATTACAGTAAATAGAACTGCACACTCGGTACTTTTAGCAGAAATATAGTCTGGATAAGTACTTGGATCAAAAGGAAGACAGACCTCCGAACATGGCTGGTGGTTGCTGGGAAAGGGAGGTTTATTGTGAGTGGAGCAATCACTGTTTCCACCCAGAGCACCGTGACCTAGAGTGCCACCTGCTGGAAGTCGTTGAATTGCAATCAATCCTGACCTCTTAACGAGATTTGAACTCTTTCCTTGGCTTCCATCCTAGTATCTGTGTCCCCATTCTCCACCTTGCAGATCAACCATGCAAAAAATATCTTATGGAGCTTTCTCCTAGTTCTTTGGTTAGCTAACCTCTGCTGCTTCTAATTCATAGTTGAGGAGATGCCAGTCAACTTGTCTCATAAGTGAAGTATTTTGTCCACCTTCACGTTGAGTTTATAGTGTCCTGCTTAGTTAGGAGGTGCTTGAGGGAAGAGAGGCACAGAAAGCAAGAAATACATGAGGAAGAGAGGAGGAATGGTTATGTGTGGACGAAGAGCTCAGTTGATAGTGCCAGAGAGGGATTTGCCAAATGTAACGTGCCCTACAAAAGTAAGGCATTGTACATAGACGAGGGTATAAGTGTGAATTAGCATTAGCCAAAGAGATAACGTATGCCAAAAAGTCAAGCTCATGATGGGCTCTGTGAAATCCTCTGGGAAGAGAAAAAGTGAACCAGCCATTTGCAATCGAAAAGAAGTGAGGTACTGACTTAGACTAGAAGCCAAATTGTGGGCAGCAGCTGTTTGCAGATTCTCCTCAAGTCGTCTTGTGCCCGGAGGCTCTGGCGGCCGGGATCTGTGGGTGGGTTGAGTCCGCTGCGCCAAAGGTGAGGGCTTCAGCACCATGAACAGCACCACGGAGCGCCCGCCCTCCAGTGCCTAGGGAGTACTGGGGTATAGGTTCCACCCAGGGAGAGGGCCTCTACTGGGATGAAACTTGCCCGAGTTTAGATTTTCCTCTCACACCTGGGGCTCTTGGGTTCTCAATGTGAGATCAACGATAATAAAAGGAGAGGAGGTGCCTCAGGGTGAGAACGTGAAAGATGCTTAAACACCTTGCCTTCCGAAGCAGGGTAGAGGAGTGAAGGATTGAAAAAAAAAGATTTTCCATGTTACTACCCACACCGATTGCCACTCTCAACATATTTCAGATTTAAGGATTTCCCTTCGAGCTTTACTCTCTGGTTGCCCCACACCTAGGTATTTTTGTTTTTCCACCTGAATGATGCTGATTTCTGAAAACATGATCTTCACCGTATTAAACAGTATTCTCACATTAAATTAGTGGTATTGTCTGAGGGATAATATCACTACCTTATATAAACCTAAAAACTGAGTTTGATTCTTGAGACGCCTTGATGAGTCCCCCGCCCACTGCTTCTGCCCCCCTACAAAGAGCCAGTGGTACTCAGTCACTTTCTCCAGGGCACACAATGGAGTCAGATGGCCCTGACCAGGGTGAGAGCTGACATTAGGTGCTGACCCTTGAGTCTGGCCTTTCTCAGTCAGTGGCTCTGCTTATTTGTGTTTTTATTCCACAGAAAAGAAGCAGGTGGGTCCTTTTGGTCAACAATTGGGCACAACTCCCATCCCTGGTTTCTGGTGAAATGGCACTTGACTTCCCAAAGCTAATTAAAATGTAAAACTTTTGCTTTGTTTCAAGGAAATCCAGTTCAGGTCTAGTTTATTGCTAAAGTGGCTCTCAGTGAGGTGGGGCCTAGGAGCACACAAGCGTGTCCCTTTAGAAGAAAGTCAAGGATGTGATAAATAAGATTTCTTTTCTTTGACAGTCTTTAAATTCCAAGTGGCTATTGTATAAATGAGGGAATATTCTGTCCTAAAGAAAACAAACTTGGTAAACATTCAAACTCAGTGTTTAAAAAATTTTTTCCATATGTGTGTCTAAATATCTAAAATTTCACTCTAGAAATGAGCAAACATATCTGAACTGGATCTAAAAATGATTTTAATGTATTTGGTAAGCTAAAACTAGAATGATTTCTTTGAGCTATATAATCTTTGAATTTGCAGACATGCATTTCTAGGTAATTGTTGTTTACACAACCAAAACCTTTCCCACCATGGATTTGACAGTAAGCATAGCCTTTTAAAAAAAATATTTTATGTGCATTATTACATCTTAGTAAAATAAGGCATGATATACCCTGCAAGGATATGTACTGAATAGATTTCCTTTCTAGTGAACTCAGTATGGTTTTTAAAAGATATTTTCACAGGCCCTTTCCTTGGCCTTCTTTGATGCCAAATATATTTAAATTTGTGAAATAAAATAAGTTTGTGTTTTTCTAAATCAGTTTCATAGATTCCCCCAACCTAAGAGATATAGGAAAAAAAAAATCTTGGTTGTAGTTGCCTCTTAGTGTATACCAGAGTTCAGGCCAGATCATTTCATATTCAAGGCGGGAGAGTAGATTCTTTATTCATCCCCAAGGCCTGACCCCCTCATCGTCTCTTCCATTCTCCTGAAGAGAAATGAGGTCCTCCTGATGAAGGCAAATCCTCTACCTTGTCCTGGGCCCTTCTTGTGCCTTCTCAGGATACCATGTTTCTCAGTCTCTTTTCTGATATCTAGTTCTATCCATCTAGCCCCTGATTTTGCCCTAGACTGTTTCATTTTTTCACTCATCATACTCACCCTGGGAGATTATTTCCATGTGGTTCTCCCCTCCACACAGAGGACTTCTAGGTCTCTTTTCAGCCTGGGATCTCTCTCCAGAGCTGCAGTTCCCTATTTCCTCTTGCATCTGGACATCTTTGCCTGAATACCCTCAAATATGGTCTGTCTTAGAGTAAACTCATTTCCTTATCCTCCAGCTCCACTCACCACCACTGCCAAATACGAGCCTCTTCTTTTATTTCCCCTTTGAATAATGAATATATTACTACGGATACAGATTTTCAACTTGAAAGTCAGAACGTCAACTTGGACTCTTTCCTTTTCTTCTTTCCCATCATTCAACCATATTAGTCATATAGATCATACTTCTTAAGTATCTGCCTGTGTTTCTCCACCCTCTTTGCTGATGTCCCAACTGGGCCCTAACCGTGCATAGCAGCCTCCTGACCAATCTGTCTCCAGCCTTGCCCTCTCATCTCATGTTTAAGTTAGCATGGTTTTTGTGGACCCAGACTTGACCATTTCATATACCCTTGTCGAAAGCTCATTGTTAGCTCTCCATGGTTCTTGGGACAAGGTCCAGATTCTGAGCCAAGCATGCTGCCCCTACATGTATTGGACTGTGCTCACCTCATATTACCCCACCCCACACAGTCATTTTGTCTGGGCTCCACACAAATGTCCTCCCTTTAATCCCTCCAATACACTAAACCTCTGGTTTGGCCAGAGCACTTTTCTTCTCTCAGTTAATTCAAACTCACCTTCAGGTCTTGGCTCTAGGAAGTTTTCTCTGGTCTCCCAAATTTCAGTCTCCATTAGCTATCCTTCCCTGTGCACAGAGAATAGACAGAGATCGCCTTCTCAGCATCAGAGTCCCCCCCCAGATGAAATTCCAGGAGAGCAAAGGTCAGCCACAGTGGTCAGTGGACACAGCCAGTAAATATTTCTGAATAAAATTTTTAAATATTTTGTTTTTGTATGATACGTTTTTTCCATTGTACCCTTCCAAGTTAGTAGATGGTGACTGAACAAGAATAATCAGTACTAAGTCACTGTATATAAGTATTTCATATTTCACAATATCAAGTTCTCATTGGTATTGTTTTCCTCCAAAGCTAAGATATTATAGCCATGGATTGATGTTAAAGAGAGTTTTATAGTAAAGTTTTATTCAGAGGTTCAGGCTATCTCACTGAAGTAAGGACATGAAGTGTTGACCACTAGACATTTAGAAAACCACTTGTGGGCTGGTGATTTGTTAGCTGAATGGTTCCACCACCTGCTTCGCAAGTGCAAGGACCCAAGTTTGATCCCTGGTACCAAAAAAAAAGGGGGGGCCTCATTTTACCTGTTGGCTCTGTCCCCCAAAGTAACCCACTCCAGCCAGGCAGTTTCCTTGCTACTCTTTACATATTGTCCTGTTTGTTATGTCCTTATGTTATGTATCAGTCCTTCCTGGCTGGAATATCTGGTCTCATCCATCTCTCTCCAGGTCCTCTATATCCTACCTGGTTACTTTGGATCCACCTCAGGCTCTGAAATTGTCACAGCTGTGTTTAACTCTTTGTTTTCTTTTTAAACAGGGTCTTACTGTATATGCCAGGCTGGCTTTAAACTCACTGTGACCCTCCTTTCTCAGCCTCCCAAGTGCTGAGATTACAGGCACATGACACCACGCTCAGTTTAGCTCTTTCTTTTCTGTCCCCTCCTTGAGTTCTAGCTGCAGTCATCTGTCCTACACTATGTAATAGTGTAGTAAAACTATGGCACACGTTACTTGTTTGTTTGTTCTTTTGTTTTGTTTTGTTTTGTTTTTGGTACCAGGGATTGAACTTGGGTCCTTGTGCTTGCAAGGCAAGTGGTGGAACCACTGAGCTAAATCCCCAGCCCTAGTTGTTTGTTTTTAAGACAAAAGATGTTAATGTATGAGTTGTTTTTCAAAACTAAAACCCCAGTTTTAGGTTTAGTTGCAATGTTGGCACTTGACAATAAATAAGTGGGTTTTGGGTTGCAACTTGGGTACTTATCTCTCTCTCTCTTTTTTTTTTGTTTTTTTGGTACTGGGGATTAGAACTCAGGACCTTGTGCTTGCTAGGCAGGCAGCAGCACCACTAAATTAAATCCCCAGCCCTGGGTATTTATCTCTAAAAGGTTCACCTTGACTTCTCTATAATATAGCTTCTTAGCTCTCCTTACAAGTCTTTCTAGGTCTTAGAGACAGAAGCTCTAGAGAAAAGATAGCATGCCTTTTCCTTTCCACAGGTGCTAGCCCAAGGCCTAACCCATAGCAGACCTTTTCTTCAAGTGAATTAACTCCTCACTGTAGACAGTCTAGGAGTAATTGTGTATGTTTGCTTTTATCTGCCATTGTTTTCTAGCTTCTTTTTTAACATAGGTGTTCTTTTCTAGAAATCATTTTGTCCCTGATGGAAATATTGGCTTGCATAATCAAAAATGGATTCCTATGATAACCTGAAATTAGACATAAACTTAATATGAAAAACAGTGCTTATGATGGATCGGTTAATAGCAAAGGTTGTTCTGCCTCCACACACAGCCAAAAACACACCCTGCCTCGGAGTAGTTGAGCCAGCAATCAGATCAGCAAATTGGAGAGACTGGTTACTTCTTGTCCATCATTTTAATTATCAGTAGATGAAATTTGCATTTAAATAGTCCCCATTTGATATAGCTCAAATTCTTAGATTGTAATTAAATTTATGTGAAAAGAAAAAAAATCCAGTGGTCTTAGTTTTGTATTTATAAGCTCAGATTCTTCCCTTTTTATTTCCTTATCTTTTAGTAAACAAAAATATAAAATTATTTAAGGTCTTTGAGACTTAGTAGTTCAAAAATGTTTTAGGGGATGAATATAGTTGTGCCCACACAATACTGAATTAAATAGTTAAGAATAGGAAAAAAACTATTGAATTTTAAAGATTTTTGGTACCAGGGATTGAACTCAGGACCTTGCACTTCCAAGGCAGGCAGCAGAACCACTAGGCTAAATCCCTAGCCTGAATTTTAAAGATTTGAGTGGATAAATCCTCTTTTACATATATAGTATCCATATGGGATTAAGATTAAATTTTATCTCAATTTTAGGGAGAAACTGAAGCTGTTATTTGCCATACATCTTGCATGAAAATAATATATTGCCTTTGATGTTTTCTTATGCTTTGACATTCATACTGTAGAAATAACAAGCTATGAAGCAGAAGCATATATGCATAGAATATAGTGTTAAAGTTAAAATGTTCCAGGCTTTTTTTCTTGATTCCTTTAATTGAGTGCATTGCTGAGCTGCATAATAGGTATGCATGGTAAGTAGTGACTTAAATGACCGTCACTTATGTGCCTTGCACAGCCAAATTGTTTCCTTTGACATGAGGCAAAGAAGGGCAGAATTAGGCAGAAGAAACAGTTCTGAGGCCTCTCAGGAGGGCCTTAGATGCCCACCCTGGATCAGCTTCAGAGGCCAGCTTCTTCCCTGGCCGGGGCGCCATAGCAAGAGATGGTGGCAGCAAAGGCCATGTACTGCCTTTTCCTCTTCTTCCTGAGACCAGCTCCCTCCTAGGCCAACCTGCCAAACAGAGTGAATGGGCAGGAGGAGTCAGCACTGCCCAGCCCCGACAGACACTCTGAGTAGTTTCCGTAGGCAGAGTCTGGAAAGTGAGCCTTTCTTACCAAAAGCCCCGCCAACTGAGGAACCCAAGTATTCTTGGATTGGAAACATTCTGGATATGAATGCTTCCTTCTCAGATAGAGGAAGAGTCCTGAACTAAGACAGCAGGGCTCAGTAGGTCCTAAGAATAGTATCTGTATGATTAGATCCCTCTCTCCCAGACTGCTGGGAAGAAATTGGAAAAACAAGCACTCATTTCTCCTCCCCTCCCCTCCCTTCCTCTCCTGGGGGGGGGCTTGCCCCCACCCAGCTGATTTCACTGAGGCATTTAAAGAACAAGGTGGGGCCAGGGATTTAGCTCAGAGGTTCCTGAGTTCGATCCCTGGTACCAAAACAAATTTTAAAAGAAAGAACAAGGTGCTTGGTGCTTGGCAGAATGAATGACTGTTGTCATTGGAGTTAGAAAGGCTTGGGTATTAATTCCAACTCTGCCACTGACTAGCCCTAACTTAATCTTGGAGTCTCAGTTTCTTCTCTTACAAAATGGGGTGCGCACCTTGGAGAACACATGTAACTATTAGAGATGATCTGTATAAAGCAATCGCACATAACAGGCTGATGTAAACTGTTTTGCAGATTTCCCCACAGAATCACCACCCTTGGCTAGAGTGCTGACCCAGGAGACAAGATAGCTTTGGATAGCTTTGGATAAGGAAGAGAAAGAATGTAAAGCACAGATTTTATTGAACATCTGGTATCTTTTTGCAACAATAATGTTGTGTAAACGTCACCCCAAAACTCTGGGCATTATTTCTCCTGCATCTGTAGGATTTTGGTGATCTATTTCAGTCCCAGTCAGATCTGCTCGTGCATCTGTGGTTCAGCTGGCTGGATCATGTATCTATGGGTATCCTGCTCCACATATCCCCTCGTCTTCCAGGACCACCAGGTTTTCCTAGGCTTATCCTTCTCATATCATTGGCAGAGGTAAGCAGTTCATGCAGTATCTTAGTTTGTACAGCCCATTAGTAAAAAAAGCAAGTCACATTACTCAGCCCATAGAAAGAACAGGACACTACAAGTTTATGTGGCAAGAGAAGGGTACAGAAAAAGGTGAAGAATGGGAGCTTTGTTTATTTTTAATTCTAATTCTTTTCACATATTTTGGCTCATTTGTTCTCTTGGGAAGACATTCCCTTAGTGCTATATAAACATGAAGGGGTCTCATAGATAGGACTAATTTTGGCAAGAAAGAGAAGTAAAATGTGGAAGTATTTCACATTGGTGAGTAATAAACCCATTTGGATAGAAGCTGTGTCTCCTTGTTATGATTTGTGACATGCCTGAGCTTCTCTGTGCCGTCGTAACAATCAGGAACCCTAAGCTTTGCTCTCCATCTCCCCTTACCCCTAGCACAGTGCCCAATACACAGCACTTATAAATGCCCATGGCTAAATAAGCCCAAGAGTCACTTAACTCCAGTGTGTAGGGAGGACCCTTCCAGCCCTACCAGGGGGCTGCAAATAGCTCAACATGTATTTTTAAGTAAATTTTCAGGGCTAGGGCTACATCTCTATAGTATAGCACTTACCTAGCATGCCCCAAGTACCCTGGGTTTAGTACCCAGCAACACACACACACACACACACACACACACACACACACACACAGGCATACAATAAGCTTTCGTTTTAAGTTTTTAAAAATTTTTTCCACTGCAACAATTAACTAGCATCTGAGGAACAAAAATCCAAATCAGATGCTTACAGAAGTTAAGACATCCAATTCAGATCTTAGTCATTCTTTTTTGATAAAATGCAAAACAACAAGGACATTTTGTAGAATTTTTCAATGAATACAAAAGCAATTTGGAGGCAATATTAAAAAGATCATTTGTGACTTCAACAGTGTCTAAGTTTTTGTTGTAAGTCTCAGGTTCTATATCCAGGGCATGTTTTGTTTTTTTTTCTTGATCATAAGCAGTGTTTAAAAATATTTGACAGTTGTGTCTTGATTCTCAGTGCGGGTGTTAAGGGATGCCTTCCATTAGTGCGTATGCCCCAGATAATGTGTTTATCTGCATCTTCCTCCTTCTCTGCCTGTCTCCTAATGGTCTGGTACACAGAGGGCTACTTGAGCTGATTTATATGGATCTCAGCTGCTCTCATTTGTGCATACTTAATTCAGAGAGGTGATCACATTGATTTCCAAGCCCTGCTTTCCAAGACATGGTACTAACATAGATATCTCAGCTGCTCTAACTACATTGTCTGAAAAGGAAAACATTTTAAACCTTTGGAAGCAATTTTGATGGACATTTCATTGTGTTCTATATTACTTACATAATTAAATTTCCTTCACTTCAAGGCCTGTTTAAAATTAAATTGAGAAATATTTTTGAGTTCCATTGGGTAGATAACTTTGTTTAGCTGAATTTGTTCTGCATACATATGAAACAGCATCCTATGAATCAATACCAGAGTTTACACTTCCCTTGGATGTGAAGAAATGCCACCGTTACTAGGCAAATGTCGCCTGTTACTCATACCAGGCTGCCCATAGTTATTAAGCTTCTTTACTCCATAATTCCACAAAATCCTTGTGGTCTGGGGTCTGAAATTTGGCTTGCTGACTTTTTCAGATGCTGTACATTGTGAATAAAATTTTTAAGTCTTTGATTAATTATCTGGAGCCCTGGGACTTCTATTTACTAGGTCACAGTCCAGCTCAGGGCAGCTACTTCCTTTAAGGTATACAAAACTCTTATTTGCATAGCCAAGGGAGTAGAAGTCTGCCTTGGATTTAAAAGCGAAGAGGATAAATTGTCAGAAGTTGTATTCCCAGTGGAGGAGCTTGTGAGTCCCAGTCTTGTGCATCTTTCTAAGTAAAGCATGGGAGCAAGGCCTTATCTTATCTCTCTGTTCCACCTACCATGCTGCTGAGGACAGAAAAACAGACCTTTTTTTTTAATTAATTCTGTGGCAGGAGACTTTATGGTAATAGAGATTGGGGGGGGTACCGGGGATTATGGTAATAGAGATGTAATGGGAGAACTGGCATTCCAGAAGAACTGCTTAATATTTTTTAAAGTTGCGAATAACTGCTTTTTGTTGCATTGTTAATTAGTCTTTGTACATTTTAGAATTCATTAGAATCTTCACGGTCTTAATGTAAAGATTTATCTCTGTGCCTGAAATAATGGTAGGTATATCATAAAGTTATTGTGGGCCTTAAGCAAGTGAATATATATATATATGGATCCTTAGAAAGTAGTGGATTCCTGCTCATTTAGCTGCTGTTGTTATTATTAATTGATTGTTCTCCCTTATAGCTTTTCAGTGTACCGATAAGAGACTTAGGCTGAGTCATCAATTTGCCCACAGTTTTTATGCATTAAGAGTTCTGCTTGGCATTGTCATTGAGAGTTTAAGTGTTGGAGTCAGATGGTTCTCCTTGTGTCACAGCTCCCATACGTTAGCTCTGTGATTTCAGGCAAGGGAAAGCTTCAGTTCCCTTTGGCATAGAATGAGGATAAGGTACATTATCTCACTCTTGCACATATTTAGTGAGATTCCATCAAGGTCAACCACATTGCCACATTCACCTCTGATTTCCATGGTACTAAAGATGACACCTATTGCACATGGATGTGTCTGTTCTTCTGCATAATTTGTGTGTCACTTCCAGGGGTAGAATTTATGATTAGCAAGATTACCAGACTCTATATTTGTCACTGGATCGGCTCTTTGCAGATTTTTCAAACACGCCGCAGGACAATTTTTTTTCCCATTCTCTAATGTCCCTTTAAGACTCTTATGAGTTATGGGCATTTTGCTAAGCTCATAGGAACCCAGGTAGAACCCAGAAGCCTACTGTGCTCGGAGTACATTCTAACTGTGGCTCTAGAGACATGCTGGGAGGAGGGAAGTTCATTTTGTAAGTGTGAGACTTGTGGAGCAAGCATCCTGCAACTGAGTCAACAAGACCGAACTCAATCTGTCTCCATATTGGTCATGAGTTTTGGGGGCTGCTATCTTATCAGGAAGCTATTTTCTTAGACATCTAGGTGGTTGTATGGCTGCACATGCTAAAGGAAACTGTTCCTTGTTGAACCTCTTTTCTGCTTTCAGGGTATCTGGGCCCTGCTTCTTTATTGTGTTGCTCAAATCCATTTACTTGGATTTGCAACTGACTTCCTGAAGGGCTCCTGTTTTAGTTCCCACTTTTGTCCTTACTCCCAAATTCAGGAACCTTAACAAGACATGAGGAGAAAAAAACAAAACAAAACACGCAGTCACCTAGCTGTTGCTTTTCCTAAAGTGGCAACTTATTTGTTAATATAAGATTTTGAAGCCATGGATTGTCAACATGCCAGTCTATTTAAACAGCTTCCAATATGCTTTCCTGACCCCAAGTTACTCCCAAGCATTAATTGTCCTAGTGGTTTCATGGCCACATTATTTCATATTCATTAGTGTTTTCATGAAAAATTATAACACTAATTAGAGCAGCTTCCAGTTAATTCACTTGGTGATTCATTACCCTCTCCCCTCTTGGTGTTCTGCATGTGGTCATTCTGGAGAAAGCATCCAAGGGTAATTGCAGCTCTATTCCCTGAGTGATTGCCTAATGCCATTAGTTCTGATCCACAGGCACATCTCGAGGCTCCAATGGGGTCTGGTTACAGCTACGCCCTCATCCTGCTCTCACCCTGCAGGCAGGGAAGGAAGCCACAGTGAGGATCAGTCTTCAGGAGGGGGTTCTGGGCAGCAAAGGGGAGCAGTGTCTCAAACAGAGGGAAGTTGGCAGTAGGCAAGGATATCACTTTAATGTCCTCCGCAACACGGGCTAAGGACAGGGTGGCACACGGTCTGCCCTGAGAATTTGCAGAGAGGAGCGAGGAAGGAAGGTCAACTGTCTTCAGTTTCAGCAGACATGTGGCCAGGCCCTGAGCTACACTCCAGAAGCCCATTTCCTTCTCAGGCCTCAGAGATCAGTCTCTTTAATTAAAGTTTATCTGACCCTTTGGATGGTTGCTATAAAGAAGTAGGAAATAGTAAGTGTTGTGGAGAAATTGGAACCTTGTGCACTGTGGGAAGGAGTGGGAAATGACGTAGCTGCTGTGGAAACAATATGGAAGTTCTTCTGAAAATCTAAAAATCAATTACTGTTTAACCTAGAAGTATAACTTCCAGGTACATATACCAAAAGAATTGAAAGCAAGATATGAAATTGAAAGAGATTTGCACATTCATATTTATTGCAGCATTATTCACAACAGCCAAGGAATGGAAATAACCTGTGTCCATTAACGAATGAACAAAGCGTAGTTATAAATGTACATTGGAATATTATTCAGCTTTAAAAAGGAGATTTTTATTATAATTATTAATGCATATTAATTGTACTAATGAATGGTTTGCTGTGGTATTTCCCTGTATGGGTACCTTGTGCACTGATTGTGTTCATCCCGCCTTCCACCTGCCTTTGTTCTCTCCTCTTCCCTTAGCCCTTTTCTCAGTCCCTGATAGTCTCTCTGGAAAGACAAGCACGTTCTGACCCATGCTGCAGAATGGATGAGGATTGAAGACAGCATGCTGAATGGAATAAGCCAGTCCCTAAAAGACAGCACTCTCTTATGGAGGCATCTGGGAAATCAGCATCATAGAAACTGAAAGCAGAATGGTCGTTGCTAGGGACCAGAACAGAGGCTAATGACAATTGTTGTTCATTGTGTACAGTTTCAGGCTTTTGTTTCTTTGTTTGTTTGTTTGTTTGTTTTTTTTGAGACAGGGTCTCACTATGTAGTTTAGACTTGAACTCACTATGTAGCCCAGGCTGGTTTCAAATTCATGGCGATCCTCCTGCCTCAGCCACCCGAGTGCTAGGATTACAGGCGTGCGCCACCACACCCAGCCATAGTTTCAATTTTGCAAGATGAAAAAGTTCTGGAGTTTTCACAAGGTGAACATACTTAGCACTATACAGCTGTATATTTAAAATGGTTAAGATGATATATTTTATTTTATGTGTATTTTACCACAGTTTCAAACAAAGGATAGTTATTTCTATGATAATCTTTTCTGTTAAAAAATTCCGAAAATAGAAAAAATTAGAACACAAAAAGTGCTGCCTCTCAAAGATAACCACATTAGTATTGTTCTTTTATTAAAGTTTTTTTAATTACTTAAAGCATTAAAATATTCTCTTTGTAAAAGTCAAAACAATAACAATGAAGATAGTCCTTTTTGCCCACATTCTTTAATCCCAGGCTCCTTCATTACTTCCCAGTGGCAACTACTCATGGCTACAAAGTGTCTTCCAAGCCAGGCATGACTCATACCTACTTATGTCCTCATAGGCATGTTACATACGTATGTCTATAGGTATGTGCCTGTCTCTATATGTTTAAGTGGCCTCACACAGCACACATTATTCTGAAGCCCCCTTCTTTTATTCAGAAGTGTGTCCTCCCAGCTTCTCCTTTTAATGAAGTTCCCCAACCCAAATCTGTTGCAGTCTCATGGCAGATAGTTTCATTTATTTAATCTTCTTGTCTCAGGGGCCAATCAGGCCATGGCCCCTTTGTCTGTTTGCCTTATTGGCCAAGTATGTCAAGTGAACATCCTTATGCATATCTCTCTTGGTACTGTGAGAAGGCTTCCTAAGGTAGACACCAAGAACTGGAGTGCTGGCTTATATAGCTGCACATGTTTTTGCAGTACGTAATGATTGCACTCAGTGTGGGGAGTTTTCATATGTGCATAGGAGATCCGATTCTTTTTTCATCCACTTTCCCTCTCCTCCCTTTCCCTTCTCTCCATCTCTTGATTACCTTCCCTTTTGAAAAAGATCTCCCTACTTCCTACTAGGTATCTTTTACTTTGCTCTTTGTTTATATTTTGAGTTTCTCACAAAGAGAAATCATGATATTTAAGCTTTGTGTTTAATTTATTTCAATTAATATTATGACCTCGTGGTACAACATTTTCTGATGAATGACTCAAGTTTATCCTTTTTATGGCAGAGTAATACTCCAGTATGTGTACACGCCACTTTTTCTTTATCCATCTATCTGTTGAATTATTTAAATATTTGGATCTTTTGTCTGTTGGTAATTTCTTTCTGTTTGTGATTGGACATTGAGATCAATTTTTTTCTCCCCAGTACTGGGGATTGAACACAGGGCCTTTGCACTGAAGTACCTCCTCAGCTCTTTTTATTTTTTGAGACAGGGTCTCACTAAGTTATTAAGTTTTCAAGGCTGGGCTTGAACTTGCAGTTCTCCTGCCTCAGCCTACTAGAGCACTGAGATTACAGGTAAGTACTATCACACCCAACTAAACTATTTTTTTTTCTCAAATGGATAGCCACTTAATTTAACACTATTTTTTGAACAATTTATTTCTTCCTTATCATTTGAAATGCTTTGTTCATCATGTATTAAATTCTCTTATGCACTCGGGCCTATTTCTGGAGTATATCCTGTTCCATCAATCTGTTAATTCCCATGTGAACATCACACCATTTAAACTACTTTTGCTTTATGTCTTGAGCTCTACAGGCTTACTTTGCCTCCTCATTTTTTGTCTATGTTTTCTTAGCCTTTCTCAATATTGGCTTGAGTTTATATTTACTTAGATCTTCCCAATTATACATAAGGCACAGACTTCTATTTATTCAAATCTTTATATCTTCAACAAAGAAAAAACTTAAAATTTGGTGGTTCTGTCTTTCAGTTAAAAGTATTCCTACTTGATACTATTGTGAAAGGGTTTTTTTTCCTTCTTTTTTCTATTGCCTTTTCAAATAGGTTGTTTCTGGTGTATAGAAAAGACACAGCTTTATTAACTGTATTATTACAAAATAAAACATGGATTTAGAAGTACGTAAAACAAACATATAGCTGAATAAGTTATTCGAAAGCAAATTAAATGTTGCTACCACTCTAGAAGGAATAAACAATATTCTTATCAAAGCTATTTATCAAAGCCCTCCCTCAACCGTAGAGATAAGCATTGACCTGCCGAGCTGACTTTTATGATTATTACCTCCTGGCTTTGTTTCACAGTTCTTAATACTTATGCATGTATCCCTAATTGCTACAGTTTTATTTGGCTGTTTTTTTTTGAACTTCACATAAACCAACTCAGTGTATATTCCTTTGTGTTTAATTTCTTTTTTCCCTAACAACATGCTGTTCCTTCTATTAAGTATTGTTGCATTAGTAGTAGTTGTTGTTCCTTACTTTTCGTAGCCACATTTTATTCCACTGAGCCAATATGCCAGTTAATCCATTCTTCTGTTGACGAGCACTTGGATTGTTTCCAGTTTCACCACAAACCAACCTTCCCCAGACATTCTTGTACACGTATCCTAACATATAAAAGTATATGTTTCTATGGAGTTTTCTTCCTTTGGGTACACCTAGAGGTAGACCCTTAAACAATTACATAAGTACAGATAGATTATTTGAAAGATTATTCCCGAAAACACAAGCAGAAGAACAGAGAAGCAAAAGAGAGCCAAGGAAGAGTTGCTTTATCAGGCACCTTCCCACTGTGGGCCACTGAAGCTTAATTCTACTTAACAACTCTATGAGAATCCATAGAAAATATGCCTCAGAGTTGTCCCAGCAGAACAAGTGTCCTGGGAATTTATACGCAGCTCCAGTTATGCCTGGGTAGGGAATCTTGCGGGAGCAGGCATGCTTGCCCCAGCCCCTCTGGCCTCCCTGCCTGCGGACAGGGCAGCGGGTGGGAGGATGAAGGATCTGGCTGTTGGAAAGCCAGCTTGTGGGCACCACACTGTTGAAGGCCAAAAGAGTATGCCAGACAGGACCCAGCCGCAACAGGGGTGTTGTGGAGGAACAAATTCTCTTGGATCTTGGGGCACATTTCTCTCTAACCACTGCAGACATGGCCAAGCCCTTTCCCTTTGTACAAATTTATACTCCCATTGCGGCCTAGGAGCATTCTCGCGTGGCCATTTTTTTAATAGCCATTTTGGTGGGTATGTAATTTTTTTGTTGTTGTTGTTTTTGGTACCAGGGATCGAACTCCGGTCCTTGTGTTTGCGATGCAGGCAGAAGAACCACTGAGCTAAATCCCCGGTCCAGTAATATTTTAATTTGCAATTCCTAGGTCGCTAATAATTTGGAGCATAGTTTTTATGGGCTTGTTAGAAATATACGTTTCTGCTTCTGCGGTATGACTGTTCCAGTCTTTTGCCTGTCTTCATATTGGGATGACTTGAGTTTTTCATGATTTTGAGTAGATTTTATGTCTTCCTGCTTCAACCCCTTTGTCATTCTTATGTGTGGTAATATACATGGCTGTCCTTTTCACTTTCATGACTTTTTTTTTTTTTTTTTTTTTTTTTTTTTTTTGGTACCGGGGATCAAACTCAGCACCTTGCACTTGCAAGGACGGCGGCAGCATCACTGAGCTAAATCCCCGGCCCTCATTACTGTCTTTTCATAAATAGGAATTCTTAATTTTAATAGGTGCTAATGTGTAAATCTTTTTTCTTTGGGTTAGTATCTTTTAGGCCTTAAGAGATCTTCCCCAGGATTATGAACACATCGCCTTATGTTCTCTTTCTGAATGTTTTATCATTCTGCCATCCATACTAAAGTCTGCACTTCATGCAGAACTTTTGGTTTATGGCATGAGGTACAGCCCAAGAGTTATGCCTTAGTGTAACGCTTAGCCAGTTACCCTGCTCGATGATTAGAAAGAACACACTTCCTTATGTCCTGCCTTACCAAACATCCTGTCCTGGACCAAACATCCATATGTGTCGAATCTACTTGCAGACTTTCTCTTCGGTTCCATTGACTACAGTTGTATACCCTTGTCCCAGAATAGTGCAGCTGTAGCCTTATTGAAGATCTTGATAGTTGATATAACAAGGCCTCTTCTTCTTTACCAATAGCTTGACTATTCTTTGATTTGTGCATTCCTATATAAATTTTGGAATCAGCTTGTTAAATTCCAAAGGCTAAGTGGAAAGAGGGAAGGGAGAGAGAGAAACCTGATGTGATTCTGATTAGAAATTGCATTGTTCCTGTGGATCAATATGAAAGGAATTAAACTTTTTACAATATTTAGTCTTCCAGTCCATTTATTTAGGTTTCTTCTAATTTCTCCAACACGTTTTCAAACTTTTTCTGTGAAAGATTTACATAACTATAATTAGATTTATTCTACCTACTCACTTTGATCTTCCCATGTATAAATGGTATCTTATATCTTGTTTGTTGTATTATACAGAAATGCATTTGATTTTTGCCTACTGATTAGATATCTGGGCTCTTTGATAAATTCTCATATTAATTACAGTTTTCTGTGTATTTTCTTGGACTTCTTATGTACACATAAGCAGTATTGACTTTATATGTTTGTCTCGTAACTGGCCACCTTACTGAATCTCCTTTTTAGTTCTAATCATTTGTCTTGAAGATTCTCAGGCGTTCTAGGTTTTTAAAAAATCAGATTAATTTACAATTATGAAAGCTCTGCTTCTACCTGGAGTAACAGTATTGAGTAAGGTGCAAGGAGTCTGCAGTCAGACTATACTCATTTGAACTCCAGCTTCATTACTTGTTATGTAATATAATTAATTAATGTAAATGATGTAATTAATCCTCCATACCTTTGTATCATTAATTATAAATAGCCTCAGAGGGTGGTTGTAAAGATGAAATGAGTTCATACAGTTTGTTTAGAGCCTGTTAAAGAATGAGCTTGAGGGCCGGGGATTTAGCTCAGCAGTTCGGTGGCCTGCCTTGCAAGCGCAAGCACCTGAGTTCAATCCCCGGTACCAAAAAAAAAAAAAAAAAAAAAAAAGAATGACCTTGAACCTTATTTGAACATTTATCATTTTAGCAGTAACCTTCATTATTTTCTAAATGTCCACTTTTTATTTGTTTTTGTTATTTTATTGTATTGGCCACTTTTCCAACATAATATTAAATAGAAATGGTGCTTGCAGGCCTCATCTGAAATGCTAACACTTTGAAACATTTTCTTCTAATTTTATTATAGACATGATTGTTTTTTGTTTTTCATGTTTGATGTATCTGAAATCATATTTAGCTGGACTTCTGAATTGGATGTTAAACTCAGAAAGAGATATACTCTTCCCATGGCATTGCTTTTGCCCCAAGCATGTTATTCATGTAAAAATGAGAAAAAACATTAGTGATGAAATGTTTTATTTTTAAACATCACTGAGATCCTGTTGTGAAAGGAAACACTGACCTGCCTCCTTTCCTCCAGACCCATTCGTGTAGCCTTCTCAAAGAACTGGCCTTGGTAGTGCAGTGAGCCTCCTGAGTGCATCTGGATGTTGGGCAGAGCCGAGGGATGTTGGACCATCATTTTTAAGGACACATTCTTGAGCTCTTAACGTTTGATTAAATTTTTAGGAATCTGGAGTATACCCTCAAGATTATTTTTCTTACAATTAGTATATAGATTTAGTTTTCAAGGCTTTAAGGAGCTAAAAGTGCATTCTTACAGGAAAGACCACATAAGCTACATAAAATTCTAGCATCACAATCACCGTATCAGTTTTGTTCTTAGTTTCTTTCAATGCTGTTACTGTATTTCTCATTGTCCTGCAAATAAGATTTAACTACCTTTTTTTCATGAGCTGTGTTACTATAGATTTGAATCTGTTTTTATTCTTCATAATTTTCTGTTCATGTTTTGTCAAAACCATCTCTTTTTAGCAATATCAAGGGATAGGAACTGATTTTTTACTGTGCTATGGATTGAACACAGGGCCTTATGCACCCTGTGCAAGAGCTTTACCTCTGAGTCATATCCCCAGCCCTCAAGTGATTCTTTAAAACATTCTTTAAATATTTCTTAGATATTTTCAGACAAATTTTGTCTGATTTTCAGATGATGGTCCCATTTCTGTTTTCCAGTATTTTTCATCTGTCTCTTCTGTGGTATGTACTTTCACAAATGACAAAAGACTAATTCAGTCTTGATATGGTCAATAGAAAGTTGTGTTTTGCTCATAATGTTTCTGGATGTCAGTGTGCTCACTCTCTAAGACCTGTACGAAATTGACAAAGAATACATCTACCTGAACTCCTGCTTTAAATAGCTGTCTTGTCCTTTGGCCCTGGTAGATGGACATGGATTCACCCTCTGCACCCCTCCTGGATTGCTGACATGCTGATCAAAGGGTATGTGCAGGGCTCCTCTCAACCCTGAGGTCACTCAGAGCACTCGGGAAACTACACCTTCCAGTGATCCACCCTCTCTCACCCTGCCACCCACTTCTCTGCCAAATTGTCTTCTGAGAGTTGAGTTTCTTAACGGGGAATAGACATTTTGGCTGATCCAAAAGGCAACACAGCTAGACTGAAGACTACAAAATTTGAATTTCTGAACAGTCAAAGACTCTGGTGTTGTTATTTATTAAATATAGTCAATCCAGTTCCCAGTGGCCTTGCATTTTGGTGAAAATTCCCCAGAAATGTCTAATGTAGATTGACTGTAGTCATAGTTTTTAGTGTGATAAATTTTATCATTTATTCAGATTTTTGAGATGATTTTTAGGGGGAAGTGGAGAGGCTGCTTTAGGGTACTCTAGCTATTTGAAGCCAGATGTTCCTCTTGCGAATTAAATATTTGTTTTAGTAATTCACATCTTCCTGGACAGCTTGGAGGGAAGCTGCTCTGTAGCAGAACTAGTGATCCCTCTGTGCCAGGCTTTTGCACTAGGACAATAGTGTCCGGAATTATAATTTCAAAGGCCTACTGCCCCGAAGATTTAACCTAAGAAAGCTTCACTGGATTAGATGGGAGGACATCTGGGTTCTTAGGGCTCTGCCTAGCTGCGGTCAGCATAGGGTAAATTATGTCACTTATGGGAGTTCTAGTCTCCTTCTCTCTAAAATAGGGGATTGGACCAAATAGTCTGTAAGTCCTGCCGTCCTGGGACTGTATGGTTTTACCACCTTGCCTGAATCATCTGCTTTTAGCAACCTTTCTTTAGTGCATCTTGCTTTTGCTCTCAGAGTTTCTGCCAAAAGGGAAACAGAGGCAGGAGGCTTTCCTGCTTAGTGTGCTGGCTCCAATGTACTTCCTGCTTTCAGAGTATGCCAGCTGGAAAATGAGTGTGGCAACCCAGGGCACAGAGGCCTGCACCTTCCTCTAGGAGATTTGCCCTAGGTCATGGTCAGATTCACCATTGCAGTATTGTCAGGCATCCAGTAGTCTTCATTTCCTGAATCCTGGACCTCGAACCTTCAGAGACTGTGTTAGAAGGAAATAAAACTTGCTTTCTCCAGGGAATGTCTCTGAGGCAAAGGAACTGAGAAGGGTTACTCTGCTGTCTGTGTTTTGTTGGACAAGGACTAGACATTACAGAATTCCTATGATGCTTGTAAAGACCCACTTGTTTATAACCCAACAAACACCCAAGTGAAAGCAGAGGCTTTGGAGGTGTGAGAAAAGAACAGAAAATTATCATTCATCATTCACATTTTGCAAATGAGAGGAGGAGGGTACTGTAGGAGTTACCATATGAACAGAAATGTGGCCCCAAGTCATAGGTAAAGCCCAAGACATGGGTCAGATGTTCATGGGCAACCCCACAGCTTTATAGGGCTTCAGGAATCTCTGACCTTGAGGACATGATCCCTACATTCCAGAGATTCCAAGAGGAGCCACATACTGAACTCGTGTTCTGTCTCCCTTTTCCTCTTTCTGTCTCCCTTCCCATCATCTTGCCCATTAGATTTGTTCTAAACTGGACTTCCGCTCTTAGTCTGGCACATAGGTGGTTCACCTCTAGATTACTTTCTCTGTCCAGGATAATTTGTCATATGGTTTAGCTGTTACTCTGTCTGTGGCTTTGCCTATACCCACATGTAGAAGAGAATGAGGAGGTATATCCCAAAACCAAGAATCACCCTAAGTCCATTCAGTAACAAATCCCATTCTACCTGCTCTTGACCTCCCAATGTGTGTTGATCTGGATGCCCCTGGCTCTGCCTGAGTGGAGAGCAGAATGGCATTGTGCGGTCCATGGGAACATTTTGTTTTTTGTGGTACTAGGGGTTGAGCTCAGGGGTTTCTCAATGAGTTATATCTACAACCTTTTGCTAATGAGACAGGGTCTCACCAACTCACAAAGTTGCCAGGCAGGGCTTTGGCACTGGGATTACAGGCATGGTTCACCACACCTGGCCAGCTTTCTAACTTAGGCTAAGTGTGACCTATGCCAGGGACATTCAGAGAAACAAAGGCAAAATTAAGAGTTTGGATCTCAGAGGACAAATTCATGGTACTAGCTCCATGATAATCTGGGCCAAGGTGGACTTTGATAATAAACCAGAAATTAGGCAAGGAAAACTGCAAAGGATCTAACTGTAAACATTTTGTAGTTTCCAAAATTTAGGGAGCAAAAATTAATCAAATGATGGTTTTCAAATAGCCCCTTGCCCTCCTTTCTCCTAAGTGGTAATCAGTGTCCCTGGCTTCAGCTGCCGTGAATGGCAGCTGCTTAGAGTTTGTGCCACATCTTGTGTGTCAGCCTCTTCTTCTCATAGGTCCCTAAAGCACTGTCCCAGTGCCTGTCCTCTGCTTGCCAGAGAAGCCTGCATGATTAAGATTTACCAGAACTGGTGGCTTACTTACTGAACATCAAATATGTACTATTAGAGTGTGTAATTCCATTTGCTTGCTTCCTTGTTTGAATGCAAGAGATCCTATCCTTATTTTGTAGGCTCTTGAATATGCAAATTTGCTCCCGAGGACACTGTGACTCCTGGACACTGTCACTCTCCTGTGGGCTTGATAGGCTGTCAGTACCTAAGGGCCACCTCCTCAGAGAAGGAGAGTAAAGGGAATTTGTTTCCCTTTTTCTTTCCACAAAAACCTACAGGTTCTACAAGGAACCAGGCCAACAGTACAAATACGAACTTACTTTTGTCACTGATTTTCTAACACAACCCTAGTTGATGGCCTCAAATGATCTCTCCAACACCCTTGCAGTCCCATGTTCCAGTTGGACGTGCCCCTGTTGCTGGAGAAGGTCACTCTCTCCCCCTTTGCACAAGCCCTTTTAAGAGGTACAACTTTGGGCTCTTCTGCTGGATGATGAAGATTCTCCTGTAAACATGTGTTTTAAAACCATATACTTAAAAATTAAGTGTCTGCTAACAAATGCCCACTCAGGATGATCTCCTTCCCCCAACCCCACCATGTGCCCTGGCAAGATTATATTGAACGACTCAGGGAAAGTATTTAATGAATGTAAGGAGATCAGAGCACTTCTGCATTATTTATTATGAGATAATAATTCTTATATGTAGAGTGTATTTAGATATAAATTAGTGATGTTAGGAAACACTGGGGGTTCAGAATGCTTCTGATCTTTGACACATATGTGAAAACTCATTACAGTCTTACCTCTTATAGGAGCCTGGGAATTGGCCATGAGACAACCTCACAAGGAAAACAAAAATCTTTAAGCTTTATTTGCCCTTAGGCCTCTAGGCAGTATCTACTACTAAGGCTTGGAAAATCATTTCACATCATGAATTCTTAACCTTACCTTCTAGCATCTTCTTTCCTTTTCCTCTGTGAAGGTATACATTAGCTGAGTACCTATTGGGTGCTACATGTTATAGCTAGGTGCTTGATGTCTTGAAGTAGTGGATATTAGAATCCCCAATTCATAAATGAGGAAAGTGAGGCTCAAGGTCACACAGCTGATGGTGACCAACAAAGAGTTGGAAGCCAGGTCTTGATTCCAAGCTGAGGCTTCTACCCTCAGCCCCTGGGCAGGAAGGCAAAGGTTGTGCTTGTCTTCTGTGTCAGTTATCTACCCCAATATAAGGCCGCATAACAAGGAACCACTAAGTGGGTGGCATAAAACAGCATTTCCTTTTGCTCAGGAGACTGTGGGTTGGCTGGGTGGTTCTGCTGAACCAGGCCAAGCTTGGCTGATCTCAGCTGGGCTCATTCAAGCATCTGCAGTCAGCTGCTGGGTCAGCCAGGCTAGGAATCTGAAGGGCTAGAGCTGGGCAGCCTGTCTCCTCCAGGGGGTCAGGGCTTCTCCATACTGTAGCCAGGCCAAGTTCCAAGATCCCAGACAGAGCACATGGCTTCACAGCTGCCACACTGTCACTTCTACCATCCTCTGCTGGCCAAAGCCAGTCACAGTGCCATCCCAGATCCATGAGAAAGGGGTGTACTCGGCCTCTGCCTCAGTTCCTCCATGGGGCTGCTATGCTCTGCAGGTAGCACCTGCCTCCTGGAAGCCTGAGATCCTGCCACTGCTTTTCAAATTCTGCATTAGGAGTTTCTTCTCCCTCATACCAAAGGACTGAATGACCTCAGCAAGGTTGAAATGTCCCCTTTCCCAAGGAAGGGAATGTTTTCATATGGGAGGAGTTAAACCTTCAGCCAAGCTGATTTGTGAAAGCTAGGCCCTTCATTACCAGCCTGTAATGAAGAGACTGCTTCAGGATTCTCCCTTCAGGGTTAGCTCCCACTTCTCCAACTCTGGGCACCTCAGTTGACATTGCATTTTGCTTGTGGAGACAGGCCTTCTTCCCTTCCCTTAGCATTCCACACAGACCTCTATATTAGTCCATTTTGTTACTACAACAAAATACCTGAGGCTGTGTACTTTACAAAGGAAAGGGGTATATTTAGCTCATAGTTCTGGAGGTTCAGAGTCATGGTATTCATTTCAGTTCACAGAAGAGATCATATGGTGCGAGTAGGACAGTGGGGCCTGATGACCCATGAGAAATACCTGAATCCCTTCTGTAGGCACACCCCCCAGTGACTTCCCACCAGGTCCTGCCTCTTCAAGGTCCCCCTACCTTCAACATTACCACACTGAGAACAAGGCTTCCACACAAACCCTGGGGTGACACTCAAAACATATCCAAACCACAGCAGGCTCTTTGGCACATATGCTTGTAGTTTCTGGGAAGATGGTTAGAAGAGAAAATCATTTCTGCAAGACTCCCTGTTCTGGTGGGTCTGCCCAGAAACTGAGGGTAGATTAGGAGCCAGGTACCAAGTAGGCTGGGAGGTGCGCTAGGAAAGAGAGTGCTGGGGACAGAGGTGGAAAATGCAGCTGGATTCTAGGAGGCCAGGGATGGCCCAGAAAGCTCAAGAAAAAAGAAAATAAGAGAGATGGGTCTCAGATCAAATATGAAAGATCAGAGCTGAGAAGATGAGCCAGTGTTTCCAGACATTGCAGACCCAACTGTACCACACTTGCCCTGCTACCAACTTGGCCCCAAATAACTCAAGAACAGCTCCTAGTATCACAAATACATGGTGACAACAATTAGAGATGTTATTTCCCAAGCCCTGAAGCTTCCAGTCTGGAAGGGAAGAATCTTATCTTTTCTGGTCGAATAAGGCCACTGTGCAGGAATCCTCTTTGTTCCATACTAATAATTTTGTCACAAATGATCAGGATTGGTTGATTCTGTAAAAGCAAATAGGAGGCTCTAGCCCAATATAGGAGGGTTGCTCAACAGACCTCTGAATTCATGCTGCAAAATCTCAGTAGTGTGGGGAGGTTCAGCTCCAGTTCAGGGAGCAAAGGAGGATTCTGCCCTGCTGTTGGGTCAATTTTACTTTCAGAGTCCCCCAAGAACTCAGAAGGTTAGGAAAGGGTTTGCCAAGTTCAAATCTAGGTTCCAAGGCTGGATGTGGCGGTGCACACGGGACACTGAGGCAGGAGGGTCACTGAGTTTGAGGCCAGCCTAGGCTACAGAGTAGGTGCAAGGCCATCCTGAAGTACATAGTGAGACTCTGTCTCAAAAAACTAAAAGTAAAACAAAAACAAAAATGAATCTAGGCTCCAATATTAATTATTCCATGCTAAACAAAGCCATCACTGAACCTCTATCTCTCAAAGATGTTGTGGAAAGAAAGTCCTACTGGGGCATTCAGACCTTGATTTCAGCTGGACCTCACCTCACTGGGGTTCCAGTTCCCCATGTGCAACTGACAGCTCTTGACCAGGAAAGAATCCTGAAGTTCTGTGACTCTGAGTTGAGAACCCAGATGTGGAAGGTTAAAAAGTGTTCCGATACCTTGAAGAGCTAAAGTCACTGCATTTGTGGGACAGACCAGGCATCAAGGTGTAGTGAAGTACCCCTGTACCTGCCTCCAGAACAGCTAAATACTGCATTTCTTACACTCCACACACACACACACACACACACACACACACACACACACACACACACACACACACACACCCCAACACAGTACTCCCCAGATGCTAATCATCCCTGACTTGAAAGACCACATGCCTTCATGCCACCTGTAGTGCATGGTAGACAAGCCAAAGGCCAATTAGCCTGGTTGTCAAGGAGAGCTAAGTCCCTGAGATGCCAGAATCCGTTTTTTTCTCAAGGCAAATTAGAGCTAGCTATGCAAGGAATTGGGTGGGGAGATGTGGGGAAAAAAATCATTTTGGAGAAAATTGATCTCTTTCCTGGTTTGGAAAGATCAGTACAAAGAAGTGGCATATCATCTTTGTTCATCCTGTTTCTGACACCCTGAGGGAGAAAAATACATTGCTACCAGATAAAGGCAAGTTGATTTCTCAAGATCTTGGAGAGGGCTTGCAACTGGGACAAGCTTGTTTTTACTATTTCACCCTGTGAACCGACTGGGTTAAAAAAAATTAGCCTATCATGGAAGTTGCATTTATAGGTAGTAGCTGACTGTTACTTACTCATCATACACAGATTTATGCATATTGAATCAGTCTTATTCCTTTTTTAAAAAAGAGAAAAGGCACTGTGGCTGAGGTAGGTTGCTTCATTGTAGGTACAAAATTCTTTGAAATAGAAATGAGCTCTTGGTCCTCCTCAGCCCCTCATAAGAACCACCTCCCAGTGAGAGGCAGAAGGTCAAGAGTAGCTGAGGAATTTGGGGATCTCATCCCACCTCACCATCCACTCATGATAGGCCCTATTTGCTTCTCCTAGAAGAAGGATGAGGAGAAACAGATTCACATTGTCTAGAGGAGGCTATGCTAACCTTGCACCTTCCACTGGAGAATTTCCTTCAAGTAGCTGGAACTCAAGAGACTAAGCAACATGGCTGTGAGTACTTACATCAGTGCTACCTATGAACACCAGCTGCTTTGTTGAGTTTCTACACATTCCTGGGTTGTAGGAGCCACTTGACACTTTCCCAACTGAGAATTAAGTGCATATTGACTATAGAATGTAATGTTTTAACAGTACCAAAACCATTTACATTCTGCTTGTGCCTATGGAGGTAGCTGGCTCTATAGCTTGGTTCTGAGAACTCTGAAGTTCACAACCTTGAACCAGCTTCCAGATATCAGTCCATCCCTTGCCTTTCTCTTACACTTTTAAAGCAAGTGAAATTGTGTTTATTTTCTCAGCTCCTGGCCAACTGCTTTTGTGAGCTGGTTAGAATTGTAGGCTGACAGTTGGACTCTGGAAAAGTTATAGATCTACTGCTTCATTGTTTTGGTCTTCTGGACTTAACATATCTTTGCCAACTCCAGGCTACAGTTTTGCATTTGCTGATGCAGAATCTAGTGGCTTCAGAAAGCTGGGTGTATTGATCTGTTCTTTCTCTACAGTTTGCTGAATATTTCAAGTCTTTAATTTTTTTCTCTTATGTGCATCTAACAGCCATCTATCTATATCTCACCAAATATATATCTATATCATA
>NW_022900942.1:28048325-28055361 GCF_012274545.1 Fukomys damarensis | reverse complement strand
ATATGTATATATGGACAAGTCAATGTATATCTGTATAAGACTGTCTAATCATCCCTTTGAAGACATAAACACAGTATTATCTGAAGAATAATCAATATTGGTGTGAAAATCGAGGGCTATATGGTTTATCCAAAGGAGCATAAATTGACAGAGGACAGGACCTCAAGTCAATATTTATAGAAGGTATTTTGTCAGATCATGTTATCAGGAGGTTATCATATGCCATTTTTTTTCAGAATCCCCCAGATGAAGGCTCAGCACCAGACATCATAGGAAGTTGGGGCAGGAACATTGGTCTGGGGATCTGAAATTACACCGTGGTCAAGCTCATTGGTTCCCATGTCTAAGAAGGGCCTGAGGAAGGTTATAAAAGCAATCTAGCACCTGACCCCATACTATAACTGTTAGATCTCTGGGAGTGGAGGCCAAGGGCAGCATGGAGAGCCCTTCTATGGGCAGCCAGGCTTGAGGTCAGTTTGTAGAGAAGAACAGAGCATGGGCCTGATCAGCAACCTGGAATGTTCCCCCAGGATCATCACTTTCATTGCCTAGTTCTCCATTTCCTTTTAGTATATGTGCTGCTGAAGCAAGCACAACCATCCATTTCCTTTTAAAATGAAAAGCATTCTCCCTGGTCTGCCTAGTTCAGGGTTGCTGGGGTAATCCAATGAGAAGAAAGGTGGGAAGTGAACATTTACTTATATTACCTCACTGAAGGTGACCATTATTATTTCCCTATTCAGCTGAGGAACACAGGCCTTGAGAAGTTAAGTATTGTGCAGGGTAACTATCTTGGAGGTGGAGGAGCCCACATCTGAGCCGAGCACATCTGGCTGTACCTTTGCATTGTATCAGGTGCTCCTCTGAGAATTTAGAGGTAAGGTGGACCATTGCTGCTCGGACTGAGGCATGTGAACAGCCTTGGCATCTCCTGGGGGCTCATGAGAAGCTCAGGACTACCTCAGGCTGGATGCACTTTAGGAGCTGTCCAGATGATTCCAGTATACCTTCAGGTTCAGAAATTCTCTTATGGAAGACTTAAGATGGGGCCAGAGAGTTTCAACATGAGGTTACAACAACCATGCAGGAATCATCACAATCCAACAAAATGCTAGAACCCCGAGGGATGAGCAGAGAAGTGGCACTCCCCTAGGAACGTCTGAGAAGCAGGTAGCAGTAATGGATTGCAGTTTCCTGCAGGGGAAGCTTTCATTATCTGAGAAAGTCCTAGACCTCCTGCCCCATCAGAATGGGTTTTAAGACAGGAACAAATCGTTTTAGTGCATTTGTATGCATGTGTTTAATTTTCAAAGGTAATACAATTACTTTTCTTTTTTAAAAATGAGAGAAGAAACCAGGAGGACAGAGTGTAGCCAGCTGATACAGCTCAACAGTGGAAGGCTCTCCTCTTCCTTACCTGTGAAAGTGTCATGCATTCCATTTATTTCTCCATCAGTCATTTATATTTCTGTGTGCAGAGCATGCACCAGGCAGAATGGCCAGTTAGGAGAGGGAAAGTCAGCTTCCAAAGTGTCTTTTATATGAGTGTTGTCCTTGCATTAAGTCCTGTTTTTGTGTATTCTGGCTGCTATGGAAAAACACTATAAACTATTATAACCACAGAAATTTATTTCTCATAGTTCTGGAGGGTGAGAAGTTAAAGATCAAGATGTTGATAAATTTGGTGTTCAGTGAGGGCCTGCTTTCTGGTTCATAAATCTGTCTCTCCATGTATCCTCACTCAGTGGAAGGGGCAAAGGGTCTGTCTTTCAGGACTCTTAAAAGGGCACTAATCCTATCCATGAGGGCTCTACCTACATGACCTGATCGCCTCTGAAAGGCCCCATCTCCTAATGCCAGTACTTTGGGAACTTCGTTTTCAACATAGGAACTTTGGGAGGACACAGACACTCAGATCATAGCAGCTCCTAAGACCTAACTTAGGAAGAGTATTGCCTTGATATAGTGAGGGGGGTGTTTTATGCTTACAGGGCCTGCAGAAAAGGACAGGTAGGAAATGCCAGGACTAATGACTAGGAAATCAGACGTCTGAACTGTACAAATAAAAACACAATCCTGGTCCTGACTGCATGCTTCAGGGCAATATCAGTCCAAGTGAAGAGATTCTAAGCCTGGAGACTGGATGTCCTATGGAATTTGATTTTGGAGGAGACTGCTCCATCCAGTTCTGTCTTCCCTGCCGTTCTGCAGTTTGCTGTATTGAGGCAGTATAACACTCCTGGAGGAGTGGGATTTCTTTCAAGTGAAATTTTATCCCACGTTCTCCTGTCTTAAGCTTGTGATTTATGTTTACTGTATTATTTAACCATACATCACTTTTCTGAGAAACCAATCTGTCTGAGAAGTGTACCAATTCCCTGAGTCAGAATGCTATTTATCCACAGCTCCAAAAACAGGAACACTAGACCTTGTAGGTATTAGGTTTCATAGGTATTTATAGACTAAAGAAGAGGTAATGATGCAAAAGTTAATGTCTTGTCATGGACAGGTGTGGATACCCATTCCTATGAACTCACAGGGACTGCAGAAGGTAACAGCACACCTAGGACCCTAAAGTCTTATCTCTGAAACTTTGAGCTTTTTACTCCACACTTACCCTCTGTCTTCATGTACCAGCTTTGCTTCAAACTGACCAAACTAAAATTGGCTAAGCCAATTGTTTTATGGTGTGTCCCTTCCTGGTTTTTTGTTTTGTTTTAATTTTTCAAAAAATCTGGATGAAGGGGATTTCAGTCAGAATGCTACTATCATTCTGTTATTCCTAATTTCATTCTATTAACAATTTTTGGAGTCACTTAGGCAGAGGCCTTGATTTTAGAAAAATGCACTTTTACGTTTTGACTCCAGAGATAATTTCAGCTCAACTCAACACATTTCTAGAAAGTGAGTATGAAAGAGGAACCACCTCTTCAGTCATCTTCCTGGGGAGCTGGAGTCTTTGCTGCTTTTACCACATTGCAGAAATTTAAGGGTATCCTGAGGGGCAGGTACTAAAAGAGAAAGACAGCTGCAGTGGGTTCCAAACTAGATTGTGTAAGCAAGCCCTGTCTTCTCCTCTGTCCTGTTCCCCTAGCTAACTGATGCCTTCCATCACCCTCAATGGATGGGGAAGGCTGGTTATTGACAGTTGGGCAATCTGCACAATAAAGCTTAACAGTTTACATCCCTTTGTATGACTTTGTCGATGTTTTCAATGGATTGCCTTCCCATGCCAGCCCTCACATTACACTGACTCCTCTCCTCCTTCTCTTTCTTTTCAAGCATGCAAACGTAAAGAGCAAGAACCAAACAAAGACAGGAACAATTCCCAGAAGAAATCCCGGCTGGTGTTCACCGACCTCCAACGCCGAACACTCTTCGCCATCTTCAAGGAGAACAAGCGGCCATCGAAGGAGATGCAGATCACCATTTCGCAGCAGCTGGGCCTAGAGCTCACCACCGTTAGCAACTTCTTCATGAATGCTCGGCGCCGCAGCCTGGAGAAGTGGCAAGATGACCTGAGCACCGGGGGCTCCTCGGCCACCTCCAGCACTTGTACCAAAGCATGATGGAAGGACTCTCACCTGGGCACAAGTCACCTCCAAAAGTGGACAACAGATACCAAATGAAAACGCTAAGGAAAAAAGACACCAGATTCTTAGCTGGGGCCCTTCACTGGTGATTTGAAAGCACAATTCTCTTGAAAATAAACTTTTATTCTAGCTGTAATCATAGGCCAGGTGTTCTTTTTGTTGTTGTTTTTAATGGCTACAGAATCCAAGTGCAAGCTGAAAAGTAATCTCTAAACCAGATACTATCTTCTGAGCATGCTAAGCAACCCAGAAACCCAAATGGGGCCTTCCTGGAGCCAGTTAGTTCTATTGTGATGCCAACCAAGCTCAGGATTGCTGAAAATGTCAACAGAACCACTTCGGGTCCTGTCAGCCTCTTGCAGAGTTCCCACAGGTAACAGTGAGAATATGGCCCATTTAAGGACTCCAAGTTTAGGCTTCCAAGACACTACAATAAGGAAGAATCTAGCAACAAGAATGACCTCATTTGCTTTCCAAGTTCTTAGCCTCATTATATCACAGTACACCAAAGTTCACAGCCATACCATTTAAAATTTCAGAATAGTAATTACTGAGCACAAGTTTTAAATATGGAAGTTTAAAAAAATAAAAATCCAAGGACCTATTTTTCCAACTCAGGCATCTCTTCTCATTGAATGAGTTAGAAAGCTTTAAGTTGATCCAGTTTACAGTCTTTTCTTTACCTCCTGGAAATCTCATGTGGTCTTGGATCCGTCAAAAAACAAAACGAAGCAGTTCACTTGAACTCAGAGTATCAAGCACAACAAAGATAAACAGAAGTAAGGAAGGTTCTGGATTCATTGCCCCTGGATTTTCAAGATACCTGTTAATGAAGTCATTAGGGAATCGAGAGTATGGCTTCAAGCACATTTTGCAGTTTGCTACAAATTTTGTTTGTACGTAACACAGATGCACACTCAGGAGGCCAATTTAACTGTTACAGTACACAGAGCAAATGTGGCATTTTAAAAGGTCTAGAGTTTTTTTAAAGATCATTAATGTGTCCTTCTTGGGTAGTCATCTGGTTCCTCCTGTTGTGCATTATGACTACCACCTAATTCATTCTCATTCTTTCTGATTTGTGTTGTTCCCTCATCCATCCCATTAGTAGGGATATTTCTAGTGTTTTCTAGAAACAATAAATCAAACCACTATACATGTTGCTCATGACTGTCATCTAGTCCTAACTCTCTTTCATTGTTGACTCCTCCTTGCAAAACAACTGAATAAATCTGGAGAAAACACAGCACACCAAAGAAGCAGGATACTGCAAACCAAAGACATTTATGACTTGCCATTTTCTAGCCTAAAAATACTGTGATTACTTTTAGAAATCAGAAAACCTGTGCAACCCCAAATGGCATTCAGCTCTTGCATTTGGCGCACCATCAGGCTGAGCGGACCAGCTATGCCAAGGACGTTAGCCAAGCCACGAGGCAGTGGCTTTACCACGCAAGCTCTGGTTCCTGGCCATCACCTTCCCACAGAAAGTAGAAGAGCGCCCACAGGACTCTGGGAGATTGCAAAGGTCACATGTGCATATTTACCAGTGAATGGCCCCAGGTGGGCACCATGGGGGTGTTCAAAGCAAGCCAAACGCTGCAATGATTCTTTACAGACACTTAAGACTGACTTTTTTATGAATTACTTAATCGAAACCAAAGAAACTTTTTCTGCACCTACTTCTGCAACAAACAGAACTGTCCCATTAAATGAATAAACAAATCCGTAAATCAATGGAAATCACCATCAACAAGAAGGAAGCACGCCAGAAAAAAAAGAAAACCCACAAAAACCAAAAAACAGCGAGACACACTGTGTTCAAACAGACCTCTTGGGACATTTTTTGGAAGCAGATTTGAAAGAAAGGGTTGAGACAAGAATTGATGTAAGGAAGAGCCTGAATGGCTGCTGCTTCATTTGACAACTCACATGGTAATCTTAAAGTTGAAGATTGTCTTTAATTTGTGCCTATGCAGTTTTTCAAAAGAACACGGAACAGAGCAACAGAAACCTCAACAGCTACAATACCAAAGATGAGGATTTCTCACACCTTTTGTTTCAGTTCATTATCTTCTTTTGCCTGGCTAAAATACTAATAGCGCCATTGATCTGTACAAAGGTAATCAATTTTGTTTCTCTGAGCAGCAAAAGGAAAGGGCCATTTATTTTATTTTATTGTTTCCTTTTAGTTTGGTTTGATGGCTTTTTACCCCAACATGGAATCTCTCAAAAGCTTCCATGGACTCCAAGTTTAAGATGTAGGGATACTGAACGATTCTCCTCTCTCTGCACAACAGAGCGTGGGGAACAATATTGTCACTTGAATGTTCTTAACTCTTAGACTTGGTTCTTTCTATGTTCAGAGTCTCATCATCAGGGGAGGGAAAGGGAGCAAGGATCAGGGGTAGGGGTCTTGGTGACACATCCTCTCCTGAGCCACAGAACCAAAGAATTTATAGAGGATTTACAGCCTGATCTTCATGTAATTGCTACATCTTAACAGGGCTTCATTTGGGGTGGGGGAAACATGTAAAAATAATTGCCAGTTTCTACTTTTCTATTAGCTTTTTAAAAATCAGCTGTAAAGTTGCATTTCTAAAGAAAGATATATATAATATATGAATACATATATAGATCAACTAGACATTGGTGATAACCCAAAATTTTTGCTGTCCAAATTCATGTCTTGTTTTTGTCACATGCTTCAAGCACTGGATATTCAGTTCAGAATTTTGCTCATTTCTCATGCAATCCCAGGGTTAATTTGCCACTGTGGATGACTTAGTTTATTTCAATTTTTATGAAAATTTCTGGGCAAGGTCAAAAGTGAAGTTCAAGCATTTCAACATTTAAACTGTTGATAAGTGGATTTGTGGTATAAATGAATTTTATTTGCATTTAGAGTTATCTCTATTCTATGATTAAGATTCCATGATTAAGATAGTGATTAGAGTACATCCACCATACAGAGCTGGGCCGCTGACATTGGAGGCTTAGCTTCTGTAACTGTTAGGAAGGCTCAGTGGTGCATTCCCACCAGCTATGGGACATGAGGCCAACCCAGAAATCCATTCATTCTCCAGGAGATGCTGTCTGCATCAGGACGTTCCAGATCCCTTAATGAGCAGAATCACTAGAGACTTCTTACGGTGACATCCATTTCCTGTTGCAGTGGGCTGATCAGGCTTCCTCGGGGTGGTAATCAGTTTGCATTGACAAGCCTGTGTGCAACCACACCTAGCACTGGGGTGGGATAATGGTGTTAGGGGGAGCTTTCACTCCTGGAGAGAAAATGTAGAGCAGGTTTTGGAAAGAGTTCCAGAGTTCTGCCCCTGCACCGCCCCATCACCCACTGTGCCACCTCCTCATCCCTTCCATGCAGGTTGCCCTTTGTACGAGAGCAGCCATGATGCTGTGGGAGAACATGGCTTTCCATGGTT
>NW_022900942.1:28017160-28048166 GCF_012274545.1 Fukomys damarensis | reverse complement strand
TGGCTTTCCAGTTTTTGTGATTTGTCATTTCTTGACTTTTTCTTTGTGTTCCTTTGTTCCATGTATTGTTTGTCAAAAAGTCAAGAAAAGAGCATATTTCAGCAGGGCATTGTTCCCATGCAGATAGATAGAGATGGATTTTAAGTTGGGTATTTCTAAATGAGTCCTTGTGACTTGTGGCCAATAGAAAATTGTTGTTCTTCTTGAGAACAGGTTGACGAACAATGCCTGTTGGTTTGGTTAGCGATTCTTTGAAACATTAATATTAGCATCTGGGTCGGGCATCCCCTGAAGAAATGTAGGCTAAAAGAGGCTGCCTTTGTGGCCTGACATTTCAACACTGGTCAAACTAGCATGCTAGTGATCAAAGGAAGATGTCATTACTAAAAAATATAAGGCAAGAATTTCCCTCCATACTCTTGATAAATGTCTTATAAAAGATAATGTCATACTAGAGAGAAGTACTTGCTTTTTAAAAAATTATTTGCATACATGGGCCCTGCAGAATTTCAACTTGTTAGAAATCTGAAAAAAAAAAAAAAGATTGAAAGGTCATAGAATTTAACGCAGTGAGTTTCTTTAAGGATTTTTAAAAATTGTTTTAAATTATTAATTTCAGAGAAAATAACCAGTTGGACTTGGTTATAGTTTAGAATCCATTTCCTCAATCCAAGAGAAGTGACGGGTATTCCTCAGCCATCAGCAACAAAAGGGAGGGCAAGAAGGAACAGATCTTAGACAAATTTAACTCTGTTGAGGCAACAGAAATCCTAATGCTTATAGCTATTAAGTAGAAAGATATTTTTCTTTATGTAATTAGGCTTTATTTTTGTTCTTAATGTGATTTTAGTACCGGGGATAGAATTTTTTCATTCTAAGAAATTAAAAAACAGAACCATTTTAAGAAGACCATTTTAAAAAGGAAATGGCAATAATAATGAAACTCAAAATCAATATTTAAAAGCTTACTCCAAATGTAAGAATATTTTGGTTGTACCAAATGAACAGGCTTCCCTGATCCAAGAAGGACCCAGCATGATCCTTTTCTCTGGAAAAATCACAAAGTTGCCTGTGCAACAACTCTTCTCTCATAGGCTCTTTGCAGTTGTGGACTCAGGGATTCCAAGGTCATGTTCATTTCAATCTAAAATAAGTCAAATTATGAAGGTAAATGTGGTATGTATACATTTTTTCTAAACCAGGCAAGATCACTTGCATTGAGGGTGGGATGACCATAGACTCTAAATTAAACAATATATTTCAAAGCCCAAAATGAATACTTTAAAAATAATCATTTTATCTATTCTGGGCACCCACCTTTTAATGTCAATAAATTAAAATTGAGCAGATTTTTAAAATTCAACTGCCTAGGTACAGGGAGATATACATTTTGAAAATGTTGTTGAATTACAGGTGTACCTGTTTGACTGTCATTATTAAAGTGTCCTAACAGTTTGCCTTTGCAATGAACTTGGATCTCTTGGGTCTTCCGGAGGTTGTACAATTGGAATTTTTCAAAATCTAAGGAGAATAGACTGGGTTCTAGTTTTGCTGAATAACAGGCTCTTTAAAAGCTGGAGAGAAAGAGATGATATCTGTGGTTAAGGTTGACCACGAGGCCCAAACACAAGTGCTTTGACAGTAACCCTCCGGATTCGTAATAGATCAGAGCTGACTTTTGCTCTTGTTGCTGATGCTCTGATTCATCAGCCTGACCAGCAAAGTGAGTAGGAAGTGGTAAAGGAAGAAAGGATAGAACTGAAAAGCTATAACTTTCTGAGAGTAATGGGCAAAACTGGATAGCTTAATAATTTTATACCTTTATTAAGATCAAGTTACCTCTGAAACAATAGATTTCAGCTTTAAAATAAGGCCACAAAAATCCTTACTAAAGAAGAATAGTACCCCTGTTGGTTGTATAAATTTCACAAGATGATGTTGGCTTTAAATATGGATGTTCCAGTGCCTACTGTCTACCAATGACTTGTTTCTTTCCAAGGTGGTCATGGTGGAGGGAGAATGTTTGTTTTAGAAAGCCCTAAAATATTTATGAAATACCAAAATCATTATTAAATTAAATAGGACCTCAGATAGATACAAAATTTTTAATTGAGGCTGGTGCGCTCTGGTATGAACCCTATAGGATTTTAAATGCTCATTGTCCTCTGATATCAAAATGATAATGACAGTCTGAGGCAAGTGAAAGCTACAGCCCAAGCCTTTCCTTGTAGCTTTTGAGTTAGGTTGATTGAAATTAATAAGCTAATATATTTTTAGTGGAGAAAATATGTGTAAGAAAAAGCAGTGCTTCAGCCTTATTCATTCCCCAGAAGTCTTTCACTTGGCCCCATTTTTAGTGACAGGCATTTCACATAGCATAAATCTTGGTAGATAAGTTTGCCTAAAGCTTATACCTATGTCTGTCAGCTTGGATGTATACAGATTTAGATACATATTTTGACATGTATTTTCATAACATCTACATATTACCTATAGGTATCTAGACTGTGTACATGCAAGTGTGTACAGACATGCTTAATACATATATACTGTAATCTGTTACAATAAATAAATTTAAACCATCTTGCAACATGTATGTGGTACTTATACATTATACAATGTTTCCATTATTATTTATTGTAACATTGAAAACCAAAGTACAGGAATATAAAAAAAAAGTATCCCAGCATCTTCCTTGTTTACATTTGGAATTACTTTCATTTGGGCACATCCAAGATAAACTCAGTTTATAAAAGAACCTTGGAATTATTTAATCATCTAAGTTAGAGTGATGATGACTTCGGTTAAATAGCTTTATTCTGGATTTCTCATAACCAAAGCTATATCCAAAGATCTGGAAAAGGACAAAAGAAAAAGGAAGAAAAAGAAAAAGAAAAGAAAAAAGTGAAAAAAGAAAAAGACAGAAAAAATAGCAAAATAAGTGCAAACCAATGGGAAAAGGTAGGCTCTGGCTTCCAAGGTTGAGATATTGAGTGTGTGGTCTTCGGATACTGGCAGTAGCACTAGCTAGTGGGGAGTGGTGATTATGTTTTCTCATGACTGTCACACCTAAATGGTCTTCAACATGAGAAAGTTTTAGAGGTTATACTTTCCTGTTTTATATTTGTTTAGATTATAGAAAGGGATTATACAGTTTGTTCATCAAAAATGAAGACATCCCCCAAAATATTTTTTATCTTGTCTCTTTGGGTTATGACCCAAGCAAAATATCATTATGTAATTAATTTATTTAAATTAGTGTCTAGCACACAGATGTATAGGATTTGGGTAAATATTTAATGATTTTTTTTCTTTAGTTTGACTTTACTCCTTGTACTTATTTATCAAAATCTAGACCAATGGTGCATCAGAGATGCAAAATCCTATTTAGAATATTCTCGAAATTTAGTTTGCTTTATAAGCAGTGAAATTCTGTTACAGACAGGGAAGAAATACAGGTTACAAAAGAAAAGAATTTGGTGTATTTTTCCTTCTTGAATTAACTTTTAAAATAGTTTAATGATTATTAAATTATTTAAGTTCACAGCCCCTCCTGGTACCAGGCGAACTTCACCTCTTATTGGGGCCCTCAGAGCCTTCATATTGTAACTTATTTATTTAATTTATTCAGCATCTGTGAAAGATGCATTGTATAGTTTATATTTTTTATTTAAAACAACAGAGAGCACTGCAGTTTGTTTGCTGTCAGAACAACAGAGCAAATTTTGTGGACAAGCAATGACTACTCAACCTGAACCTGTGCATTCAGAAAACATAAGCTGAGACCCTGCTTCACCAGCCTGGATTTCGGGGCTTCTATGTGGAAACTGGAAAAATAAATTTTAAAAAAAATCATAAACAAAAAAGAGAAAAACCCTTACACTAGCTGCTTCCAAGAATGAACTCTGTGTGTGTGTGTAAAGCAACAAAACAGTAAAGGAGAAAAAAAAGCAGAAAAAAAAGAAAAAAAAAAAGGAAAAACTTTCTATTTCTAGTGAGAACCAAAGAAGGCTACCTCACTGACTTTTTCCATTTGTAATTTTAATCGTGTTGATGACACCAAAGATACCAAAGATTTCTTTCTCTGTGCGGTCTGCATTTTGCTTGTGCTCTTTTATAATTTACACTATTCTCTCTGACATATGGTATGTACAGCCACAGCTCAGATACCCCAAAGAAATAATTATCTATGTGATGGCGGCTGCTAATTTGGAAAGGGATATTTTCTGTGTTTCTCTCATTTATTTACCCACCCCCCCATGATCAAGATGCAAGTTTAGATGCTGCTTTAATTGGATTCCCTAAATTCTGATCCCAAATTGATCAGGTCCGGTGGGAGAGGGTCTTCAGTTCTAGCTGTGACTTCTGTCCCTGCTGTGGAGCTATCACAGAAAAGAGACAAGTACTGGGCCGTAGAAATTCTAACCATTGGATAGTAGAGGAGAAAAAGGACTATAGCATTCATTAAGTCCAGCCCTCTATGGCCTGGAGAAATGAAATCATTGTCCCAGTCAAATTACACTAGAGCCACAGCCACTGATCTGGTTCCACCCCAGTGTTCTGCATATTGCGTGACAGTATTGCTGTCCCACTCCTACATGAGACTAGTCACATGTTGGCAAGTAGGAAAGTAGCAATCCTGTAGCTGCTTATTACTTACCATTCTCATCCTATAAGGATAATTACAGGTACTTTCAGTATCTTATGTAGTTACATGTCCAGAGTCACATATGATCCAGTGCTTAGTAAGGTGGACTGTCTTGAAATATTAGGGCTCATTCAGAGGTTTCTACCCTGGGAAGTACATATTGATCCAAACAGTACAATCACTTTTGAACCTCCCCATTAAAAGTGTTGTATAAACAAGCTTTTAATTCAATAGGAAGAGAGAGTTCATTCTTGGCCCATTAAATTTCATTATTATGGACGTTTTAAGAATCAGTATTAACTAAGAAAGGGAACTTGACTATGATTTGCACATACAACATTTCTTTCTTTCTTTTTTTTTTGGGGGGGGGTACTGGGGACCGAACTCAGACCTTGCAAGCAGGTGGTGGAACCACTGAGCTAAATCCCCAGCCCTGCACATACAGCATTTCCATGATCAGCTTTTTCTTTATTCTGTTTTACTTATAGATGTTTAAATTTTATTCCTAAGCCAAAGCTGTATTTTCAAGAGCTTTACATTTTCATGCTAAATAGTTATTCATTGTAAATGAAGAATTGGCCCAAGATTTCAGATGCCATTTTAAAAAATGGTTACTTAAAGTTGCTTCTCTTTTTTCTTACTCATGAAATGCATTGGTCTTTTTAAAGTTTCTTTAGGTTCTATTAAATGATTAAATCACTATTAAGATCACTCATCAAAGTGATTTGTATGTTGGCCAATGAATTTTTTTCAGCTTTTGACCAAATGGGCTTTAGACACATGTAAATGTACACCACTAATCTATATAGCTGTTTATTGAATACTAGGACATTTGTATTTCACATTCTTGAGCATTGTAACACACCAAGACAAAGAAGCTAAAAAAGGAAAAGACCAACTCATCCATTTTTATTAAGAGTGTAGCAAATAGAAGAATTTAAACGATAGATTGACAGACTATAAGAAACACTCATTTACTCTCTTTCTAAAACTCCGAACCACCGTCCTGACATATGTGAAAGTTCCTTCCTGTCAACACAAGTTTAAGGCTTTATTCTCTATCTATCCAAAGCAAACCTGTGAGGCCTTCCTTCCAAACAGCAAACTGCTTTGGTTTTCTTCCCAGATTCCTATCAGAAATAGAATGCTCACAATACTTGGGAGACAACAAAGATGACCTAATTCATTAAGCAGCAAACTGCTTCTCCATAACAAGCAAACATCACCTTCCCTAGCCTTCCTACTACAAACCCCCTATATGAGAGAAACTAGAAAGAGCAATGGCAGCCTGAACACAGAAAATATCCCTAATTGGCAGACTCCTCCTCAACAAATCCCCCTCAGCCTCATGCTTCACTTGCAAAGTGTGACATAACCACGGGACGAGTGCCTTGCTTGAACCAAAGCAACGATTTAGCCAGTCTGGACCTCTCTGTGCTTTTTTTAATCCTTCCTGTGAATACCTCAGCTTCAACTGGGCCTCCATACAGTAAATTGGTGGGCTTATTGTACTGTGGTGCTTTGCAATGCAACCCTGCAAAGAACAAGATTTGTACTAATACCAAAGGTTCTTTCTCTATGTCTCCTTCTTCTGCCTCCCCATTCTTCCCCTTTTCTAGTTCTTCACGGTTCCAAAGCTTTAATATGAACCTGGGCATGTTGGCAATGCAGACCGCGCAATTCCTTACCGAATTTTCTCAGATATACCTCATAGATAATAGTGTTTAGAGTAATGTTATTATAGCGTATGTAATAAATTATTCACCGTTTCTTTTGGTAACTGTAATTTAAAAAAAGAAAAAAGAAAAAAAAGCTTTATACGTTTTAGGTTGTGCTTTTGTAATAGACAAACAGGTGCGCTTAAAAAAGAAAATGTATGTTCTTTTTTTCCCCCTTTGGATTTTATTTATTCTGGATTGGGGAAAGTTGCAGAATGAGCCCAAAGTTTACAGTTTCATATTTTGCTGAAGAAACAATCTGTTTTCATTTGCTCTGTTGAAAAAATAATTATTTTCTACATTTGTGCTACTTGGTCTGAACAATTAATTGTTCTGTGTTAACAGTGTAGTATTATAATTAGCAACTGCCAATCAGTGCTATAATTTTATGCATGAGGCTAAAAATTTTAGCGGTGTGATGCATTGTGGTCTTAATAGTAACATTTTTCATTTGAACTAGATCTTCCCGTTTGGTTCTATGGACATTATTTATGCATGGGCGCCTATCGTTTGTTAGCAGTTGTGGAACAGTTGTGTATACATTAAACTGTGAAAATGTACACAGTTCAGCCTCAGACAGTGATAAATATTGGTTTTATTGGGAGATGTCTCACCTCAAAAATACCTTTACATGTGTTGGGATTTCAAAAAAAGTTAGATTAAATCAGGTTCAAATTTTATAATGAAAAAGGTCATTCCAAGTTTGACTTAGCCAACTTTCATTCCACAAATTGGGATCTTCATAACCCAAATATATCACTATATCTGATAGGGGTTTGAAAATGAGCTTTGAAAAGCAACTCACTTCTGTATTTTTAATTTCCACAGAAATTGCATATTTTAGCTTTATATTCGCAACCTCAGACCTAATTAGCCATGTATATGGTTACGTTAATTCATCTAGTTCTAGCTCTCTTGGGTCTCTGGAATGGCTATTTTGACTGTGTGGTTTCTTCTAGTATTTTGTTGTCAAGTCAGTTCCCAGTGGAAACTCAAATGGCATCATTATCAACAATTATTCTCTGACTTTTCAACCCGCTCTCATGAACATCCCCACCAATTTATCGTCCCAGTGATTTGGGAAAATTACATAGCCATTCCCTAAAATTTTACCTGTTCAGCTGTATCATGGATTTTGCTTCGTAGAGTCAGCAATGATTCTGGCTTAAGTTTTACCTGCCCTACAGTGTTACACCTCTCTTCTACAGAGGAGTATTCTACATTTTCAGACCCAGTTTAGGGAAGGTTTATCTTTAAATTCTCCAATTATCTGTTATTGCTGTATCCTAAGAAGTATTTTTCAGTTACCGTGGATTGGGAAAACATTTTTATATTTGGGTTCTGAGATCCAATATCAAGGTTCATGCCTATTTCTTCAACCAATATGCTTACATAAAGCCAAATCAGCTGCCAAGCAGACTTCATTTTGCATTGGATTCTGCAAACTAGGAAATAATGGTGGAAACACAGAAATCTGCCATGCAAAATACTGGAAATCACCTGCAGATAGTAAGTAGAGCACTCATATTATCTGTCAATGAGAATATGTTGGGAATGTGCTTTCTTTAGTAATACAAGGATACATTTTCATTTGGCCTTAGTAGATTGTGGTAATGAAAGCTTTGTATTATAGTCTTTTTATTTTTTCTTTTATTAATCTGCCAAAGATGGGAATGGATACAAGAATTTTTAAATCGGCTTTTGTAAGACAGTGAATGATTGTAATAGTGTTTAATCATTTAGAAATCTTTATATGTTCTTCTACAATAAATCAAATCGATATTTGTTTCAGGAAATTCTCCTGATACTCACAAACCTACAAACCGTTCCTCTTGATGCAAACATTGTAGTATCTACAAAGTTCAAATGAATTTTCCCACCAGAGAACACAGAGGAGTGTCTGAGACATGAGCATGTCCAGCCCTTTTTATTACAGGCAATGCAAGGGTCTGGCTCCCTAGGATTTGCCAAGTCTTGTCTTATGAAATTTGAGGTATATTTTGTTTGCCATTTTATTGTCCTTTTTTTTTTTAACTTTGTGGAAAGTGATATGTTGAATCAAGTGTAAGCTGAGTTTTCCAGACAACTGAAGTAGCTACATTGTGAATGTTATTTTGTTATTAAAGGGTTTTTACTCAATGCTTTGTGCCAATGGATGTCCTTTTCCTTGGAGATGCAGAACTATGGAATTATCTCACTGTAACCTGATTTTCTCACCTGGCCCAGGTCTCTCCCAGCCTAAAGAAGTTTGTGGGCTAGAAGGTAGGTTTGAGAGACTAGAATCTCCATATCTGTCGGCTTTAAAGAGAGCTGGGCTCAAACTCTCTAACCTCACTCTCTTGCATCCCAACATCTCTCTCAGATCCCTTAGCTTTGAGCAATGCCAGCATGAAGGCAGACCCCAAATCATATAAAGGAAGAAAGAAAATGGCAGCTTTACATCTTCTGTGACCTACCAGGCACTCTCCCTGCCAAAGCTGAGGTTCCCCCCACCCTGGTCTGCTCTTCCTGGGCCACCACTGAAAGGCTTTCTTCCATCCTCACTGCTGCAAAGGATCCGGGTTCACTCATTGCAGTGGGGCTCTCCCAAATCAAGAGCCACCTTCCCATTCATCTTCTGCATAACATTTAGCTATCCCGTCCATGACTGTTGGTTTTTTGAAAGGCAGAAAATGGTATGGAATAGGGTTTTCTAATGTTTTAGTTCTAAACTACATTTCAGTTTCCCTTTGATCTGGAAATGTTCAGGAAGGAAAAGGAGACCCTGTCATCTCTCTATGCCTTTCTCCCATCTCAGGGTGGATATGCACATTGCCGTGAGTCAGGCTAGACCCTAACTATAGAACCAAACCAGAGCACAGCCATCAATGCTGACTTTATCTCTGCCTGAAATACCCACTCAAAAAGTTGTAGAATTTGGGTTTTTACCCCCAATAATCCTTGCTTTGGCTGAATTGGCATTTAGCTCAAGAGCCAGCTTACTCTCCAGGAAAGATTATTTTCAGACCCTGTCAGGGAACCTGCTACTTGGGAAGAAAGATGAAAGTATCCAGAGTCACCCTAGCTACTGCGTAGGTAGTTACATCATTGATAGATACTTTCATCAATGTGAAATATGATCTCCTTTCTTCACTGTGTTGTGTGTTACTCAAGCCCAAGTTCTCATCATGAAAGGTTATAAAACCCTGGCACACTGGGAGTTCTGAAACAAGAGTACAAGCTTTACATGTGAGAAGTTGATAAAACACTGTTGAAGTTTGGAGGAAGGGATTCATGATACAGTAAATCCCTGACTTATGAACATTTGAGTTGCAAACTTTCACAAGTATACTATATAAAACTCATTTTTTCAGATACCAACAAATATGACTTATGAACATTCTCCCAGAACTGAACTCATTTGTAAGTCGGAGACTTATAGTACAGGCATAATCTTGGCACTGGTTTCTTTTTTTAATCCCTGTCTCCACCAAATCTTATTTTTGCCCTCAATCCCAGAACAGTTCAGGCTTTTCTCCGCAAAACTAGGATGCCAAAGAATTTCATGGGCAAGGAATCATTAGGAACTGACTGACATTCTAATTAGTTCTCTTCCTCGTCCTTTGTTTTTGTCAAAGACGGTGTTTCCCTGGACTGTGGAGAACAGGCCTAGCCAATTTTTCATCCTATTTGAATGTTTCTAGTCAAATTAATGCTTTATTGGTATAATTTCTTTGGATTCTTTCTTGGTTAATGATTTCTCAAAAGAGAAATTATCCTACCACAAAAGTGAGTGAAAACAAGCCCAACATCTTTTCTTTTACCCAGTTTTCTTTTAGGACCCAAGTCACTCCTGGCTATTTTCTCACACTAGGTGTTGGCCTTGGATGTGTCTGTTTTGGTATTAAAAACATCATTTAATTTCACATGCTGGCCTGTGGGGCTTGAATCTTTTTTTCTAGTCTGTTAATTGCTTTATGATAACGACTGTAATGAGAGAAAGGAGGTGAAGAGAGAAGAATTTGCCCCAGCTCTGTTTAAAGTTTAAAAAAGAAAAAAGATCCATGGGAAAATGGCTGTATAAAGTATGGGTCCCTGTGTCAAAGACCATATTCTGCCACCTGCTTGCTAAGTGACTCTTCCAGAAACTCAGCACTTTAGTAGAAACCCAACTACACATCATAGGTCTCTGACAAGCATCGACGAGGACAAGAGATCAGAGTCATGTGCATAACTCCTGTTCTTTTTCTTTGCTTTTATGGATGTGATCTCCAAGAAAAGTATAGTGAAAAACTCTAAACTGTTACCTTTAGTCAATCCCTTTGACATCACCTCTCGTGCTTAAAAACAGGAAAACATACCCCTAAAATTTATACCCTTCCATTTTGAAACAAAACCCAAACATTGATCCATCTTATTTTCTTTTCACCCTGAGCCATATTCCAAAGCATATTGTAACCCAGGTTCTGCCCCATCTCAGACACATGAAGTCAGACAATGAAAGATGCTCTAGGGATGGACATTAGGGCCTATGTTCAGTGACTGCCCTTATGTCCTGGTAGGTTGAGGATCACACTTCATTATCTAGAAAATAACTTATCAGTCCTTCAGAAGATTTCTTTGAATGTTAGTTGCATTTTCAAGTTTGCTCATTTCCCACCCTGATGTTTCATCTACAACATTGCTTACACTGGATTATTTCTATTTTTCCTATCATTAAATGGTAGTGCTGTAAATTTTGCAATTAATGTCAAATAAACTGCTTTAATTCATTGAGTATGGCTCCTTTTCCTTCTTTCTCTTTTGTTGGAAAGAACTGAGCACTTAGCTGGGTACAGTGGTGAGTGCCTATAACCCCAACTACTCAAGAGGCTGGGGCAAAAGAATCATTCATGCCCAAGAGTTCGAGACCAGCCTGGGCAACATAGTGAGACCTTGTATCAAAAAAATCAAGACGAATTTAACACTCTTCATCCTACTGCATCTCATTATATTAAAGAGCACTAGTTGTACTTAATGAGATGAAACTTTCACCTCTGATAGGATGCAAGACACATAATCAACAAATCTGTTGTCCTTGTTGTCAATCATATAAGGTTAGCGATTCTCCATAAATTACTTGGTTAAAACTTTGGAAATTTTATTTTTGTACAGGTTCTATGAGCTCACATGTGGCAAGTCAAAAAGGGGATCAGATTATTGTCACCCTTAGAAAAACCAAGAAATACGGACAAAATTGGAGGCAGAAGACTCACAGGAAATGTAGAATCAGAAGCTGGGCATGGTGGTGCACGCCTGTAATCCCAGCACTTGGTAGGCTGAGGCAGGAGGATCGCTGTGAGTTCAAGACCAGCTTAGGCTACATAGTGAGTTCCAGGCCAGTCTCAACTACATAGTGAGACCCTGTCTCAAAAAACAAACAAACAAAAAAAAAAAAGTAGAAATACCAAAAATTAGTTGTATAGCTTTTAAGAGTCATGCAAACTCTCTGGGTCTCAGTTTCTCCAATTATATAAGTTAAGGTTTAAAGTTATATAGAATATAAAGTCCTTTCCAACTTTTTGTTTTTCAAAAAGTTATGGAGACATTTCTATTTTTTGTACAGATAAGATTTTGGATTGTTATTTTTTTATAAACTAATGAATCAAAGAGTTTTTTCATTTTAAGTTTAGATATCCTCAAATTTCAAATAAGTCTCATTAAGTTAAGGTTTTGATCCAGCCCACCTGTCACTCAGCCCTTGAAGCACTGGTCCCTTTAGAGTGGTGATTGTCAACTCTGGCTATACGTTAGAGTTAGAATCACCCAGAGAGCTTTGAAAACATACTAAGTCCATCCTAGACCAGCCAACCTGATTCAATGTGAGTGAGCCTTGCTTGGCTTTTGCTACATAACAAACCACTCTAAAGCCTAGTGGCTTAAAAGAACAACTGTGTATCATATGGTATTCCATAAATACAAATAAATTTTGTGTGTAGATTAATGCTAAAAATTAAAAGTAATTGTAAAACATTTTAAAAGAGCAATTGTGTGTATACTTTATAAATCTTTCAGTTGTCTGTTTATGTTGATCCCAGCTGTGTGGTCAATCTCATCATGGGTGGACTCACATCTGCTGCCAGCTCCCTCACTGGCTGGGAGCTAGAAAGGTCAGTGGCCTTAATTTGAACAATGAGCTTTGTTATCTTTCATCTCCCACTGGGCTGTGCAGTAGGCTCCAGGGCTCAGGCAAAGTACATACAGCCCCCTGAAGCCTCAGCATAGAGCTGGCACAACCACTTTTGCTGAATCCTCCTCACAAGAAAATCAAAGTCCAGCCCAGATTCACAGGGAGAGGAATAGGAAGAGGTTCCATTTCTTAATGGGAAAGCAACAAATCACACTGTCAAAGTGGAGTTAAAGACTGCAGTATATTTTTTATTGTATCACAGTCCATATTTTTAAAAGCTCTTCCAGAGATACTGATATGCAGCTAAATTTACAAAACATAACCACACAGCCTACTGTTTCCCCACTTTTTCCATAACCCCAACCCTTATCTTTGTCAACTCTCTAATACTTTCATTGTGTAGTAGGACTCAATTTATGAAAACATTTTTACAACTTCTATACGGGCAAATAATTATTACCCATAGGCAGCGTTTATGCAAGTTGAAAAAAATCTCCCATGAACCAGAGTGAATTAGACACTTACGACAGAGTAGCACCTCAGAAAACAGTTGGATAAACATTCCCAGTTTAGGCCAAAGCTAAACTAGGGAATCACCACACCCTCTCCCACCTTTACTATCCCCAGCCTCCACTGTCACTCAGAAAATGAAACAGTGAGTACAGCTGACAATTTCAAGGCTAAGGGTTTCTGGTCTCAAATTAGTCCCTTCAGAATAACCAAAAACAGAGAAATATCATCATCTAGGAAAACCCTTGAAATGGCAGATTGGGCTCATTGGAGGAAAAAACTTCCTTGCTTTGGTAGCTCAATGACACGAGACTATCTATTTATCTAGCCTCAGGTTAAAGTTATTTGACGGTACAGAGAATCATTTAGTCAAAAGGCCCTACATTAATGGTTCAGCTGTTGCAAATCCCTTCTTACTTTTACTGCTCCCTGGACTCTTTCCTTAGAAAGGGCCTATATCCAAGGAAGTGAATCATTTGCAGGAAGAAAATTAAACACAGGAATAAATCCACGTAGAACCAGCAAGCACGAGGAAGCACTTATTAGTTCACATGGTTCACTGGCTGTAATTATTTCTAGAATTAATAGTGATGATGGTTGACTGGGAGTATAGTTCAGCAGTATCGTGCTTGCCTAGCATGCATGAGGCCCTGGGCTCCATCCCTAGCACCACAAACATAAATGAATAAATAAATAAATAAATGATGGTAGTAGCCAACTGTGATGGCAGCCACTATGCTGTCACGTCTACAATTATTCTTCATTGCCCTTCACATTAACCTCACAGGGTGCATATGTTAGAACAGGAGCCATTATTATTCCTCACCACAGATGCAAAAGCTGGGGTGCAGCAACATAAGGACCACATGGTAGCTCTAGCATCTGAACCCAGGATCGATCTTGTGCAACTCACCACCCAGTGTTGCACTTGGAAAGATGAAGATAAATCAGGAGTGCTTCATTTGGCTGGAATAAGACATATACCACCAGGTCTCTCCTGCTGTGCAGCCATAACTTCTGTATTATAAATACATGGTAAAAACAAACCAAAAAAACAAAAAAAAAAAAGCCAAGAGTTCAGAGAAATGAGGACCCTGCCAATCTGGGATGGCAACAACAACAACAACAAAACTAACAACAACAAAACCCTCTCATTTCATTATGATTTCCAAGTACTAGATTTGTTATTGTTAAATGGAACTGTCACAACTCAGTTCATGAGAGCAGATTCCATTCCTGCCCTCAGGAAGCAGACCTCAAATGTAACTGTTCTTCCAGTTAGTAATATTTAGATGTTTGAATCATGCCTCTATTTATACTTCTATCTGTAATTTGGAAGAAAAAACCCCCCAGAATTTTGCATCAGAAGACTTTAACTCATGTCTGAATTCCACCTCTTACTAATATGTACCCCTGAGAAAAACTTAAATTCTCTTCTATAAATTGAGTGAAATCAGCCTGGTTCACAAAGCTATTGTATCAAGAAGCTTGATATATATGGATACGAGCTCTCCCTATTATATTAAAGACAGCTATAATTTTATAAAAGAGAAACGTGGAGCTTGGGGAGATTAGATAACTTGCCCTAAGTGGCTCAGTAAAGCAACCAAGATTTGAGTCCAGGACTGTCAGACCCAAAACATGCCTGAAAGCTCATGAAAGTGTCCACTAATCATGGATTCCCCAAGTGAACAGAGAGACTTATGTTATAGCACTTGTGGCAAAGCACGTCTATGAATACCAAGTTACAGGCTGTTACTAAACAGTTACCCTTGACAGTAGAAGTATAACTGATAGAAAAATTTAAAAGCTTTTTGCTTCTGCCCTGAAAGGGCTATTCATATAGACTGTCAAGAACTGACTTAAGTTGATTTGGCCATGTCTGACATTTAGATTCTTTTTGGGAACTAATGGTAGCTACTCAAAGGTTTTGTGATGGACAAGATTTACTTGTTCTCTCACGAATCCCTGCCAGATCCTAAAGAAAGTAAGTCCAAGACTAAATGCTGCACATACAGAAGTTTATTTAACATATTTTAGTAGGAAATAGGCACAGAATCATGCATATCATCTGCCTCAAACATTCAGTGAAATCTGAGCCTTCTCTACTATTGGGGATTCTAGGCACACTCCAGATGCACCTAGTCACACTCCTGAGGCAGGCTCCCATGAGTGCTTGGGCAGCCTCAGACAGCAGGAAACCTCCTTGCCTAAGGACTGAACATAAGAACTTTTAGGATCAACTTCCTGAGTATCCCGAAGTAGGGCAGGCTAAAGTTTCCCCTGGAGTCTCATACCCTGTGCTGGCAATGCAGAAGGGCAGGGCTTCTCCAACCCACTGTCTTAGACACCTTTAATTTCACCAGTTACCAGAATCTGTTCATTACATTTATCACGATGATTAATAAGGGATTATCTTCACATTGAAACATACTTTTGGCATATGCTAATTAGCAGAGTTCAGTGTGACTGAGATGTAGGTGACTGAAGCATCAGCCACTGCCCTGGGGTGGGATTGCTCAAACAGGTGCTCGCTGATTCCCCAGGGGTGCATATTCTTGAATTAGGACATTCTAGATCCCTAGACCAAAGCTTGAGGAAACTGACATCTGAGACACAGCAAGCTGGCTATGCTGAGGTTGGTTTGAACAAGTCACAGCTGTTGAAACAGAAGTTCATACCTTGTAGAAAAGATTGAAAAGCATGTGTTAATTTCAATAGAAATAATGATAGCTTACGTTTGCATTGAAAAAATACTTTTCAGTCATTTATCTCATTTCCTCCTGTATCCTTTAGGGTAGGTATTATTATAATTGCTATTTGCACTGAATAATTAAGTGATAAAATGTATAACTATCTCCTTATTCATCTAACAGATTATACATATAGATATCTACTATGCACTAGATGTTATGCTAAATCCTTTTTAAGGCCTATCTCTTCTTGTTATCCCATGACTATATGAAGAAGTATTATGATTATCCCAGTTATGTTCATCATTTTCCTGCCTTTATCCCACCATCACCAAACACTTAACATTTAATATTTTAAATGTTTAATATTAATTAGCATTTTAAATGGCTTAAGCATTTTAATGCTAAAGGATGGGGTTTCCTCTTTGACAGAACCCAAGAACCAATTCCTAGATACACAATGTTGGTATATTGAAGATGAAATTTAAATCATCCTTCAGGTGGCACACCACCAGCCCCAGCGAGGAAGGCGAGATTTGGAAGGCAGCTCTGAGATCTGCTCTCCTGGCAGCCTCCTTGGGCCCATTTGGAGGGAACGGCTAGCGGCGCCCTCCCCTGCTTGCTCCGCCGACAGCTCCAGTAAGGAAGGTAGCCATGCCTCTGAAACCACCCCTCCCACCCTGCTCTCAGACCTCATGATTGGGCCAGTCCTTGGACCCACTCTGCAGAGGCAAAGGTGGCCCTAAAGGATATTTTTCTGAGCTCCCAACTTTGAACATCTTTAAAGAAAGGGCAGGGGAAACCTGTAATAGAACTGTGTGGAGTTCAACCATGCAGGTCAGGGAACTCAATTTAGGCCTGTGGCCTGAGGTCAGTCTGAGTCGCAGGGATGTGCCATTGGCTAGCTGAGATCAGGGGACTGGGGTCTGCACATGGCTGTGTAGATGGTATATTATGACAGCAGAGATATAGTCTAAAAAAGGCCCTTCAAATTCATTTTTTTCTTTCTTTTCCTCATTCCACTCTGCAAATTCTTTCTCTTTTCAGTCCTCTTTCTCCAACTCAGTCTCTTGCTCTACCATATTATCCCTCATGTCCTTTTCTGTTCCTGATACTGCCCTAACTCAGACTTCTTCTATCATTTTTTTTCTTTATGTTCTTTTCTTCTGTCATTTTACCTCACTCATGGGTCAATAGTTTCAAGGGAAAGTAAGCCCCTATTACTGTTAAGGGGATATATTCTTATCCTTCTTCTTGTACTCTGTCTATCCCTTTTGAATTTAATAGTTTTGTAAAGATTGTATGGGTCATTCTATGTCCTCTGGCTTCACTTGAAACCTTCTCCAATTCTTTCATTTATCTACTCCTCTCATCTCAACTCTGTCTAAGCCCCAATCCTAAATGGTAAAGATGCTATATTGAAAAGCATACTCACTGGGCTGCTTCTTGATTTTAATTTAATTCACATGGTTTAAAGGTGATAGATTAATTACTACCACAAGTGGTCAATTTGCACGTTATGCTTCATCCTATTGTGCTGTTGATTGTATCAATTGGGATAAAGGATTGCAATTGATTTCATGGGTTGTTTTCTCTGATATTATGAAAATGAGAATGTCTATGAGTCATTAGAGACTCAAAAGCTAAGCCACAATTATATCAGGAAGATTTAAGTAATAACCCAGAAATTAAACCAAGGATAACCCAACAACAAAAATAAAAATGAGAAAACACTTAAGCAAGACACAAAGACAGACTTCCAGTTCACCAATGGCAAACAGTAAGACAAATGAGGATGAAAAGGCTGATAGTGAACCAGCAGGACACCCTGAACCCATAGCACAGGAAATAACAAAACACATCAATCAGGCTCTAGAAAAGTTCAAAACAGAAATAATTTTCCAGATAACCACAGAGATGGTGAGCAAAATGGAAGTCATGATTCGAGATTCTAGAACAGAAACTGAGAAAAAAATAGATGAGCTCAGGACCATGATAGAGGCCATGAAAGCCCAGCATAAGAAAGAAATGGAAACAATCAATGTCCAACAGAGGAAAGAAATGGATTTCATAAAACAGATTCAAAAAGATATCCAGGAGATTAAAAACTCTATTGAAAGTGTACGCAACAGAATAAAAGATTGCAAAGATAGAATTTCAGATATACAAGATAGGATTGCAGTCAGTGACCATGAAAATAGAAGTCTCTTAAAAATAGTAAGGGATCATGAGAAATTGATCCAATAACTCCTAGATGATGCAAAGAAGAATAACATAAGACTGATAGGAATCCATGAAGGAGCAGGAGAAAATACAAATGACTTTAAAAAGCTGTTCAAAGAATTAATGACAGAAACTTCCCAAACAGGAGGGAAGAATTCGAAATACAGATAAATGAGGCATATAGAACTCCAACTAGCCATGCTCAAAAACAATATACATCTAGACATATAATAATCAAGATCCCAGAAACCCAACAGAAGAACAAAATACTACAAGCAGTAAGAGAAAAGAAACAAATCACATGCAAAGGAAAGCCCACTAGAATCACAGCACACTTTTCAACACAAACCCTCAGGTCAAGGAAAGCCTGGAGTGAGATATTTCAAGTCCTAAAAAAAAAAATAACCTCCAACCTAGACTGATGTATCCTGCAAAACTCTTTCAAAATGGATGGAGAAATAAGATACTTCCATGACAAAGAACACCTGAGAAACTTCATGAACAACAAACCAGCACTACAAGGAATTCTAAACAAGACCCTAGAATAAGACAATGAAGGTCACAACACCATAAGGCCCAAAAGACCAAATAAAATAGGCATGGCAAGAAACTAAGAAGAGAGGGGAGAACAAGTAAAAAGAGTCAACAAAAGGACAATAACATGACAATAATAAGTCAGAACATATCAGTTATAACCATCAATGTTAATGGCCTCAATTCACCAATCAAGAGGAATAGACTGGCAGAATGGATTAAGAAGCAAAATTCAACAATATATTGTATACAAGAAACACACCTAGTGCAAAAAGAAGCCCAAAGACTGAAAGTGAAAGAATGGAAAACAATTCTCCATCGGACAGGAGTCCAGAAAAAAGCAGGGGTAGCAATCTTATTTGCAGAAAAAGTAAATTTCAAACCAAAACTGATTAAAAGAGACAAACAAGGCCACTACATTCTTGTACATGGAACAATTCAAGAGGAAGAGATGATAATCATAAACATATATGCACCAAATATTAATGCCCCCAACCATATAAAACAAATATTAAGTAACATGAAACACCAAATAACCACTAATACAATTGTAGTGGGGGATCTAAATACCCCACTATCACAAATAGACAGATCATCTAGGCAGAAAATCAACAATGAAATACTAGAACTCAACCAAGCTTTTGAACGCATGGATTTAATAGATGTCTATAGAATGTTCCACCCCACAACATCAGAATATACATTCTTTTCGGCTGCACATGGATCATTTTCCAAGATAGACCACATATTGGTTCACAGAACAGGTCTGAGTAAATGCAAAAGAATCAAAGTTATCCCCTGTATATTATCAGATCATAGTGCATTCAAGCTGAGATCAATAGCCCAAGAAACTGTAGGAACTTCACAAACACATGGAAATTGAACAACACTCTCTTGAACAATCAATGGATCACAGAGGAAATTAAAGAAGAAATTAGACAGTTTTTACAAATAAATTATAATACCAATACAACAGTTAGGAATCCATGCGACACAATGAAAGCAGTTCTACATGGAAAATTCATAGCACTGAATGCCCACACTAGGAAAACAGAGTGAGCTCAGATAAATAAGCGAATGATGAATCTTAGACTACTAGAAAAAATACAGCAAGAAAAACCCAAAGCTCGAACAAGAGAGGAAATTATAAAGATTAGAGCAGAAATCAATGCAATGGAAACTAAGAAAATGATACAAAAAATAAATGAATCAAAGAGTTGCTTTTTTTGAAAGAATAAATGAAATCAATAAGCGCTTTGCTAATCTTATCAAAAAAGGAAAGAAAAGGCTCAGATCCATGCAATCAGGAATGAAAAAGTTAAAAGTCAAAACAGATCCAACAGAAATCCAGAGGATCATTAATACCTACTTTGAGAAACTATACTCTAATAAATTGGAAAACACAGAAGAAATGGACAGATTTTTAGATACTTATGAATTACCAAAGTTGAAAAAAGAAGATAAAAACATTATAAACACCCCAATTACAGTCAGTGAAATTGAAAATGCAACTAAAAATTTACCAACAAAGAAAAGCCCAGGTCCTGATGGATTCACCACTGAATTTTACAAGACATTTAGAGAAGAACTACTGTCTTTACTCTTCAAACTTTTCAATGAAATTGAAAGGGAAGCAACACTTCCAAATTCATTCCTGGAAAAAAGTATCACTTTGATTCCCAAACCAGGGAAAGATATAACTAAAAAAGAGAACTACAGGCCAATTTCCTTAATGAATATAGATGCAAAAATCTTCAATAAGACACTAGCAAACAGAATACAGAGGATCATCAAGAAGATCATACATACTGACCAAGTCGATTCATTCCAGGGATGCAAGGATGGTTCAACATACATAAGTCAATAAATATAATACACTATATTAACAAAGTCAAGGACAAAAACCATATGATCCTCTCGTTAGATGCAGAAAAAGCATTTGACAAAATTCAACACCCATTCATGATAAAAAAAAACCTGCCAAAAAATTGGAATAGATGGTCTATATCTCAACTTAATAAAGGCTATCTATGAAAAATGAACAGCCAACATCACATTAAATGGCCAAAAACTGAAAAATTTCATGTTATAATCAGGAATAAGACAAGGATGCCCTCTATCACCACTCCTCTTCATTGTAGTTCTGGAACATTAGCCACAGCAATTAGACAAGACAAAGAAATTAAAGCAATAAAGATAGGAAAGGAAGAAGTTAAACTGTCATTATTTGCTGACAATATGATACTCTACATTAAAGACCCAAAAAAACTCCACCAAAAGTCTTCTAGACTTCATTGACAGATTCAGCAGAGTAGCCAGATACAAGGTGAACACCCAAAAATCAATAGCCTTCTTGTACACAAATAACAGACTCACTGAGAGAAAAAATAGGGAAACAATTTCTTTCACAATAGCATCCAAAAAAATTAAGTATTTAGGGATCAATCTAACAAAAGAAGCAAAAGACCTCTACACTGAAAACTATAGCACTCTGCAAAAAGAAATCAAAGAGGATATAAGAAAATGGAAAGATATCCCCTGCTCCTGGGTAGGACGAATCAACTTAGTGAAAATGGCCATACTGCCAAAACTGCTATACAGATTCAATGCAATACTGATTGAAATTCCAACAGTATATTTCACATACTAGAAAAAAGAATACAAAAATTTATTTGGAACCATAAGAGACCTAGAATAGCAAAAGCCATCCTAGACAACAGACACATGGCAGCAGGTATAATAATTCCCAATTTGAAACTATATTTCAAAGCCACTGTGATAAAAACAGCATGGTACTGGCAAAGAAACAGGCCTGAGGATCAGTGGAACAGATCGGAAGACACAAAAATAAATCCAGATGTACTGAGCCACCTCATCTTTAACAAAGGAGCTGACCATACCCACTGGAGGAAAGATAGCCTCTTTAATAAATGGTGTTGAAAAAACTGGATTTCAACCTGCCAAAGATTAAAACTGGACCCTTATCTTTCACCATGTACTAAATTAAAATCCAAGTGGATTAAAGATCTAAATATTAAAACAGAAGCACTAAACCTGCTGGAAGATAAGTTAGGCAGAACTCTTGAAGACATTTGCATAGGAAAAGACTTTATGAACAAATCCTCAGTAGCACAGGAACTAGCAGAAAGAATCAACAACTGGGATCTCATCTTATTAAAATGCTTCTGTACTGCAAAAGAAACCATCAACAGAACTAAGAGACAACCTACAATTTGGGAAAAGTTTTTACCAGCTGCTCCTCAGACAAAGGACTATTATCTAGAATAGATAAAGAACTCAAAACAACCAGCCCCCCGCCAAATATAAAGATCCAATTCAAAAATGGGCATCTGAAATGAACAGACATTTCTCAGACAAAGAAGTAAAAGCAGCAAGCAAATATAAGAAAAAATGCTTCACATCACAGGTCATTCAAGAGATGCAGATGAAAACAACACTGAGATTCCACCTCACCCCACAAAGAATGGCTGCTATCAAGAAATCACACAATGACAAATGTTGGCGGAGAAAGGAACCCTTCTCCACTGTTGGTGGGAGTGCAGACTGGTGCAAACACTGTGGAAGTCAATATGGAGATACCTCAAAGAGCCGGGACTAGAGGTTCCATTTGACCCAGCCATCCCTCTGCTGGGTATCTTTCCAAAAGAATTAAAAGAATCATATCACAGTGATTTATGTGCACCCATGTTTATAGTGGCACAGTCTGTAATAGCTAAAACTTGGAAACAGCCCATCTGCCCATCAGTTGGAAACTGGATAAAGAAAATGTGGTTTTTCTATAAAATGGAATATTACTCAGCCACAAAGAATGAGAAATTAAATTCGTTCATAGTAAAATGGATACATATTGAGGATATACTCCTAAGAGCAATAAATAATTCACATGTTGAAATACTGAATAGTTTCTCTGGTGTGAATAAACTGTAATAGTACATAAGATCCTATTGAGACAACTGATGTGAAATAGGAAGAAAAAGGCTCAAGGTATAGGGAAAGCGGGAAGGGTAGGGGAAAGGTAATATGGGAAAAGAAAAAAATGTGAGAAAATGAAAAGATGGAAATAAAGTGTTTGTAAATGGGGAGGGTAGGAGGGGGTGAAGGGAGGGCAGGGACAAGGGGGAAAATGAGAACCAAGAACTGTCATGTAAAAGTACAAGATCCCAGTAATGAATGTAACTGTACTATATACCTAAAATGTACCAATAAACTCAATTTTAAAAAATCATCATTCAGTTTTTAGGCCACGTGTAAAGTTTAACATATGTATGATGTCTATACTGCATTCGAATCGCTAGTTGACAGCTTATACTTCTCAAAACTCATGCTGTTATGTATACAATCTGAGTTTCTATATGTCAAGTTAGTGAGTCTTGCTCTGTTACTCCAAAATAAAGGAAAGGATTTCTTTTTTCCAGTGCCAGTACCATTTGAGCTAATCACTCAAGGTAAATACTTTACATTTTATTTATTTGTTTGTTTGTTTGTTTGTTGGGTACCAGAGATGGAACTTGGGACCTTGTGCTTGTGAGGTAGGTGGTGGAATCACTGAGCTAAATCTCCAGCCCATTACTTTACATTTGAAAGCTGAAACCGGCAGCAACCCCATGGGAAACCAGGCAAAGTGCTGAGTTTTAAATATAGACTTTTAAAATGAACTGTTCTCTTTTTGGAACTAGAATTAGAATAGTTAATATTCATCTACTAACCATTATTATGTTTACATTATTGTTGCTACTGTGATAATAGAGTTTTATTTATTTTTATGCCAGAAGTTTTTTTAATATTGTGAGAACACATTTAGTCAGTTTGGGTTTTGTCAATCCTGTTATGCTTGTCTTTGGAATATCTTTCACATATTCAAGGTTTGTAGCTGAAAAGTTTATTGTAAAAAAAATCAAAAACAAAAAATGTACTGTTTTTACAGAATAAATTTATTGGAATGTGAAAATAAAGAAATAAAGGAGCTGGTGTTGACAGAAACAAAGTTAACTGCTGCAGGTCATACACTAGGCTGGCTGACTCCAGGGTTAAGCTTGTATTTGTGTGTTGTTTCCTTAGATGCACATCTTGGGACTCCTACTCCTGTGCTCTGACAACCAGACATCCTGGATGCTGAGCAGCTGAGATGGGTAAAAGTAAAGGTAACTAGTTTAAATACTCCCCAACATCTCCTCTAGGGCAACTCACAGCTGGAATCCTGGGCTTTATGGCCACTCAAAGCTTACTCACGTTGCCAAGTCTTCCCATGGTTTGGGACATTCCAAGCAATGAGAAGCATATAGAAATACAGGTAAAGTTTCAGTGATGGATGTGTATACTCAATTTAGCTATGAAAATGAAAATTTAAAAATTACTAAGAGGTGCCAAATGGAAACCACAAAGAAAGAACTTGGTATTGCTAAGAACCACCAAGTTATTACCCACAGATCACTTCCTCATACACCTCCTGCAGGTAGATTTTGGCAACCTAGTGTGTTTGCCCTAAAACCCCCACTTATATGTCTCCCCAATTTTACCCAGGGACCACTCTCCCCTCAAAAGCAAACACTAACCTAGGAAGAGAAAGGTGACATGAGGGAATGTGAAAGACTCGTTATTTCTCCAAAACTAGCTGGTTAAACAGAAGAAGACTGGGATATCATGGAATGCTAAAATTATGCCTCTGTCCAGTTCCCCAATATAGCTAGATGGGATTATTTAAGATCAGAAATAAAAAATTTAGAAGCTCAATATTCTTTAGATAAGATTTAAACTGAATTAAGAATGCAAGGAAGCAGCTTATTGGTGAGGCCCCTGGGTTCCATCCCCAGCATGGCAAAAACAAAAAATTTTGTCCTAGCTACCCAGGAAGGAAAAGTGGACAAGAGTTGAAGGTTCCCAGCATTATAGGTCTCTCAGGAGGCTGGGAAGCAGAGCAGTGAGTCAGGATGTCCCCAAGAGCAGCCAGGCTCTGGTGGACTTGTCCGTGCATCACTATGAGGTGGGGGCATCAGTGAACATGGTGTGCAAGCTGAGCCGGGCGTAGAGTGAGACTGGAAAACAGCGGCTATGCAAAGAATCAACAACTGGGATCTCATCTTATTAAAAGCCTTCTGTACTGCAAAAGAAACCATCAACAGAACTAAGAGACAACCTACAATGTGGGAAAACATTTTTACCAGCTGCTCCTCAGACAAAGGACTATTATCTAGAATATATAAAGAACTCAAAACAACCAGCCCCCACAAATATAAAGACCTAATTCTAAAATGGGCATCTGAAATGAACAGGCATTTTTCAGACAAAGAAATAAAAGCAGCAAGTAAATATATGAAAAAGTGCTCCACATCACTGGTCATGCAAGAGATTCAGATGAAAACAACACTGAGATTTCACCTCACCCCACAAAGAATGGCTGCTATAAAGACATTACACAACAACAAATGTTGGCGGGGTTGTGGGGAGAAAGGAACCCTTCTCCATTGTTGGTGGGAGAGTGCAGACTGGTGCAACCACTATGGAAATCAATATGGAGATACCTCAAAGAACTAGGATTAGAGGTTCCATTTGAAACAGCCATCCCTCTGCTGGGTATCTTTCCAAAAGAACTAAAAGAATCATATCACAGTGATATATGTGCACCCATGTTTATAGCGGCACAGTTTGTGATAGCTAAAAATGAGAAAGTAGATTCATTCATAGGCAAATGGGTACATTTTGAGGATATACTCCTAAGTGAAATACGTAAGTCACACATATGCAAATACCGAATAGTTTCTCTGATGTGAAAAACTAAAATAGTACTCAAGATCCTAACGGGATAATTAGCAACGTGAAATAGGAAGAAAGGGACCGACAGTGTAGGGACAGTGAGAAGGATAGGGAAAGGGGAATAAGGGAAAAGGAAAAAAATATGAGAAAATGTAAAAATGGAATTAAAGTGTTTGAAGGTGGGGAGGGGAGGAAGGGGAAAAAATGAGAACCAAGACCTGGCATGTAAAGGTACAGGATCCCAGTAACGAATGTAACTGTACTGTCTACCTGGAATGTACCAATAAATTTAATTTAAATTTTTTAAAAAAGAAAACAGCTGCTATGCTTCAGCACATCCCCTAGAACTGAAACCTTCTGTTTGTTCAGGGTGATAGGATCACATGATGAGCAAGACTGGCAGATGTCAAAGGAAGAAGTGTGAAAGCAAGTTAACAGCAGACAAGCTCTTCAAAGATCATGACCCTGCCTTCCAGCACCCAGTCTCAGTGGCCAAGGCTCAGTCCTGTTTCCTCCCACTGACCCTGAGGATGTGACCAGTTGTCTGAAAGAGGGTTTCAGGGTGCACATTAGCTTTCTCTTGCTGCACTGCGAATTCTCACAAACTCAGCAGCTTAAAATAACATGCATTTAATAGTTTACTGCTTCCACAGTCCAGGAGCTGGGGCTCGGCTCAGCTGGGTCATCAGCTGTCTGCCCAGGCTGAACTCAAGGTATGGGTCAGGGCTGCTTTTCACTGAAGCTCAGCATCCTCTCAAAGCTTATGTGGCTGTTGACAGAACTCAGTTTCTTGTGACGGGAGGACTGAGGGCCTGATTTCTTCTGGCTATTAGGCTAGGGCTGCTCTAGCTCCTGCAGGTAGATCCCAGTTCCTTGCCACATGATTTTCTCACAGCCTGGCAGTTCACTGCTTCAGACCCAGCAGGAAGAGTCTCTCCTTCTGTCTGCTAGAAAGGAGTCTCAAAGAATGTACCTTAGTCACACAGTGTCATCTGATTACTGGGCCATAACCTATTAGCTAGAAAGAAGGCACAGGTCTTATCCACATTAAGGACAAGCAATTGCACAAGAATTTGATTAAGGGGTAGGAGAGGCTCATCCTAGAATTCTGACTATCACAGCTGAGACATGGAAATGAAGGAAATTTCTGCTGTGTCATCTTTATACAGCTACCCTTTGGCTCTTTCCTGGGTATCAGCAATAGTGATACCCAAAGCCTTAGGAAATGATAAGCTTAAGGGTTGGTTGATGGAAGGCCTGAAGTGGGACCTGTGAACACAACCTATGCCCATTTCCCCACATGGATATGTCATGTGAGTAAACATGAAGAAAGAGAAACATGAAGTCATTAATACCCCAGTTTCATCCCAGTTCTTCCACTTAATAATGCACAGTTAAACAGCTGTCTAATCCTGATTCCTTACTTGTAAACTGGATGTAATAACAGTAATCCACAGGGCTTCTGGTTGGATTGAATAACATAATGATATCATGCAAGCTGCAAAATGTGATAGAAATACAGAGCATCTTTAGCTTGTGTTTTCCATTGAGTTAAGTGCAGTACACAGAACCCAGTCATGATATCTGAGCAAGAAGGGAATTAATGCAAGGAACTGACATTGGCTGGACCTGCAGGAATAACCTTTAGAATCCCACAGAGTGAGTCCCCTACAGAGAGTCTCCCACGGGGACCACTGAGTTCAGAAATCATGTGCTGCACTACCTCCTACCCCTTGCACTCTTGGAGCAGGAATCAGGCAGGATTAAGAAAAATAATCCATTGCTTCTGCCACAAATGTATCTTGATATCCCGAAAGCATTCACTATGGCCTTGCTTTGCTAGCAGAAATTATCAAAAAGGGGGAAAGAAGACAGCTTCTGATTCAGTTCTGCTTTCTCATGTAGCTACATCTAATTAGAGGAACCACATTCATTTGCAGAACCCTGAGGGTGAGTATGAGAAACATGGGTTTTTCATTGTCAAGCTCTCCAATGAGGATACAATGGAGGCTGAGCAAACACACTGTGCAAAGTGTACCAAGTGTCAAAAAGCAAGAATGACAATAGGATCTGGGCATCTCTTACTCTTCTGTTTTTGGGGGCTTTTTTGTTTGTTTGTTTTGCTTTCTCCACTTTTCCTTAGTCTCTGCTTTTTTAGTTCAAAAACTGTCCCCCCATTTGTGAGGCTGTAAGAATTATCCATCTGTATCATCCTTACTGTATTTCTACAGGTTTCTGAGCTTAGAAAATTCAAATCCAATGTCTTTGATACTCAGGTTAATTCATTCCTTCTTTCTTCAGGAAATTAGAAACCCAAAAGAGAAGCAGGAAGGAGAAAACAGTAGAATAAGAAACAGCCCCCAAAATGATTTCTGTGTTCTTGCTTCTTCTATGGGGCTCAACTCTTTGGAATGTTGTCTATAACTGAAATGGACTCTTTACCAAGCTGCTAAGATGGTCGTTTGATGGGAGGCCTGGATACACTGCACCCTAAAGTTACCCACAGAGTCTCAACCTGAGAGAGAGTCAGAAAAACCTTGAGAATCAGCCCACCAGCCAGACTACAAGGATAAAAGTTTTTTGGGAGACAATATTTAGATTTTTTAAAGCAAGCTATTTACAATCCTAATTATGAGTAGTAAATAAGCAATTAAGGAAACTGGTAATTAGCTAATAAACAAGTTTTGAAAAAAATTTTTGAAGGAAATTGTTACTGTATTAGTTTCCTGAGGTTGCTATAACAAAAATATCACCAACTGGGTGGTTTAAATGACAGCAATTTATTTTCTCACAAATGTAGAGGCCAGAAGTCTGAAATCGAGATGTGGGAAGGGCTATATTCCCTCTGAAGGTGCTCAAGAAGGATCTGTTCTAGGCCTCTCTCCTGGATAGTGGTGGCAGCAATATTTGGCATTCCTTGGCTTATAGACACAACAGTCTGACTTTTGCCTTCACCTCTTCATCCAAAATTCTTCTTTTATAAGAATATAATAACATTGTATTAAGGATTCATTCTACTACCTTATGACTTCATCTTCACTACTTATATCTGCAGCAACCCTACTCCACATAAGTTCATATTCTTAGGTTCTGGGGGTTAGGATGACAACATTTGACTGCAGGAGGCACAATTCAACATCAGAGCTGCACCCAAGAACAGCTGCACCTCTAAATTTGCCTTCACTGTTACTCTAACAACAAAACCCAAGAGTCCTCTTATGGATTAAATGTTACAAAGTTATAGTGTTTGTAAGGCTTAAATTTTGTGAGTATTAAAAAATGTCAGGGTAGACACCAGTAGCAAAATACAGCCTCAAAGAATCAGACAGGAATGGATAGGAAAAGTAAAAGCTACAGAAATGTTGGAGAAACCAAGAACAATGCAAAGAAAAGAAGGGAGTCATTTGGAAAGCTGATCCCCAGAGAGAAAGACCTGTGACCACTAACACAAGGTAAGCCCACAGAGAATCAGCAGCCCCAGAGAGAAATAACATACAAGACCAGCAGTGCTACCCCTAAGAAAAGCCCAGAGGTGTTGTAAACTGCTAAGAAAGTGAATCCTTTCATATGGCAGTCTAGATTTGGGGAAGAAACCTAGTGCCTGCCATATTTGAAAGAGTTGAATCAGGAGCCATTTTCAGAAGAGGTTAATAATTTAAGATTGAGTTATAGAACAACTCTATTTCAGGGTTTCTGGTGTTACTCTACCACAGTGACTGGGTAGGAAACAGCCACAAGAGAGAGTAGTGGACATTGCGCAAGCTAGGCTGAGATTCCCCTGAGAAGTTTAAGTTTGGGCTGGGAAGGATGTAGAAGTACCGCCCCCTCTGCTAAGAATCCAGGAATTTAGTGGCTATTTACTGGATGAAAATATTTGGTCTATGTTTGGGTCTAAGTTATAGTTATAGATCTCTGGTCTGTGTTAAGGGTGGTACAGTGCTAGCTTCTATTGGTTCTTAGTGTATGTCAAAATTTAGTCTGTCTGACTCTATTATTGTTGCTGATTTTGTTGCTATTTCCAGGATGGCAAAGTTATTGGTATTAATTGGTTTTTACTGTATGACAATATTTATTTTGTATTTGTGTCATCAATACTGCAGCTCATTTCCAGAAAACTGGATAATGGGCCAATTTCACTGCACCCTTCCCTCCCAAATTAACAGAACTGGTTGGATCCTGGGAGAGAGGCAAATGCCAATAGTTAGTTTTACCCAGAAGACACCACTGAAAAGCAAAAACTAACTAAAGATATCTCCCTACAAGCAATAAAATCTTTCCACTATAATCAACGTATAAACCTGTAAATCAACCAGTGCATGTGTGTGTGCGTGCACACACACACACACGCACACCATCAGAAAGACAAGTCAAAAAAATGCCTCTGAAAACTTCCAAATCCACAAATGCTGATCCATGGGGCATCAAAGGGGAGGAAGTCAAAAGCTAAAGAGCTGAACTATACAAAGTGATAGAGAGAGAGAGAGAGAGATCACAAAGAAAACAGATCAATAAGGTGCTTGACCAGATCAAAGATGATATAACTCAACAGATGATGAGTATAATGAAACAATCAGCAAACTTATAGAATATACTAATAAAAAGTTAGCTGAGATAAATAAATGACTAAAATCTTGAATAGTCTGTTTAGCAAAGAAAGAAAATCTATGAAAAAAGATCCAAACAGAAATCCAGGAGAGTAAATGAATATATGGATATATGGGTAACAGAAGTGACCATTGTGAAGACAGAATATATGAAGTAGAAGATGGGGCTGACACAGGTGACTGTATACTCAGAAGTACTGTAAAAGCAAGAGAATATGGAAAATTGGTCCAAACAGCTGCTAGATTACAATGGCTAATTTAAGAGTAATTGGAATCAGTAAATTATCAAAAGATAGCAAAGATGGCATAAAAAGTTGTTTACAAAAATAATAGCAAAATCTTTCCAAATATAGGGAAATAATTTAACATACAGGAAGTAAGTTTCCAACTTACAAATATTCAAGTTGCAAACTTTCATAGGTATATTATATAAGACTCACTTTGTCAGACTTAGGAATAAATCTGACTCACAAATGTTCTCCCAGAACAGAACTTGTTCATAAGTCAGGGACTTTCTGTATAGACCCCTAAATAGCCATGAAATTCAGAAAATAATTTTTCCATAACGCATCACAGTCAAAGTCTCACAAAGACACAAGGACAAAATCTTAAAAGCTGTGATAGGAAAGCAACAAATTGTTTATCAAGGTAAACCTATTAAAATTACAACAAACTTAAATCTTAAAGGCCAGGAGAGCCTGAAGTGAAGTGTATCAAACCCTACAAGACAACAACTTTCAACTATGACTGATATATCCCATAAAACTATCTTTCATAATTGATAGAAAAATAAAGTAGTTCTGTGATGAAGAGCACTTTAGGAAATTTATGACCACCAAACCAGTGCTCAAAAAAAATTCCCAAAAATATCCTTGAAGGAGACAATGAAGCCAACAATGCCAAAAAGTCTAATGGGATGAATACATCAGGCAGAGTGAAGCAAGAACAAAAAGAAATAAGGAACCGGAAAACAATGCAATGATAGGAATAAGTCAATACCTTTTAGTAAGAATTCTGAATGCAAATGGTCTCAACTTCCCAGTCAAAAGACAGACTGGTAATTTGGGTCAAAAATACTCAATGAGGGGCCAGGGATTTAGCTCAGTGGTGCTGCTGCCTGCTTCGCAAGCGCAAGGTACCAAGTTCGATTTCTGGTA
>NW_022900942.1:27998202-28016864 GCF_012274545.1 Fukomys damarensis | reverse complement strand
AAAAAAAAAAAAAAAAAAAAAAACCCAGTGGTATGTTGTGTGAAAGAAATAAACTTAATCCAAGAAGCCAAATCAAATTAAACTTAATCCAAAAATCAAAGTATGGAAAACATGCAACAGGAGCCTGTCAGCAAACAGGAATAGCTATCCTATTTTCAGAAAAACATAGACTTCAAGACAAAACTGACTCTTTTTTAATATTTAGATCTTCAATCCACGTGGATTTTAGTTTAGTGCATGGTGAAAGAAAAGGGTCTAGTTTTAATCTTTGGCAGGTTGAAATCCAGTTTTTTCAACACCATTTATTAAAGAGGCTTTCTTGCTTCCAGTGGGAATGGTCATCTCCTTTGTCAAAGATGAGGTAGCTGAGTACATCTGGAGTTGTTTTTGTGTCTTCCAATCTGTTCCACTGATCCTCAGGCCTGTTTCTTTGCCAGTACCATGCTGTTTTTATCACAGTGGCTTTGTAGTATAGCTTCAAATTGGGAATTGTCATACCCACCGCCATGTCTCTGTTGCCTAGGATGGCTTTTGCTATTCTAAGTCTCTTATGGTTCCAAATGAATTTTTGGACTATTTTTTCTAGTTCTGTGAAATATACTGTTGGAATTTCAATCAGTATTGCATTGAATCTGGACAGCAGTTTTGGTGGTATGACCATTTTCACTATGTTGATTCTTCTACCCAGGAGCAGGGGATATTTTTCCATTTTCTTATATCCTCTTTGATCTCTTTTTTTCAGTCACTAAATTTTCTGGAAGATAAGTTAGGCAGAACTCTTGAAGACATTGGACATGGGAAAAGACTTTATGAACAAATCCTCAGTAGCATGGGAACTAGCAGAAAGAATCAACAACTGGGATTTCATCTTATTAAAAAGCTTCTGCACTGCAAAAGAAACCATCAACAGAACTAAAAGACAATGTACAGTGTTGGGAAAAAATTTTACGAGCTGCTCCTCAGACAAAGGACCATTATCTAGAATATATAAAGAACTAAAAAAAAAATAAAATCAGACTCCCCCAAATATAAAGACCTGATTCAAAAATGAGCATCTGAAATGAACAGACATTTTTCAGAAAAAAAAGTAAAAGCATCCAGTAAATATATAAAAAAATGTTCCACATCACTGATCATTCAAGAGATGCAGATGAAAACAACACTGAGATTCCACCTCACTCCACAAAGAATGGCTGCTATCAAGAAATCAACCAATAATAAATGTTGGCAGGGTTGTGGGGAGAAAGGAGCACTTCTCCATTGTTGGTGCGAGTGCAGACTGATGCAACCACTATTGAAATCAATATGGAGATACCTCAAAGAGCTGGGATTAGAGGTTCCATTTGATCCAGCCATCCCTCTGCTGGGTATCTTTCCAAAAGAATTAAAAGAATCATATCACAGTGATATATGCACACCTATGTTTATAGCGGCACAGTTTGTAATAGCTAAAACTTAGAAACAACTCATTTGCCCATCCGTTGGAGACTGGATAAAGAAGATGTGTTTTTTTTCTATAAAGTGGAATACTACTCAGCCATAAAGAATGAGAAATTATTTATTCATAAGAAAATGGATACATATTGAGGATATACTCCTAAGTGCAATAAATAACTCACACATGTGTAAATACCAAATAGTTTCTCTATTTGTGTGAATAAACTGTAATAGAACATAAAATCTGTAATAGAACATAAAATCCTAATGATATAATTGACAATGTGAAATAGGAAGAAAAGGGCTAAAGATGTAGGGAATGTGGGAGGGATAAGGGAAAGGTAATAAGGGAAGAGAAAAAAAACATGAGAAAATGAAAATAAGGTATTTGTAAATAGGAAAGAGAGGATGGGGGAAAAGAGAGTGAAGGGATAAGGGCAAAAAATCAGAACCAAGACCTGTCATGTAAAGGTACAAGATCCTAATGATGAATGTAACTGTACTGTATACTTAAAATGTACCAATAAACTCAATGAGAGAAAAAAATGTTTTAAAAAGACAAAATTGATCAGAAGAGGCAAAGAAAGTCACTACATATTGGTAAAATGAACAATTCAAAAGGAAGAGAAAATAATTATAAATATATATGCACTGAACACTAGCACACCCAATTTCATAAAACAAACATTACAGGATAAGCATCAATTTAACTGTATTGGGGAACCTTAATACCTCATGTATCAAGTAGATCAACTAGACAAAAAATAAACAAGTAATATCAGAGTTGAACCACACCTTCAAACAAATAGACTTAATAGTTAAGTCCACATAACAAAAGAGTGTTCCACCTAACAAGAGAGTGCACATTATTCCTAGCAACATATTGAACTTTCTCCAAAATAAAACACATACATACTAGCCCATAAAGCAGACTTAAGTATAGAAGAATCAAATTTATCACATGTGAGTGAAGGGAGGGCAGGGACAAGGGGAAAAATGAGAACCAAGACCTGTCATGTAAAGGTACAAGATCCCAATAATGAATGTAACTACTGTATACCTAAAATGTACCAATAAACTCAATGAAGAAAAAAAAATTGTCACATGCATATTATCAGATGATAGCCCAGTGAAACTAGAAATGAAAGGCAAAAGAAACTGCAGAAATTATATAAATACATGGAAAATTAAAAATACACTCAGATAATCAGTGTATCACAGAAGAAATTACATAGTTCCTAGAACCAAATATCAGTACCACATAACAAAATCTATGAGACACAATGAAAATGGTTCTAAGAGGGAAGAGTACAGCTGTGAATGCCCACAGCAGAAAAATAGAGCAAGCCCAATTAAATAACCTAATGATGCACTTCAAAGTCCTAGAAAAACAGGAACAATTTAAATCCAAAGCTAGTACAAGGAAAGAAGTTATGAAGATCAGAGCAGAAATTAATTCAATTGAGATGTAAAATAATGCACAGAATGAATGGATCAAAGAGCTGGTTTTCAAAAGAGTAAACAAATTTGACAAACCTTTCACAAATCTTACCTTTTTAATAAAAAAAAGGACAGAAATAAAAGACCCAAATCAATACAGTTGGAAATTGAAAGGGCAAATTCACAGAGGATACCATCAAAATCCAGATTATTAGTAACTACTTTGAAAACATGTACTCCAATAAATTGGGGATTCAAGAAGAAATGAGCAGATTCCTAATACATACGAATTCCCAAAACTTGACCAAGAAGATATAAAAACTCTGAATAATCCAATAACAGGCAATGAAATTGAAGTAGTAATAAAAAATTTACCAACTAAGAAAAGCCTAGGACCTAATGGATTCACTACTAAATTTTACAAGAACTTCAGGGAAGATCTAATGCCAATACTCCTCAATGAAATTGAAAGGAAAGGAGTATTCTTAAAAGCATTCCTGGAAACTAGCATTATTATTATCTGATTGAAAAGTCAGAAAAGGGCCCAAATGAAAAAGAAAACTACAGGCCAATCTCTTTAATGAGCATACATACAAACATCCTCAACAAGATACTGGCAAAAAGAATGCAATAAATCATCAAAAAGATCATACATCATGACCAAGTAGATTTCATCCTAGGAATATAAGGATGGTTCAAAATATGCAAACCAATAAATGTAACATATTACATAAGCAGAAGTAAGAACAAAAATTACATGATCATCTCAATAGACTTAGAAAAAGCCTTTGATAAAAGCCAATACCCTTTCATTATAAAAACCCTGAAGAAAACAGATATTAAAAAACCTTATCTCAATTGGATACAAGCCTTTTATGACAAATCTACTGCTCACATCCTATTGGGAAGAAAACAAAAATGTCCATCATCACTACCACTGTTCAATATAATAATCAAAACATTAGACAGAGCAACGAGGCAAGAAAAAGAAATAAAATAGATATGTATAGGAAAAGAAGAGTCAAATTGTCATTATTTGCAGATGACATGATCCTTTACATAGAATACCCCAAAAATTCCATCAAAGGACTCCTATAATTAATAACCAAATTCAACAATGTATCAAGATACAAAATCAACACACAAAAATCAATAGCATTCCTGTACATGAATAATTTCATTAACTCATCAAGAAAGAAATTAGAAAAACAGTACCTTCTCAATAGATTAAGAAAAACTGAATACTTAGGAATTAATCTAGCCATGGAAGTAAAAGACCTGTACAATGAAAACTATAGTACTCTGAAAAAAGAGATTAAAGAAGACATCAGAAAATGTTAAAATATCCTGTTCCTGGATAGGCAAAAGCAATATAGTCAAAATGACCATACTCTCAAAACTGATATGTAGATTTAATGCAATCCCAACCAAAATACCAACGTTTCTCACAGAACTAGTGAAAACAATCCTAAAACTCATATGGGACCAGGAGAGGCCAATATAGCAAAAGCAGGAGGCATCACAATCCAAGATTTATGAGGCTGCAGTGATTAAAAACAGTATCATACTGGCACAAAAAAACAGACGTGAATCAATGGAACTGAATAGACAATGCAGAAACAACCCAGACACATTCACCCATTTGACTTCTAACGGAGGAGCCAAAAGCTTCTGCTGGAGGAAAGATAACCTCTTCAGCAAATAAATGGTACTGGGGAAACTGGCCACACACCCACAAAAGATTGAATCTAGGCCCATATCTCCCACCGAGTACTAAACTAAAATTAAATGGATCAAAGATCTAAATGTTAAAACAGAAATAATCTGTTGGAAGATAAAAATAAGAGAAACTTTTGAAGACATAGGCATAAGCAAGGACCTTCTGAACAGAATCCCAATTACAAGAGAAATAACATCAAGAGCCAAAAAATGGGATCTCAGCAAATTTAAAACCTGTCATGTAAAGGTACAAGATCCCAGTAATGAATGTAACAGTACTGTCTACCTAGAATGTACCAATAAATTTAATTTAAAAGAAAAAAAAAAAACCTTCTGCACAGCAAAGGAAAAAGCCAACAGAGTGAAAAGACAACCTACAGAATAGGGGGAAAATTTTTATCAGCTATTTCTGGGGCCAAGAACTAATATCTAGAATATATAATGAAGCCAGGTGTGGTGGCACATGCCTGTAATCACAGCACTCTGGAAGAGGCTGAGGCAGGAGGATCACAAATTCAAGTCTAGGCTGATCCACTTAGTGAACTGGTGAGACCCTGTATCAAAATAAAAAATTTTTGAAAACGGGTGGGGGTGGAAATAAAGCTCATTGTAAAGGGTCTGGGTTCAATCACCAGTACAAAAAATACCCTCAAAAACCCCTAAACACTCTAATCAAAAAGTGGCAGCTGAAATAAACAAATATTTGTCAGAGGAAGTATAAATAGCCAATAAATACATGGAAAAAGGTTCAACATCTCTGGCCATTAGATAAATGAAAGTTAAAACAATACTGAGATTGCATCAAATAATAATGCTAGTGATGTTATTAGGGGAAAGGGGACACTTCCACATTCTTGAGGGAATGCAAACTAGTACAACCACCATGGATATCAGTGAGAGTCCTAAAAAACAAAAAAAAACACCCTAAAAGTAGAAACTCCATTAGATCCAGCTATTCCCCTTCTAGCTATCTTCCTAAAAGAGTTAAAGACATTGTATTCCAGTGATATATGCATACCAATGTTTATAGCAGGACAACTTACAAAACCCAAATCTTGGAGGCAACTTATATGTCCATCAGCAGAGGAATGGATGAAGGAAATTCTCCATAAAGGAGGATAAACTTGAGTCATTTGTAGGAAAATTGACGTACTTTGAGACCATGTTAAGTGAAATACATCAGACACACAAGCTTACATGTCATATGGTTTCTCTTATATGAGAAACCCAAAGCATAAAAAAATTAAAGAGCAAAATAAGAGATAGATAATAGGAAACAGGAACCTAGATCTCATGTAAAACAGAAGGGGACCAAGAAATGGAGAGAGAGGAGGGAAATGATGGGAGGGGAAGGGGATAAAAATGTACCAATAAACTCAATAAAAAAAAAAGAAAACAAAAAAAAAGAATTAAGATGCATTATGTTCACATACCAACTCCCTACAATAAATGTGACCCTTATGTACTGCAATCACATACTATTAAAATTTTTTTTAAGACTTAACTTCACAAGATCTAAGGTGAATTATAGAAATAGGATACTGAGCAGGAGCATACTAATAGGCATCCTGTTCTCCAAAACTGAAATGTTTTACAATTAGATATATTCCTTACCTAAGAAAAATTGTCCAAGGAGAAATATCAACATTTCTATAATCTGCTCTAGCAAAGTCAAATCGAGAACCATGGACAGCTTCCAAAACCATCTTCCTTCCCACAGTTACTGGCCACCAGCTGCTGGCAGCTCTCCTCTGGCTGGGCCTGTGCTTGCTCAGCATTTTACATCAGGTCCATCAGAAAGGGGAAGGAGGTCAAGAGTGGCAGGATTAGAGAGGTCCACTGGACTCCTCCACCAGCAGGAAAAAGGAGAAACCCAGATCGGTGCTTTGTGATAGATTGAAAGAGACAGTGTATGGCCCATTGTACCAATATTGTATCAGTATGGCCTCTCAGTGTAGCAGCTACACCTTTTTCACAAAATCTGTCCATTTAACTACTCATGATTAGGCCATGCTGAGATGCTTCTCTCTCGGGTAATTCCTTTCTAACCCCACAAGTCTAATAAAGAATGACGTGGTATCTCCTGCATGCACACTGGAAAATCTTACACACACCAAGGACAGGAGGTTTAATGGCATATAAGATAGAAAATGATACTTGCTCTGACAATGCTGCCTGAAATATCACCATTTATAATGTATCCTTCTGATTTAAAAGTTTCTTTCTTTGCATATTCATTCGTTTACTTTTTTTTTTCTCAAGCCCCATCTCTAATGTATATATTTTCATTCTCTTTTGTCCCTGGGACATTTAGGGAACATCAAATAATCTCAACCAAGGATGCTGTCCTGCCCCCTCTTCCCCACACCAGGAAACATTTGGCAAGACCTGGACATGTTTGATTGTCATACATGAAGGGACATTACTGGCATCTCCTGGGTACAGTCTGGAGGATGTTGTTAAGCATCCTCCATTGCACAAGACAGCTTCTTCACAGAGTCCTCTGGCCCTAAATGTCTACACCCAAGAATGAGACACTCTGCTTCATACTCATTCTCTTCTCTCACAGGAGCATTATTGTTTTGTTTGTATATATTTATGTAAAATGTGCATTGCTGGGTACATATATTTTTAATTTATATAATGAGCACTGGACTAGTTTATGTTATTAGTACTGGGTTACAGTTTTTCCTTGCCAGTCTAATTTTAAGATCCACTTATATTACTGTGTGTTCCATGACTTATTCTATACAGAATGCTTCTAGATGCTACATAAAAGGCCACAGAGAACACTACATTGTACTCATCCACTGCCTCTAGAAATAGACCCCCAGATTGCCTCCTACTTCCTACTCACCAACAACAGTACTGCAGAGAATACCCTTTGTGCCTTTCCTCATGTGGCTACATGTGAGAACATCTGCCAGGTGAATACCAAGAATGGGATCTCTAGATACAGTGAAATTGACCAAATATTGACAGGTGGCTGTCTAGAAAAGCTGCACCAGTCTCCGCTCAACCAGCAGTGTACGAGGCCTCCTTGATCCCTTATTAAAAGGTATCTCTGTGACAATGCACATCACCTATGCTAAGATGAGTATATTAAATCACTATTGCATTCTGGGTCAATTCATAAGATCATCTTTTTCACAGGAGTAGCTTAAGTGGTCTGGGTACTGACGCTGAACCATTTCCAATAAAGTAGGAAGAGATATGAAGACTCAAATACAGGACCCACACCCCAGCCAGGAGAATTTCCTTTACTCATGAATTTGCTGCCATCCGTTTTGGTGGGTTGTTTGATATCTCTCCCTTAAAACTTCTTTTAAAACCACTTTTATAATATCTTCAACTCAAAGGATGTTTCTTTTCTTTCCACCAACAGTTTCGGACTAAATCTGAAGGGCCAAGCTGGAACACAGAGGCAAACAGGAGCTCAGACTCTTCTGAGAGACGTTGCTGCCCAGCCATGATTACTCATGCTCCTTTAGTCATTCGCCTTGCCCGCAGGACATAGTGATCAATAAAGCAATATAACCACAAATAACAAGCCTATCAGCAATATATTAGCAAAGAGTGTTTAAAAGCAACTTTTAAAGATGATTCAATAATATTCTACTTCAAAGTTGGCCATCTTCAGTGTCCTGAAGCTAAAGGCTATCATTCCCAAATTAGTCACTGTGGACAGTGAGCCCCAGTTGTCCGACAGATGGGCCTGACTGGCCAGAAGGGCCATTTGGGGATATCTGTGGGGCTGGCCAGACTTCAGAGACTGGAGTGTGCCTTGATGATAGTGCTTTCTTCAAGGCACAAGTGTCCTTAGAGGTGCATCAAGATAAATCTTCTCTAGAATAAATAGCTCCCTCAGGTCAGAAGAAAGAATTTTGGAAAAATCTTAAGTTATGTTCTTGTATATTTTCCTCTTAATTTATCTCAAGAAGGGCACAGCTTCTGGGATATCCCTTTTCATCTGCTCCTAAAGCCACCTGAATTGAGCCATAGGGATTCCAACAGGAGCCCACACAAGGCCAGATAAAAGGCAGAATACCTGATGACTCAGTGCTCAATGAAGCAAAAAATATATACATACACCACTACCATAATCCACTACCACCTCCATAAATGGTTGTTACTGTTCTTTATCATTACAATCATCATTCTTATGATTATATCCTGAGGATTCAGATGTAGCTAAAAGTGCTTGCTTTTAGAGTTTATAGATGAGTAGCATGGATAGAGACACATACCTGTAATAAGCCATTATATCAATAACCATGCAGAATGACAACAAATTTTAAATCACAGAAGAAACCAAATGGTAGAGAGGACAGGATGATGCATGGACCTCATTCTGGGCTTGAACTATCCAGAAGAGCTCTTTGAGAAGATGCCAAGGCTATGTGATGGGTTTAAGTTGTGTCTACTTAGGTCTTTACTTCCAGAATTTTCTTTGCTGCTTAGTTCTGGGTTAGCATAAGCCATAAGACATTTTGCCAAAGATTTTAAAGGCAGAGGCAGAACAGTAATTTTCTGTTTTGTTTTTTGATTGTTAATGCTCAGAAGTTTGGTTCAGGGCATTGGGTGGAGCTCCCCTGGCAGGTGCAGCTCCTGCGCTGGCTCCTGCTTCAGCTGCTCCCAATCCCAGGTTAGTGATTCCAGCTCCATGTGGGGTGCCAGATCTTTCTGAAGTGCCAGCATGGTCAAAATCAGTGGTCTGGAATCCATGAGATAGTTGTAGGTTCGTACTCCTCTCTGGTAGCTGCTCATCTGCAGAGCTGTAGTCCCTTCTTCCCTCCCTCCGTCTCTCATCTTCTTGGCTGTCATATGAAAGATCCATTCCCTAACTCAGTCATGAAGATTTATACTCACATTTCCCTCTAACTTTTATAGTACTACATTTATGCCTTTGATCCATTTTAATTTAATTGTGTATATGGCATGAGGGAAAGGTCTAGCTTTTATTTTTTTAGCTAGTATTTTCTCATTACTCATTTGTTGAAAAGATTATGCTTTCCCCATAAATTTTCTGGGCAGCTGTACTATTTTTCATTTTCACCAGCAATATGTGAAGGTTCCAATTTCTCTACTTCTCTGCCAACATTTGTTATTGTCTGTCTTTTTTATTATAGCCATCCTAAAGTAGGTATGAAGCCACATCTCATTCTGGTTTCAATTTAGCTTTTCCTACTGAAGCATCTTTTCATGCACACATTAGTTTGTCTTTTTTAGAAGAGATAGAAATTTGCAGAAAAACTGCAACAATGGTTCACATATACCTCATAACTATTTTTCACTATTACTAGCATCTTAAGTTGTACATTTGCTACAGTTGTACATTTGCTACAATGGATGAATCAATACTGACACAACATTATTAATAGAAGGCTATACTTAGTCCATATATTTATATAATGTTTTCTCTAGGATTCCATATTACATGTAGACACCGTACCTCCTTAGGCTCCTCTAGGCTAGACAGTTTCTCAGACCTTTCTTATTTGTGATGATCCTGATGGTTTTCAGGAGTATAGGTCAGGTGCTCTGTAGACTGTCCTTCTGGTGAGATATGTCTAATGTTTTTATCACAATTAGACTGGGGTCATTCTCATCACATCACATCAAGAGTACAAACCATCAACATGACATCACAGTGTTGGTCAATCTCCTTCACTGTCAAGTTAGTTTTCTTCTCCTTTCCACTCTATACTCTTTGGAAGGAAGTCACTATGTACTTAGAGATTGAAAAACCTTTCTTCTTCCCCACTTTTTTTTTTTAACCGAGGATCGAACTTGGGACCTTCCACTTGGGAGGCAGGCAGTGGAACCACTGAGATAAATCTTCAGCCCTTCCCCACATTTTATGCCTAGTTTCCCAAGAGGTTTGGAATCTTCAGCTCCAATGTTCCGCTCTTCAGCTCAACACAATTCCAGGTAAAAGGCCAACAACCTGTCAGCAGGGACAGTGATATACCACTTCTGTCCTGCCCTTAGGCCTCTCCCAGCTGTATTGAGAAGGAACAGCCCTGTCTTGGGGATGTTACCTGTCTCTATTCCTCTCCCCTTAAAATGGAGACTATCTCAGGGCTCTAAGGAAAGTCCCAGTCTCAGCAGTATGACCCTACCATTCCCTAAAAATGCTCTAATCCTCAACTAGGGGAGAAAAACACAGTCATCAGATTAATAATATACACAAACACACACAAATTCTGGAGTGCTGGCCCTCACCAAAATTCTGAAGAAGGTAGAATTGATCTTAAGGCCCTCTCTTACCTTCTCAGGCTCTCCTCAGAGGTTCTCCAGGCCATCACTGAGATCCTCCATCCTGGCTCAGTCTCCTCTAGCCCTGCATCTCTTTGCTACCGCTTCCTCCTGAGCCAGGATATAATCACAAGCTAATTAGTAGCTGGGACTGACACCTGTGGCCAAGACAAAACGGGTGGAATGGAGACACCAAGATCTCTCCAGGAAGAGAAAGAAGCCATGGAGGGTGGTTAGGCAAAAGCAATGATTGTTAATCTACTTACCTGTCATTTCCTGAGAACTTTGAATATTTCCTACTTCTGTGTTTTCACCCAATGGAAAAGACAGTCCTCACTGAACAGTGAAAAATTGATTCTGCCTCTAGGTGTTTCTACTTAGCCAGGGGATCTGGAGGCAGCTTTAGATTTGCATTGCTATCACTCCCTCTCCAAGTCTGATTGAGGTAACCCTACTTCCCAATTGCCCCATTAGTTTTCACAACCACCTTTGGCTTCTCACAATCCTAATCAAACTCCATTTTGGAAATACTAGTCATTGCTCAGAAACTTGAGAAACTTTCTGCTTTCTCCCTGTGTGAAGTTTTAGAAAAAGGTTTATTTTCCCCTCTAGGCTTATTTTACTTAGCTGAAGTCATTGGAGACAGCATAAACTTTGCATTTTTATCAGACCTCTTTCAAATGTGCTAGCGCAGCAGTTGAATTTCAATGATTGCGTTCAATGATTTGCAGTAGACAGTATCAAAAACGCCCTCTCCCAGAGCTTCCCTGTTGGCAAGAGTCCAGACAGCACAGCATTTACTATTTATTCTCATAACATACATCGACTCCTTTTTCCTTTCACAAATAATTATGAGCCCTTTCATTTGGACTCAGCATCTGTGTTAGCAACCAAAAGCAAAGAAAATGTTGAAGAGAATTCTCTCTCTTTCAGAAGCTCATAATCCAATTGAGAGTTGAGGAGCACACATAATGTGGTTAAACAACACTATGAAGCAATGTGAATATGTTTTCATCAAATTCTCTAGGATTTTCATGTATGGGATAGGCAACTCGAGGGATAAAACCTCATTCCAGCAGTCCTTCCAGGGCTAAAATGTATTTGGTCTTTTTTTAGGACTAACTCTATTGCTACTTTTACAGTCAAAAGAAAACCAATTGGTCTCCTTGTGGTTATTTTTAATGTCACAGCTTCCTATTCGATCACCCACCTTCTTCAGGAGAGTTGACTGGAAATTAATTTAACTATAATCAAAACTAATATGTGTTTTCCAAGGAGTTTTTCCCAACCTGTGCCTGTTCTCTGCATCTCTCGGCCTCCTGCTTTCTTGATTTCCATCAAGTCCAGAGTGCTCGACTTAACTCTTACCAAGCTCTGCCTTCCTTTGCTCCTGCTGCTTCCCTTGCACACACGCTGAACCCCCAGCCTGGGAATACTCATACCCTCTGCTCCCTGCCATGCACCTGGGTCCTTGGGCTCAAGAAGAAAACCACAGAGCAGAGAAGTTTGGTGCCACCACAGACCTGAGCACTCGATGGGGCATGGTGTGCCTCCACTGTGTGCGAGTTGGCCTGTGGAGCTGACCTTGCTGATTTACAAATAGGCTTTTCTCTCCTCATGCCCACTCACTGTCCTTGCACACTGACCCTTGCAGCATTACCTCTATGCTCTAAGAACCCTCTCGACTAATTACTTCCCTTCAATCTTACCTGCACTTTTTTCCTCTCTTATATTCTGTTTAATCATCCCAGGGGAGAAGTACAGGTCTGCCTAAGGCTATGCCAGGGATCTGGATGCCACTCTTTTCTCCTCTGGTATTACCTCCAGCAACCAGCCTCTATCTTTTGTTTTATCTTCAACACATCTACCTCCACTCCCCTTTCTTTAAAATAAACAAGGGGGGCTGAGGATGTAGTTCAGTGGTAGAGCACTTGCCTAGGATGTGCAAGGCCCTGGGTTCAATCCCCAGTACTGCCCCCCTCAAAAAAAAGGACTCAGGGTCAAAAATAAACAAACAAAAATGTTAAAACATATTCTATCTGTCCTGATCTCCCTCTGTGATCACCTTTCTCTCTTTTTTCTAATGAGTACATGGGAAGCAATCTTTTACTCTCATAATCACCACTGCTTCCCATATACTCTAACTCATTGTGACTCACTATCTGTCTGGGCCACCAATCTGAAACTGACCCTGTCAAGAGGTCCAAACTCCTCCGCCTTGGGGAAGATGGATTGACCTTTCCATCCTCATCGAACAGTTGATCTTTTCTATAGCACTTGGCACTGTCCATCACTCCATCTTTTCTGAAATACTTTCCTCCTTTGACTCCCCGAGCATTATCTTTTCCCAGGTTTTTCTATATCTCTGCTTACTGCTGCTTAAGCACCCTCCAAGTGTTCATCTGCCTGAAAGGAGGGCACTCAAAGCTCCTAGTTCTATCTCCTCTAAAGGATTTTTCTGCCTAATTTCACCCACATGCTGACAACACATAATTTTTTTCCTACAGCACAAATATTTCCCTTGGGCTTCATATGAATATCGCTATTTGCCTATTAGATATCTAAGCCCCACTTAAAACTCAACATACCATTTTCTCCAAAATTGGCCCTAATTCTTCATTCCGTGAATAGCACCAGACCACTTGCTTGCTTGCCTAATCCGGAATGGGGAGTCATCCTTGTGTCTTCTTTCTCCCTCACATCTTTACCTAACTGGTGATAATTTCACTTGTCCCATGTGTCTCCAGTCTTCCCCTTGCTCTGTCCCACCACCACTGCCTACCTCGAGGCCTCACATTTCATTATCGGATCTTTAAAATACAATTGCAGGGGGTAAAGGGAAGGTAGGGACAAGGGGAAAAAATGAGAACCAAGACCTATCATGTAAAGGTACAGGATCCCAATAATGAATGTAACTGTATTATATACCTAGATTGCACCAATAAACTCAATAAAAAGAAAAAAAAATACAATTAGATCTTCCCTCCGGAACTGTCTCTAATCCATCATCTCTATGGCGGCCAGATCACGTTTTCTAAATCATCCATCTGATTTTATCACTTCTTCTTATGTAAGTGATTTCAGTGGCTCTCCAATGTGCTTAGGATAAAGTTCAACATCTTTAACGTGTCTTTCAAGGCTTTTTTCATCTGATCTCTGTCCACCTCTCCAGCCTCTCCTCTTACTTTCCGACCTCCCATCAAGGAGCCAATCATAGGGAGCAGAGCCATCCACAGTTACTTAGGAGCTCCACCTGCTTTTTTGATTGTGGCCCTTTATAATACTCTTTCTTCTTTCTGGAGCATCATTCTTTGGCTTATAAACTCCACTTAGCTTGAAAGACACAAGTCTGAATTGGCAGTCTCTTCTCTTACCTTTCTGTGTTTTCATCAGCCTGAGACTTATCCTTGACTCCCCCCACACATACACACCCACTCTTCACTGCACTGTGAGCTGTTTGGAAGAAAGCAGTGCATTTCTTTCTCTCTCTCTTTTTTTTAAATTAGGTACTGGGGATTGAACCCAGGTCCTTTGCACTGAACTGCATCTCTAGCCCCTTTTTAAATTTTGACACAGCCTCCCTAAGTCACAAAGTTGCCCAGACTGGGCTCAAACTTGCACACCTCATGCCTCTGACTTCTGGGTTGCTGGGATTACAAGTGTGCACCATCATGCCCAGCTAAGAGCTGAATTTTATTCCTTTTAATACTCCCAGAATCTAGCATAGCTTACACATAGTGGTACTGAAAAGTATTTGTTGGATGTGAAGCCACTGACAGCAGTCAAAAGCAAAATTATAGCTACTATTCATAGAGAACTTACTGTGCATTATCCTGAGCACTCTAGATGTATTATCTCATTTTAATTATTACAAGAAAACCATGAGAGATAATCTACTGTTATCCTCCATTTCAGAGATGGCTCATGATGAGATTACATAACTGTCCACAGTCATAATGGGCTGCAGGCTCTTAAAAGGCCAGTCCAAGAGAAGAATCTCTAAGACAGATTTCCCTCCCTGGTGAGAGATAGCACCATTGTAGAAATGCTGGTTACTGACAATGTCACACTATTTGCAGTTCTTGCCATCAGGTATAAACAGCCCCTGAAGAACACTGAAGTTAGAATCTAAAATTATTTTGCTAAATGACATCTCTAAGGACCTAGGTTTCAGAGAAGTGAAGGGGGGGTGGCTGGGAACTGGACAAGGATGATTTTTTTCTCAGGTCAAGGGGAGTCAGCTGTCATTTCTAAGCCCTAGTTCATGATAGCTAACTTTCCAATTGGTTTTTGCCGTTTCCTATGTGAGCTAGAGAATTGGTCCCATCGCTGAACACTAACCTCACTTTTGTTGGGCTTTCCTTGACTAAGGGAGAAAAAATGTTTCTACTTCAAAAAAGAAGAGAAAAGGAAAGGAAAGGAAAGAAAGGGAGATCTTTGTCACAAGCAGGAAAAGCCCTACACCCTTAACACTAGACAGAGAAAACACCTATGCACCTATGTACACTTTTTCCTTTCTCCCACCCCAAATATCTATTAGCTTTTATAGATCTTAGAGCCTCAATGTGTTGATTTTCTTGCCATTCAAAGGGCAAAGATGATATGATTACAGGTAAGTTTATGAACCCATCTATCTGTAATATGTCTTGACAGCGACGACATATCAACTATCAATTTCTAGTGCTTCATAAGAAATCCTCTGGAAACCAAGTCTTGTTGCTTTTGCCTCCAAGATTTGTCCTGTGTTTTCACAAAGCTCCCCCACCTTCCTTCCCCTCCCTCACGTCAAACACTAGGGCAGTAATCTTGCAAATGGTCTCATTCCTATCTCTCCTGCCTCTTTCTCTTGGCATTAGCCACACAGCCAAAGCTAAAATGCCAAAGAAAATCTGACTCTCTCTCTCTCTCTCTCTTCCCCTCTTTTTCTCTCTCTGACAACCTTTAGTCCTTCAGCTCACTGCAGAATAACTCTGAACACTTTAGCATGACGCTTAAAGTTTTTGAATGTGACCGCTCTGGGTTCTCATCCTCCTGTCGCACTTCTCCCCTTGCACCAGTTCTTCCACCCACACGTTGCCAAATACACTTATGCACGTTCCTAACTCCATGTATTTCCCCAATATCTTCCTTGGACTATCCTTCCCTAGCTCATTCAGCTACAAGGTGTGGTCAAATATATGGTGAAAGTTTAAATTAAAAAATAATTACAGTAAAAGATACATTACCATTAACCCTCCAAAAATAATCCCATTTGCTTTAAACATGATTATCCTATGGTTATTTCCTCTTTCTGAGCAGTTCCGAAAGTCCTCTTCTGTGAGTGTCTTTACACAATATGACCATAAGCATAGTGAATGCTACTGCTAAGTGCCATCAAATGGAAAGGCAGGCTCACAAAAACATTATGGTCTGTCTTCATCTACCTTATTTACTGGATATGATACTGTGTGACTGCTAGCTTATCCCCAAAATCAAAATACCCAGGAAAAGTAAACATTTTTAACTGCTTCAGGAAATTGATGCTTCCACCTCAGCACAACTAAAGACGCTCATAAAAGGGCACTAGTAGAACTGCTTCAGAGAGTGATAAGAACAATGGGATGCATGTGTTTGAAGTAAGCGGGAGTGGTTCGAGGGAATTAATGGCAATGTGCTTTTCTTCTTTTATAAGTGTGGGGGGGTTGTTTTTTGTTATTGTTGGTTTTTTTTTGTTTTGTTTTGTTTAGTTTGTTTTTTTGGTACCGGGGATCAATTTCAGGTCCTTGCACTTGCAAGCAGGCGGCAGAACCATTGAGCTAAATCCCCCGCCCGCTTTTTGATTTTTTTAAGACAAGGTCTCACTATGTAGCTCAGACTGGCCTTGAACTCACTATATAGCCTAGGCTGACCTCAAACTCACAGTGATCCTCCTGCCTTAGCCTCCCAAGTGGTGGGACAATGTTTCTCTGTAATAAATTCTTTTAAATCTAAAAATGCTTTTAAAAATGTTAACGTTTGATCAAACCTTGTACTGAGTTCTGTCAGTTAAGCACACTAGATAATTCAGATGAATCCTCCTTCAGGAAATAATTAGAAAATATATATGATATTTCAGATAGTTCAGGTGAACCTTCCTTCAGGAAAAAATAGAAAATAGGAGTGAAATACAAAAATAGCTTATTAAGAATATCAAAGACTTGATAAGATGGTAAAAAATTACTAATCAAAATATGGTAGGAATCTTGTACCTAGAATAGGAAGCATGTAGCTTGCTACAGCTTTTTATCCTGGATTTGCTGATGCAGAGGAGAATGTTGAGCTGCTAGACTGTGCTTCTGGCAATCTTTCAAAAGGTGAGAGGAGAAAAGATAGTCTAGGTGCCCACCAAGAGCTGGGATGCCAAGTACTGCACCACAGGCAGTTAGATAGTGGAAAGTAAATCTCAGTGCTCAAGTGATCATCTGTAGAGCAGGGAAAGTATTGAGCCCTGAATTTGCATTAAATTGGTTGTCCCAGAAGAGTGTGGCAAAAAAAAGAAAAAAAAAAAAAAAGAAGCAGCAGCAAACAAATATCTCTCTAGGTGAAGATGACATATGAGGTCATACAGATTTGTATTTAAAAAATCTTTCAGGTACAATGACCAGCACACAATCAAAAATAAGCCTCAAGGTCAGGGATGCAGCTCAGTGGTGACACCCCTGCCTTGCGAGCACAAGGTTCTGAGTTCAGTCCCTGGTACCAAATAAATAATAAGCCTGTCTAGGAGCAGGTCAAAAGCAGTAATTAACATTAGACTTTGATAACTCTTTGATAAGGTTCATACTATATTTCTAGAGTAGCTTCTCATGAATAGAATTTCTTAACCAAAGAGAAAAAGGGGACAATGACAGTAATTGACCCTCTAGAAGGCAAGAGAAGAAAGGGAACATGAAACAGGTGGTACAAGTTGAAGAGCTCCAGACCCTTTACTGTGCAGCTCAGACGGCTGCTCTTTCCTTAGCGATTCTGCATCTCTTCCCCAGGGCTCGCTCACACTTTCTTCAGAGTTCCACTGTAGCACTTACCCGGCCGTGTTATATTAAATTGATCAAATATTTGTCTTTCCAATTGTATTCTACATAACTTGAAAGGAGATATTCTACTTATTCATGGTTGTATCTTCAATGCGTAGCATAGAGTTTTGCTTACAATAGGCGTTCCACAAATACACGTTTAATTGAAAATCACTTGAAGTGGATTGGCAAAAAGAATGCTAGAGCTGTCAGTCATCATACCTGCCTGCAGAGAAGGGCATGTGGTCCACAGAGGCTATGAGGCTGCTATTCCACAATCAGAGCATTAGTACAAGGCCTGCTGACCCATGTGGTACTAATCAGAATTCATTCTGCAAGATTTAATATACAGAGCAACTGGATTTTCCTATGTATCACATACTGTAAAATATACATCTGGTCACCCCAGAAGCCATCTTCCTTCCTATACAAAGAGAGTCATGTGAAAATAGGGCCAACGCACAAAGCAAAGTAAAGCTAGAGATGGTGAGGAAGGAAGATCCCTGAAAGCTTTGTTGAGCCTTTGGACTCAGCTATGACTGAATTTATGTCTACCCTGGGTTCCTCAGTTAAAGAGCCAGTAAACTTCCTGCTGATTAAACTAATTTGATTTGAGTTTCTGACTTTTAATAAAAAAATCCTGACATATTGAAAGGACTTTCATTAAAAATTCTACCTGGGGGCCGGGGATTTAGCTCAGCGGTTCTGCTGTCTGCCTTGCAAGCGCAAGGACCTGAGTTCAATCCCTAGTACCAAAAAAAAAAAAAAAAAAAAAAA
>NW_022900942.1:27991791-27998175 GCF_012274545.1 Fukomys damarensis | reverse complement strand
CAAGCGCAAGCCTGAGTTCAATCCCTAGTACCAAAAAAAAAAAAAAAAAAGAAAAGAAAAGAAATTTCTACCTGGGTGCTGGGAATGTAACTCAGTAGTACCATGCCTGCCTGGCTAGTGCAAAGTCCTGAGTTCAATCCCCAATACCGAATAAAAAAAGATTTAACTGAGGGCCAGGGATTTAGCTCAGTGGTACTGAGCCATCTCACAAGCACAAGGTCCTGAGTTTGATCTCCAGTACCAAAAAGAAAATTCTACCTGGGGACTCTCAGGCCAACATCTTCTGGGTATAGAGGTATAGATAGGTAGAAGACATTTCCTTGGTTACTTGAATAAGGCCTACTGGAGTTGACTGTGAGGAGTATAAAATATATATAATATAAAATATAAATATAAAATAATTCTGCTGAATTTTCAAACAAAAATATTAGAATTCATACATCCAAGTACATGTTGATTTTTTTCATAGTAATCACCTGGGAAACTAAATACTTATTTCAATCACTTGGTAAAAACTAGGTAGAAAATCAAGAGTTTGTATGGGAAAGGCCTGCATTGTAGAGGGGGGATGAGGTTATAAGTAGATGAGAAACAAAGAGAATGAAAAGGGTCAAGTTTGGGGGAAAAGGAATCCAGGAATCATCTAACCAGAGAACTGAAGTCAAGAAATGGCCAAGGGTTAGCAGTAAAGTCACTGGTGGAGGATGTTGGAGGCAGAGATTCACAGAGGACATGGGTCTGCTGCAGTGGCAAATAGGGCTCTGAACTTCTGTGCTGAGCCCTGGACAGCTTGCTCCCAGTGGAACACACCATTGCATAGCCAGGGCAAGTCCTGGTGCCAGCTAAGCGAAGGGGCGGATGTCACTTCTCATGGGAAGGCTCCAGATCGTGCCCAGGCACTGTGGCCTTTGATAACAATGCTGCTGAGAGAATTCAGAGGTCACAAGACAAAGGAAAAAATGGGTTAGGCAGAGTTTTGGGTCCAGGAGCCTGAACCCTGGGCAGTGTTGAGAGTCTTTGGTTTTTCTTTTCCCATTCCCGAAGAAATGAATAGAAATGCTGTAAGATTTTTCATTAAGGTTTCATAAGCCTCAGCAAAAAATTTGCTTCCTCCTTGTGTCCATCTATTTCACACACACACACACACACACACACACACACACACACACACTGGCTTCAACTAAAGAAATCCCTCTCCTGTATATCTGCTCCCATCTCTCTCCATACCATCGAATGCTGATACAATATTTATTAAGGCTTAAATAGCACTGTTAAGTGCACACGTTGATTTAGAATGATGGAATGTGTCAATACAAAGAACAGGAACTCAGCCGCAGAGAAGGGACCCCCACAGGACAAGTATATACATCATTAGCTAAAGACCCAACCTAGCAAATGTCACCAGCAGGGAAGAGCCATTCTTTAATTAGAGCTTTCTTTATACCCATTGTTAATGCTGATTTTTAATAAACATAATTTCAAAAATCATATGAAACAATACCTACATGAGGCTGAAAAATTCAAACAGTGCAGAATCTATTAAATGAACTGTAAACTCCCCAGCTCAACTCCCCCACACTTCAAAGGAAACCCTTTTAATCTTTTGTTTTTAATTCTGCTGGTAAGTTATCACAGTAAGTCCAAACAAATTGCTGAGATCTCAATTTCTTGGCTTACCAAGACAATACCAAGTTATTCCTACTCTCTTGAGTGGAGGAAGAATTTAGCTCACATACATTTCCAAACATCTCATCTATTCTGGGTTTTGTTATAGTGCATGTTTAGCTCTTTAGTTGTCTTTATCCTTTAAATAATATGTCTTTATATTTTTAAATAACATATTTAATCCTCTGTTTCCATTGCATTTTTTTACACAATGTCTTGCCTCCTCCCAAAATAAAATGAAGACATTTGTACCCATCCCCCTCCTGCTCATAATCAAATTCCAGCAGCTGAAGCATTCTATACAATGTCAGTTATCACACACACATTCCAGCCCATGGCTACAAGCTTTCAGTTTTAACTATAAAAACTGAAACAATAACCATTTAATTATGATTATATAAATATGATTATACATTAGTCACTGCAGAAGTGGTGTGACATACAGTAATCCACTGAAAAAGAAATATAATCAGATGTCCCTAAATGATTATCTCAATGGAAAATGTCCCAAGGATAAAGTCAAATGAATTTTCTTTTCTTGTATTTCTCTCTTACTCAAAATCAGACCACATGTTTACTGATTTTATACTTCAACCAACACTTTCATCTTTATTTTTTCTTGAAATTTTTTTTCCTGTAAAGAGAGGAAAAAAACCCTAAATTTTCTTCCTCACTAGGCCAAGATTTCCCAACTTCTTAATTGCTATGCCTGTTAACTAATCTCTTTTTTTCCCCCTCTTTCTGTGAGGCTGGGGATTAAATCTAGAGTCTTGTGCTTGCTAGGCAGCTACCACTGAGCTACATCCCCAGCCTTTCCTTCTATTCTTGAGATACATTTTTCAGAGTCCTCTGATTTCACATTCTAATTGGAGTTCTGTTTCCAGACCTGTCTCTCTTTGCTTCTGTCTCTCTTTGTCCCTCTCTTCTCCCCCACCCTTAGAATGAGACTGTTTCCTTCTGAATCCAGCATGGTTGAAATTTTTGATTGATAGTTTGGCTGGATATTAAGTTCTAGTCTTTTTTTTTTTTTTCCTCTCAGAGACTTAAAGATTATGATCTTCTTCCCTCCAGTGTTCCAATAAGAAGTTTGCTGCCATGATGCATTCATTCTTTTGTTAGTAATCTCTCTCTCAATTCTTCTAGAATAACAACCTAAAGAGAGCCATACATCTAATTTTAAACTTTCTAATAGCCAAATAGCCACATTTTTAAAAAAGGTAAAAGAAAGAGATAAAATTTACATTATGGTACATTTTTATTTAACACATTATATCTAAAATAGCATTTCAAAGTATAATCAATATTTTACAAGTTATTATTTAGATAGATCACATTTTTTCCACACAAAGTCTCAGAAACATAGTGCGTATTTAATGCTTGCAGCAGATCTCAATGTGCTAATATTTCATGTGCCTGGTAAGCTCGTGTGACATCAGACTACTGTATTAAACAGTGCAGATCTACAACCATCTCTTTATCTTTGTGATGCATCCCTTCACCTAAAGAGATGAGTCTTTTCTACATTGTCCTGCTCAGAACTTGGTGAACCTTTTGAATTTTAAAACACGCATTTTTCTTTAGTTGCTAGACACACACTACTATAATTTATGTACTCATTTTCTCCTTTCTTATGCTCTTTCTTTCCAAATTAATCCTGTTGGGTTTTTTTTTTTTTGGCTGATATTTTATCTCTAAAGTTTAATCTCCTACTTCTCATATTTCCACTGTTTTACTCTGTGCTTTGAGAAATTTCATAAAATTCGCCTTTCAGTTATTTTAGTAAATTTTTGTTTTGACAATGATATCTTTAATTTCTCATAGCTATTTTTTCTGGAGGCGCTTTTATTTTATAGCATCCTATGTAAGATTAAGGCTCTTTCTGAGGACTTGAATCAGATTTTAAAGAAATTTTTACCTTTCCTGAAATGCTTTTTCTCTTTGGAGTTTTGTTTTTCCTATTAGTCTGCTGGTTTCCTTCCCTGTCTGTTGATACTGGGCTGTGCACTCATATTTATGAATGAAATTCCATGTTGATGATGTAGGAAGCTATGGTGCATTTCCTCTGAGAGAACACCATTTCATACACAACCTGAACTCCTATCTGAATTAGGGAAGCCATGGTGGCTAACCGTGAGCTCACTTTATGAAAGCTGTCATCTCCTATTATATCACTTCCCTTACTCAGAAGATGTTTATTTGGGGGCACCATTATCCATATGAGGAGTGCTAGGCTTCTCCAGACAACCTGGTTCATTCTAGATATTGCTCAGCTTTATTAATTGAATCTCTTAGCAATTAGAATCTCTGAGCTATTGATGATCTCCTCACTTTCCTTCTTAGTGCTTAGTGGAGTTTTCTTTTGTAGGCACCTTCTCTGTTGTTTCTCTGGATTTTGTGCTGATCTGCCTTCTTGAACTGGCGGATTAGTTATCTTTGAAATAAATATTCTTCGTCCTCCAAAACTGTGGTTGCCCAGCAGATGATAAACAGGGCCTGAATTTTTTACTTGATTTTTCGTGGTGAACTTTCTATTGCTATCTGTGGCCAAAGCATATTTTTGTTTTGTATTTGCACTAACACATGATGATTCATCTCCACAGAAGTTTAAGTAGAGCCTGGGTGCACGGGTGGGTTCTAATTTTCCTCTCCCAAGTTCTTAGGCTGAAATATTGTTATGGGCTGTGTAGTGATAGGGCCAACCACTTTTTTTCATTCCTTTTGCACTAAAAATGAGCACTTTGGTGGAAATGAGGAATAAAGGTTTTCCTGCGGGCTGCCATCTGTAATATAGTGGGTAAAGAATAGCGAAGAGAAGGGGATTTTGGTCACTGTGTAACTGCTCTCAGTTCTGGTGATGGTGCTGTGCCACTCAGAGCCTCAGCTGCCTCGATTCTAAAATGGGCATAAACACACTTGCTACATGTCTCTTGGGGCTGATACAAGGAGGAAAGGAGCTAATGTTCTGATACATGAGCCCTCAACAAATACTTGTTCGTTGATTAAATGAAGAGTTCAAGGCAGTGGCTCATGTTAAGGGCCTGGTGGCTCTGTGGCTAAGGGCAAGCAACGATGATCAGCCTTCCTGCCGGCACCCAGCTTGGCAGGAAGAGTGTACCAGGCTCTTTCAGCTTTCTCAGAGAACTTTCAGAATGACTGTGGTGATCACCACTATAATAAAGATAGCTTGTTCATGGCCTTTCTGAGCACATTGGTCACTGGCCTTCAGGAACCAGCAGTTTCTTGTAGGAGGGAAGAGGAGTTGCTACCTATATGAAGATGTCAAGAAGGCTAGGGGATAAGGAGACATACAGGAAAGGGTGGAAATTATGAAAGGCCTAGTCTTACATCCTTCTAGAGTGAAGGAGAAAGGCACCTGATTAGCGATAGAGCCAAAACTAGAGTTTTTCAGGTTGTGTGTAATCTTCACATACCACATCACTGGGGACCATCTCCTGAGTGTATCTTGTGTATGCTTTTCTTGGAGGTGAGTATCTCTCTTCACCATTTGACAAGCTGTATTCTAGGGAACTTCCGTAAACTCTCTTCAGGACCAGGAAGGCTTTGGACCTGCTGTGGGTTGAATGTCCCAATCAAAACTCACATAAAAACTTAATTCTCATTGTGAGTTATTAAGAAGTGGAACCTTTAAAAGAGCCCTTATAAATGTTTCCATGCATCCTTCTGGTTCATGGATTAGTGGGTCATGCAGGGCATGGCTTTGTTATAAAAGCAAGCTTTCCAAAGGTACAAGATCCCAATGATGAATGTAACTATATTGTTTACCTTAAATGTACCAATAAAATTAATGGAAAAATATTTATAAAGTACCTAGGGCAGTGTCCAGTGGATAGTAAAAAATAAATAAATAAATAAAAGTTTTCAGACTGGGGATGCAGTTCAGTCGTAGAGGGCTTGCCTGACATGTGCTGGGGCCTGGGTTCAACCGCTAGTACCACCACCACCACCACACCACCCTGGAGCTCCACAGAAAGCTCTCATCACACGAAGTTCCTTTACCTCGGATTTCCCAACCCTCAGAACTGTAAGGTATAAACTTGTTTTTTAATAAATTACCCAGCCTGTGATACTCAGTTATAGCAACAGAAAACAGACTAAGACAGCCCCCAGGCCCATGGAAGCACCTGATAGAACTCAGCTTATGAGAGATCTCTTAGAGGGTCAGGTCCCCTTGCCCAGGCCCAGGCCATTGCCTTCCCAGTGACCCTAAGGGCCCTCAACCCAGCTTCCAGGTCCATTCCCGGCTCCGAGACCCCATCTGGCAGGGTTACCCGTGTTCCCACTTTGCACTAAATCCCTAAAGTGCTCCGAACGTCTCCCAGGGCTCTAGGGCCCCACCAGAGAAGGTTAATGGCAGGAAGCCATAATATATTAAAACAATGGATTAAAACAAACAAGAGCATTTTGTATTGTGTTACATACCACTTTCCTCATGTCTGACAACAGAAAAAACTCAAAGGCGGTAAAAGACAATCGTAGACCATAATGGTCTAATGACGTGGTGATAAAAGTGCTTGTGGGAGCAGCTTAGGAGGAGGCCGCTCCGTGCAGGATTCAAAGCCTCCATCCAGGTCCGCGGCGGTGTGCGCAGAGGCATTACTGCTTAAGTGCTCGGTTAAGAAGACTTCCTCCAAACGCAGCGCTCGCTGGAGAATCGTAATTAGGCCTCAACTGCGGGCCATATTCACACGTTGTGCATCA
>NW_022900942.1:27971287-27991370 GCF_012274545.1 Fukomys damarensis | reverse complement strand
AGAAGACTTCCCAAATGCAGCTCTCGCTGGAGAATCGTAATTAGGCCTCAACTGCGGGCCATATTCACACGTTGTGCATCACCCTTAAAGATGACAGAAAAAAATTGTCCAGGGCTATGTGGAGTGGATCTCAGCTCTTTTACCATTGTCCTCCATGGAGGGAAAAAGTCTTCTTAATAATGCCCTGTCTAGGCACAGCCCTCTGAATACACGCAGCGCTCGCTGGAGAATCGTAATTAGGCCTCAACTGCGGGCCATATTCACACGTTGTGCATCATCCTTAAAGATGACAGAAAAAAAATTGTCCAGGGCTATGTGGAGTGGATCTCAGCTCTTTTACCACTGTCCTCCATGGAGGGAAAAAGTCTTCTTAATAATGCCCTGTCTAGGCACAGCCCTCTGAATACTGACCAATATGAACTGTTTTGTTTTCAAATAGAAGAAAGTCAGGAAACCACGAAGGTCCTGAGCAACTGAACCCAGCCTATGAACATGGTCAACAACATAGGAAAATAAACGTGTAAGGCATTTTTCATTCCAGTGAAACAAAAACTTCCCAAAAAAGTCACCGATCAAGCAATTAGGGACACACCAGCCCAGATGTGATGGAATCTTTGGACTATGTCATCTTTTGAAATACTTTCACTTCTAGTCTATATTAAAAAATGAAATGCCACCAAAATGTAAAGCCATCTTTCCATGACGACTTCTTTTTGTCCCTACCTTCTCCTTGCAAGCCTATTCCCATCCCTAAGTGTTGGCTCATAGGAAAGCTTGTAGGAAATAACTTTCTAAGAACTGACAAACACATTGACTTGTTACTTATCTTCTCTACTTGTTGCTGCCTTCCCAGCCCCATCTGCACACTGAGGGGATGATCTCCCTGAGAAAGCATGCCACCCATGCCAGTTCCCCAGGGGACGGTCCTCAATTTAATTTTAGGTCACCTTTGTTTTTAATCTGAGTCTACCTGATGCCATTTCTTCATCTGCTTTTCTAACCTGACCTCTGCTCTTGAAAAGTGACACGTACTGTTTTGTTTTGTTGTGTTTTCTACTTCCCATCCCCAGGAGCACTTAAAATTCACATTGGCCCTTCTGTGTACCTCATTTGGGCCCTTGGTCATGAATTACCTTTGCTCACTTGCTACATCTCCAGCCCCTTTTATTTATTTTCATCTTTAGTTGCCCAGACTCGCCTGGGCCTTGCCATTCTCCTGCCTCAGCCTCCCACATACTATAGCTGATTTTACAGGTGTGTGCCACAGTGCCCAATTCTTGCATGGCTTTTCCATGGGCAAAGTCTTCTCAAACACATAATGTTTGGTCCCATTTTGCTCATGGCAAAAACACAATAAACCCTTGCTCAGTAGTCTGAACTGTAGGATACGGTCTCATCTGAAGACCTAGGGGAAAAGGAGAATATGAGAACTGAAATTTCTAGACCATGACTAGATTTAGTTTCTGCTGTTAATTTGTTTTCTTTTACCATAACCTCCCATTCACAGCCACACGCACACACACAAAAAATTTCCTCCTCATCTTTACAAGACTTGGAGAAAAACAGTCTATCTTTTCTTCTCCTGACTTTGGCAAGATGTGAATATGCACTGAGAGACACAATTATGAAAGAGAAAAAGGTAGAGGGAATTTTAATATTCTCAGTAGGTCAAACAAAGGTACATCCCAGCCCCCTTTTAAAAAATCTCGAATACACTCAAGGTGTATAATGTAACAATTGGTGTATAAATTTTATAAGGATTATCTCAATCAAATTAGCTAACACATCCATTAGAGCAAATCAGAATCTGTTCATTTCATAACTGAACATTTGAATCCATCAACCAACATCTTCCCATTCTCTCCCTGCATACAGCCTCTGCCAACCACAGTTCTACTCTGTTTCTACGGGTTTGAATTTTTTACGATTCTACATATAAGTGAGATCATACAGTGCTTCTCGTCCATGTCTGGTTTATTGCACTTAGCATAATGTCTTCTAGGTCATCTGTGTTGCCTCAAATAAGTTTCTGTGTTTTTAATGAAAACAATCCCCAAAAGGTAAACAGCATTAATGGAACTCAATCTCCAGTCACATGATTCCATGGCCACCTTTTTTCTTTCCCTTCACACTTTTTCATTTCACAGAAGGAAAAAAAAATAAACACATACAACTATAGAGTCCACAGTACTCTAAAATTACTTGTAGCTGGTTAATATACACAATAGTGATTATCTAGCTATACTAATTAGTTCTAGTTGGTGCTTTTGTGTTCTGCTTTTTCTGTTTAATATTATTTAATATTGAAATTCCTATGTGATAGCATAATCAACACACATAGGATTTTAGCAATGTGGCAGTCAATGCCACGTGTTCACCAAACTGTTTCCTTTAAACCTTGCATATTTTAGCAAGACTACATTTCCCAGCATCCTTGAGGACAGTTGTGGTCAAATAACAGCTTTCCAGCCCTTGGAATGGAGGCAGAAACAATGTTGTCCTGATCTGGTTCCTGAAGCCTCACTTGTAATTCTCTGTTTAGCCTCTCTTTCCTTCATCCACTGTCCACTACAGAGAGAAATGCTGAAGCTACTAATTGCATGGGACTGGCTCTCTGAGCGATGGTGTGAAGAAAAGAAACCCCTTTCCTCCACCAACTGGATTGTGAGGTGGGCAATAAATAAACTTTCATTGTGCTAAGCTACCAACACCTGGGGCTGTTTGCCAAAATAGTTATGCTACCCTGAACCCAAAGATTTAGTTCCTATTCTATCGTCTTGGCAAATCATAGTCTGTTTTTTCCTGTCATGGATATCTTCATTATTTCTAAATAATTCCATGCTTGTCTTTGAACAAATCATAGTTTTTCATTTGCTCCTTCTGGCTTACACTCACAGAGTGTATTCCCCAAAGGGGTATTAGCAGAGGAATTACCAATGCATTATCAGGGGATAAACTGTTTCATAGCTCTTGTTTTATCTCACCAGCCGGCTCTCCAGGAACAAGTGAGTGCTGCATCAGCACTGTGTACTATTTCCCAATCCCAGCAAACCACAGTAGCTTTCATTATTTTTAGTTTGTTAATGCTGTGACACCAATTAGAAAGTGCTTTTAAGGAGATTTTACTTGAGGCATTTATACCCTGATACTTGGTGTGGATTCCTCTGCTATGGATTCTCACCAGCCCCTCCCTGTTTTTTCATTCAGCCTGCCCCTCTCTTACAGGTGGCCACAGGGACAGTCATGTGTATTGCATTAGAGAAGTGATGACATTGCAAAATGCAGTCAAAGGAAACAAGCTTTTACTTCTGTGTTACAAAATCGGCCTCTAGAAACTCACAGCAGAGACTGGAGAGTTAAGAAGGAAAAGCTTTCTGTGTTTCAAAGATGGGCTTTTGAGCCTAAGAAGGCTCAGGCCTGAAGGACTCAGGGCATACGGTTTAGGTATAAATAATAGATTTAGAAGAATATGTGATCATTTTGAGCCAGGCCTCTCTGCCCCAGGCTACACTGGGGCGATGGAGAAGGAGAGAAGGAAGGAAAGAGCCTAAAAGGTGGGTCTCCAAAGTCTGCGATGTGACAGGAGCCCTGGAGGGCAGATGCAAGCCCTCTGCAGGTGCCCCAGATGTGCCCACCTGCACAGGAAGGTTCCTGCAGAGGCTCTGTTCTGAGTACTCTGGATACAGCAGGGATGGAAAAGGCCCCAGGCCTGACTCCTGTGCAGGGTTATTTTAATGGGGAAAATAATAAAAAATATATATGTGTACAGTTGGCTCTCTGATTCTGTATATTCCACATCTGTGAATTTAGGAGACCAAAAAATATTGGAGGAAAATGACACCTGGATTAAACATGTACTGACTTTTTCCATGTCATTATTCTCTAAATATAGTATAACAAGTATTTATGTAGCATTTATATCACATAAGGTATTATGCATAATCTAGGAATTAGTTAAACAACATGGGATGGGGTTCATAGGTTATTTGCAAATATTATGTCATTTTCTATAAGACTGGAGCATCCAGAATTATATGTATCTGTAGGGCAACCTGGAACCAATCTCTTACAGGTACTAAGGAACAAGTCTGTGTGTGTGTGTGTATGTGTGTGTGTGTGTGTGTGTGTGTGTGTGTGCATATACATGTGTATGCATATATAATACCAGTGGTGACAAGTGTCCTGAAGACAAACAGAACAGAGCAAGGGATGATAGTGTTATTTTAAACTTCAAAAAATGTGACATTTGAAGTGGGAAGGGCGCTATGAGCATATTTAACCATGGAGCATTTCAGGAAGTGAGAACAACAAGTACAAACAAAGGCCCTGAAACAGCTGTGAGGAGGCCAGTGGCTGGAGAAGATGACAGAGAGAGAGAGAGAGAGAGAGAGAGAGAGAGAGAGGGAATGAGAGAGAGAGAGAGGAGAAGCCAGAGGTAGTGGAGGTGAAGGCTCTGGCTGTCTGGGCAGATAGGACAGATGCAGCTGTAATTAACACAGGGCTGCTCTGTCCCTTTCCCAGTGCGGTGTCTGGTTTGAGAGGGCTCTGAAGAGTCTAGACAATGAGGGTGGGGTTCTCTGGGGTAGAAGTGTCAGAGCTGCCTCCATGCAGATATGGCCACTTGCTCCCCACCACTGACCTTCGGTTCTTTTCCTCTGATGACCTCTAGGCCTCCCCTCAGCACACAGCAGACCATTGCCTTCCCTGGACCTTGCCACGGCTGCCTGTAGATTGGTAAGCAAAGTCCAAAAGAGAAGCTGTCTTTGGACTTTGGGAGTCCCCTTCCCCTACTCACTGCTAATAAAGGCCACACTGCTGCAAGCCTGGCCTACCAGGGATGTGTGCTGGGCTTAACACCTCATGCTCCCTAGATATCAGGAATTTAGACTGAAGCAATCTGATGATTTGAAGAAATAGCATATGCACTGATACTTTAATTATACCTCCATGCAAATTAGTTACTAACATAAATAAGGCTCTAATTGGGTGAATGTGGAAGAGAGATATTTTTTTGGAAGCTTCTTACTGTTTTACTGTTCTGGCAGGTGAACACACACTCACAAGCACATGTCCCTGCACGCTCCAGAAAAAGCAGGGCTCAAGAATCTGGCACCAGCTATTGACAGATGGCCACTCCTGTCCTAAATGAACTGCAGCCTGGGCCTCCTTTCATCTCCAAGGCCATTTGGCATAACCCCATTTATCTGTGCAGACTGTCAACTTCTCTCTCCCGGACTTCTCCCGTGACCTTCATTTTATTCCCTGCTCGTGCCTGAGTGTGGCGGCTGAACTGGATTGATTAAAGTTTTAGCCCTGTCTTGTTTTAATTCAAGAGCTAAACAGAGCATTTAAATGAACTTGTCGCAGCACTGACTGTCAGGATTCCGGAATCTGGTTAACATTTCTCCCTGGGCATCTTCACTTCCCATTATCACTGCCCTGTCTCCAGGTTGGCTTCTGGGTGAAGTTCACAGTTGGTTAAAAATGACATCATCCAAGTGGGTGAGAGTAGATTAATGTTCACCTCCACCCATCCATCCATCACTGGATCGTGGGTTCATTACATGTGCGCCAGGCACGATTTCCCTCCACGTCCCATAATTCATCCACAGGTCTAATGAACCAGGATGGAGTTTGTCAGGTTTCCCCAGTTTTGTCTAGGAAAGGCAACAATTCTTTGGTGCCCAGCCTCCGTTATCCCAGAGAGAGACTGTGTAGAGAAGAGGATAGAAAGTCCCTGCACAGTGACATAAATGTCAGAATCTACTCATTTATCATCACTATTTACAAACACCGTGAAGATTTTCTCACAAAAGCTCAGACATGGAAAACACACCTTTTCTTCTGCCCTAGGTCTTCCATCAGATTGCTATTTTTCAGGGAGTCATTTGGTCCCTCAATTCTGTTATTCCACTGTAACTGCCTGTGGTTCCTTTTATGACAGAGGAAGGAACATGGAAAGAGGCCCAGGAATCCATCACCCAGGGCTAGATCAGACACGTAACATCACATCATTCCCCTGCTAAACTCTCAAAGGTCCGCTCATCCATCCATCCATCCATCCACCTGCTCATCCACCCACCACCCACCCATCCATCATCCACCCATCCATCCATCCATCTATTCTTTCATTTATTTGACTCAACAAATATTTATCCCTTGCTTTCTATGTGATAGCTAATGTGCCAGGTGGTTTTAAAAAAAATATTCCCTGTGATTTTGTTTTTATTCAGGTATAATGAGGCCAACAGATTAAGAGATGACGGCCATTGATAAGAGTTTATTACTTACATTTCCCAATAGGGTGAGGGAGATGTAGTGCCACACTGTTCAGGGTAACAGAGAAAGCATCAGTGAGGAAGAAGGACGGAGGGGAAAGCATGCACAGGTCCCTTTATTATGGTTCTCAGGAGGAAGAAGCGTGAATCAGAACAAGCTGCTGAGCCATCCATGTAGGACTAGATCATTTGAATAAATGTGGTGGGCTCTGGGATAACAGGGTGGTCCCTAGGTGTCTGATAGCAGATCTTGGGGTGATTTAGGCAACAGGATGTGTCAGGACTGCCTGAGTCTGATGAAAGAGTGGACAATAAAGCTTGGAGTGGGACTGGTTGGTTTGCATATCAAAGGCATTCTAGAAGTCAAGTTGTTTGCTATCTCTAGGAATTTGCTAACCCTGGCAGGGGCAGTCCCTCTCTGAGTCCACAAGGCCCCAGCATGTCAAAGCATCATGAAATATAGAAAACAAGAAACATGATTAATAGATGGGGTTTCAAAAAAAAAATGAGAATCTCTGCCTTAAAGAGCTCACAGACCTCAGAAACCATTGTACTAGGGTTTGATACCATAATGGCTCAAAGAATTATGCCCATCACCTTTGGAGATGTCTGCCAAGCACACAGTGGTCTTTCCATTCTTGGGACATATAAACAAGATCTAAAAGGACAGGCACCTCAATAGCCAGGTTTGTCATTCATGACCCCAACCCCTGGCCATAACTAATTTGACCAAGCTGGACAGTGGTCCCTAGATCAGACAATTTGATTTCCTCTGCCACTAATTTGAATTGAACTTCAAAGACCACAGACCTACACAGATGGGAATTGTAATAGGTAAACACAAAAAGCCAGGCACCAGTCTGGCTTCACCATATGGACCAGTATTCTTCAACTCTGCTACACAGTATTTCAAAGAATACTTAAACCAGGGTCCCAATGAGACCACTTAAATCAGAATCTCTGCTGGTTGTGTCACACCCCCATTGCAGGCCTGCTTTAATCATTTTGCCCCTCAAAACTGAACTCTCGGGCCAGGGTTCCACTGCCTGCTTTGCAAGTACAAGGTCCTGAGTTCGCTCAAACAAACAAAACAAAACTGAACTCTCCTGGGACAAGGACTCCCAAGAGCAATGTCTCTTCATTGTCTTATCTTGCTGTGTAGAAGTGACAGGGACTTTTCTGTAACTGTTGTGACTATTCCCCACATCCACAGGCTCAAGCACAGCATTAGGAAGGTTGGGCAGGAGGCATTTTTAATTAACGTTCTCCAACTAAACTTCTAATAAAATGAATGTCCATCAAAAGAAGATGTGCAATGTGCCCAAGACATCAATACATCGATTAACCAAGAAATATTTTTAGAGAGGAAGATGAATGGGAGGAAGGACAATGTTCCCAATTTAGCTGGCGATGGGGTTTAGATGCTGCTGGAGATATCTTAATATATAAATACATATGCCCAGGCCAGTCTGTTTGATTAACAGTAGGAAACCAAGCAAAATACACGCTGGATGAACAATAAGCACACCACGTGATCCGAAAGGAAAGGTCACTCGGGGCTGGGCTGGTTGGGTCCAACAGTACTTCCTGGAGGTGGCAGAATTTAACCTGGTCTTTTTTCTTTTTTCTTTTCTTTTTTTTTTTTTTTTTCTTTTTTCTTTTCTTTTTTTTTTTTTTCTTTTTTCTTTTCTTTTTTTTTTTTTTCTTTTTTCTTTTCTTTTTTTTTTTTTTCTTTTTTCTTTTCTTTTTTTTTTTTTTCTTTTTTCTTTTCTTTTTTTTTTTTTTCTTTTTTCTTTTCTTTTTTTTTTTTTTCTTTTTTCTTTTCTTTTTTTTTTTTTTCTTTTTTCTTTTCTTTTTTTTTTTTTTCTTTTTTCTTTTCTTTTTTTTTTTTTTCTTTTTTCTTTTCTTTTTTTTTTTTTTCTTTTTTCTTTTCTTTTTTTTTTTTTTCTTTTTTCTTTTCTTTTTTTTTTGAGACAGGGTCTCATTATGTAGTTGACACTGACCTGGCACTCACTATGTAGTCCAGGCTGGTCTCGAACGCATCGTGATCCTCCTGCCTCAGCCTCCCGAGTGCTGGGATTACAGGCTTACAGGCATGAGCCACCACACCCAGCTTGGTCTTTTTTCTTTTAAGTGGATTTCAAATCCATGGAGAAGATAGTCAGGATATTCCAAGCCCCTAGATAGGGAAACCAGCTCTGTAGGTCCATGAACATCCTTCCCACCCTACTGAAAGACATGTTTCACCAGGAGGTCTCTCTCCCCTTCTCCTAGTCTAAATTCTTCTGCCTTCATTCCTCTTCCATAGCTTTGGGATTATCCCTCCAGTCCCCTCCCCTTCCCACAGGGCGACTTCTTTTCGTCTTGAAAGAGAGACTCAAAGATCTAGCCCAAATCCAAGCAAGCACAAGGACACAGATGGGATCTTCTGATCACTTGGATGGCAGGTGTCAGGAGATAAGAGGGGTGGCTAGGGGAGACAGGAGACCTGAGCTCATCACTGCACAGATGCTACCTTACAAAGACAGGTACATCAAACACTGGAAACCCATAGCCAATCCACAAACTGTGCCCTCCATCAAATAGTTGCTGTAAGTAGACAGAGATAGACAAGAGTTTTGCTGCAACTGCCAGATCTTTCTAGGTACTAGTTCCTAAACACTTAGAATTTGAACTAAGTATAAATCCCAGCCATCACAGAGAAAAGGTCTATTTCCACATTTGCAAAAATTCCTGCCTGGCTTGAGAAGCACCGGGTACCCTCCCTCTAAGTCTGTTCTCATTTCCCTATGCTGACCCTGTTTCTCCACCCCCTCTCTATCTCTACATCTCTACCGGGACCCCAAATTGCCTAGCTGCAGCCAAATAGCTCCTGGCCCTGGTAAGGCCTTCAAACCCACAGTGGCAGGCCTGAGTTTCAAGTCAGGAGTATCCCTGTCCTTTGGCCTCAAGGGGAGCTCAGATTTCTATATAGTCTTCTGCTGCACCTTCTAATATCCCTTCTCTCCATTCATATGGTCATGGGAATAGCATCTGGGACAGATGTGTTTGAATCACCCTGATGTGGGCCTCAGTTCTCCATCTGGAGCAGACGCTGACCTCTCTCCAAGGACAGTCCCTCCCCCATTCCCCATCCTGTTTATGGGCTTTTTTTTCCACAATGGCAGCTTATTTGTAGGTAAGGCTTTCAGCCTTGCTCAGCTTTGCTCCTTTCTGCTGCCATGGAACATTTTTCATGCCATTAGGGAGTACAAATGCTCTTCACATGCATTTTTGAAAGACCTTGCAAACCTGTGCATAAATCAGTAGAAGTTCATTTACGGTTTGAGAATATTCTGGGTAATTTACTTGGTGTCAAGGATCCTGAGCCTGTGTCTTCACTTTTCCACTTGGACCCCTCAGGTCTCCTCTGCGTTTTCCTTGCATGTTTGTTTTGGTTGGCCCTGAAATGCTAGCCAGCCACAAGGAGACCTTTATCATTAATTCCAAATAGATCTTCCCTTTCTAATGACATACTCTTTGGAGGTTTGACTCAGAGCCAGTGCTTCTTTCCCTTTTAAAAAACCAGCAGCTAATATAGAGCTCTTCCTTCCAAGCCACACGGGCCGCAGCTCTCAGGTTTCAGCCTGGCTCTGCTGTCCTTCCTGTGAGTTTGAACCCTGCAGGCCAGCCTAGAGGCCCTCCTGCTGTCTTCAAGCTGGCCATGAAAACTGAACCTGCTTATGGTGGCACAATAAAAACAAAAACAAAAACACTTGACACCTAGCAGTCTGCAGCTTGGCGTGTCTGAGTGCTCTTGGGCTCTTCCTAGAAATGGCTGTACAAAAGTGCAGCTGACATTTTTAGCAATAGGCCCAGAGGTTCTTTTACATCCTTCCTGACTACAGACTGAGATAAGGATAGGCACTGCTCTCTGCTTCTTTCACTCAGTAGTTCCTCTTCCCTGAATCATGTGGCCAAGCCTTAAACTCCTGTCCTTTGAGGACAATCAGAATGACACCTTTAGTGTTTGTGCCTTGTTTTATGGCTTCATGATCTTGTGCCCTTTGGAGTTCAAAGGTCACATCAGGCAGCAGGCCAGGAGGTTTTTGATGTAACCTCTGCACCCCAGAAAACAAAAGAACAGAGCCCCACAGAGACAATCCATCTAAAAACGATCCTATAAAGAATGCAGCTCAATCAGCCACAGCATGCAAATCACCTAACATTTTTATGGATCACCCTGCCAAATCCAAACCAATAGCCAGAAGAAGGGACACAAACCCCCTGATCCCAATATATAAATCAAAGCTTGAAAACAGCAGAGAAATGAGTTTACAGAATGGAAGGATTTGTAAGGAGTGATTTATAAATTGGTTTCCTCCCTACTCCCCCACCCACACCCACACAGAAGCACACACTCCAGGACCATGCACCGTCAGAACAGCAAACCTGCTGTGAACAGGGATGGGAGACTTAGCAAAGGCCAAGGGCTTTCTTCTCCTTGGCCACCAGAGCCATCCTGTCACAGGATAAACATCAGTAGCCCAGGTAACCAATAAGAAAGATGAAGAGTTACCATATAGGTAGAAGGGTATCCCTGCAAAGGAAGTCATGTTCTGCATAACGGGTGTCACTTCCCATGCAGATTGCCCTCCGCAGCCCTTAATATCTGGCACATATGCACCCAGGGCAAAGGTCAGCTGACTCCGAATTGATAAGAAATACTATTCAAATAGAGAGCTGGGCAGGCATCCTCTGTTTTTTGTGACGATTGAAGTTTTGGCATTTTTGGTTTTTTTCTTAAAAGAAATACTTAAAAGTGTATATCTGGATACCTGGATAAGAAATTGATATTGGGAAATAGTTGTTGAGAACTTTGCCAAATAATCTGTGTGTGTACAAGTCACCAGAACCCTTTTAAATGAAAATTGTGTTTGCAAATAAAATATGAGTTCTCCTACAGTGAAACTACAAAGATGTGTCAGCAAATCTAGACCCTCACTGCAGGTGCAAGTGTTACACTGGAAGAGTCTTGCTGCCCTATCTCATCCTGGCTCTTCCTTTCCTCTGGACTTTGCACCAGAGTATAATGTCATTGGGAGCAGTGAGTATATTTTCAACTCTGCCTGGACAGGAACATAACTACATCTAATAAAAATGTTCCCTGAACCTCGAAGTAATTTCTGGTGAAATAAGAATTCCAGAAAGAAAGAATCCTGGCCTTAGAGTTAGAAACCCACTACTGTGTGGCTTTGGACAAATCATTCTCCTCTCTAAGCTTCAAGGTCATCTGTAACTTCAGTTGTTCTTGGGGTTTCTTGGGACCAACTCTGCATAGGCTCAGTCCAAGGGCCACGGCAACCTCTATCCTATTAGACTTAACACTGAATGACTTACCTGCTTCTGGAAGATCACATTCAGATGTGAGAGAATAGAGTAAAGAGCTCCTTCTCTATCTTTATTCTTTAACTTCCACAATCTCTTTTGTTCTCAGAAGTGAAATACAATCCACTAGAAGAAATACCATTTTTCAAATGATACCTGAACAGCAAATATTACTTTGAAAAGTTTTGCAAAAGTCTGTGCATTAGTTTAGAAACCCAGTCTAAGAAACATATGTGAATTTTGCTAATGCTGGCCAAAAAGTAAGGACAGCCCAAGTCACGGAGTCTTTCTGGAGAGTTTCTGCCAGACAGAGGATGAGGGCAGTTGTGGCTAGAAGGCTAGGAAACTACCCTGGGAAATCACTGCTTCTGTACACATTTCACAGATGCTCAGAAGGGTGGGGACTCACCAGAGGTCATAGAGTTAGCTCGGAACACTGAGAACAAAACCCCAGTCTCCTCATTATGAGACAAATGCCCATAATAATGGCTGCTCTAAGGGGACACTAAACTCACTGCACATCTCCTCTTGCCTTCCCCAAAAATCATCCTCGCACACTCCTCAAATTCTGGAAAGCCCACATCCTTATGATGAGGCAGCATTTACGGTTAGAGCGTAGAAGTAGTTTCAAGGGTGATGTGGGTGTAACGAGTACATACCTGGAACCCAGCCAAATCTGGAGTTCAGTCTTAGCTGTGAAGTCTGAACAAATCACTAAATCCTTCAGGACTGTGGCTCCCCTCCTCTGAGATATGCAGCACATCTATCCACATCTGAGCAGCTCCCCCAGAATCTGTGAGTGGGACCTCTTTAGGAAAAAAGGTCTTTGTAGATTTCACTGGGTGATCATGCAGTGAGGTCACCTTAGACTAGCTGCACGAGTCCTAAGTCCAGGCAAAATCTTTCTTATAAGAAATAGAAGAAGAGAAGGCATGGACAGAAAGAAAGTCATGTGGAAAAGAAGACAGAGACTGATGCAGCCACGAGCCAAAGAATATCTGGAAGCAGCAAGGCTGGAGGAGCCAGGATGGATTCTCTTCTGTGTGAGGTAGCCTGGCCCTGCTGAAACTTTACATTTAGACTTCCAGCCTCCAGAATTTTGAGAGAAGAAAGGTCTGTTATTTTAAGCCCCTCTACTTCTGGCTCTTCATTGTAGCTGCCTAGGGACCTAGGATAGAGTGGGGAAAGGTTCTTTGTTCAGAAAGGTTGCATACATGTGAGGAGATATGGATCTAGCCCAGACGGATCATAGCTATTCCCACCAAGTATGAAGAGTTCAGTTAGCTGTGCACACTTCTGAGGCTGTGGCATCAGACCTGTGGTAAGGCTGACAGCAGAAAGGCCACCTGGTACTTTAGCACCAGCCCCTAGCCCAAACCCAACCTCTCTTCCTCATGTAATGCTGGTTACCATTATGGAGCTTCCAAAAAGGCAAATCTTTAACCTAGTGGAACCCAGTTTCTTTCACTGAGTGAGAACTGGGGATTGAGGCAAGATACCTCCTAGCCTGAGTACAAAATCTAGATTTACAACCAGCCAACTTGAGAGTATGTTGGCAAAAGATTTATTTTAGCAAAGCTTTTGTGCAAATCCCCCCCCAAATATATGTCCCCATGCAATTAGATTTATAAAATTTTTGTCTCCAGGTACATTCTTAGGAGCACAGCCACCCATCGGTACCAAGATTGGACCCAGGGTCCTCAGTAAGCTAGGGAAGTGCTCTACCACCAAACCACTTCCCCAGCCCTTAGGGCATCCTTGTCCACACACCAGCTAGTTCTCCTTCAGACTAGGAGACAAAGGCACAGGGGTTGGGTTCCCTCACTGAGAACTGCTAGCTCTAAGACAAGACAACCTAGCAGGCACATGGGAGATAAGGATGCCTCTCCACACTTTACCACCAGTGGACCTCCCTGGAACATCCTATTTGGAAAGCCCTGTTCAAAGCGTGGATGGTAATGTCTGTCTACCCACAGCTGTACTGTAAAGATGAACCAAGATGGCATGTCAAAAGCAAATACTTAGTACAGGAGCAGTCAGTGACTAGAGTGGCATCATTACTTCCCCCAGGGGCTGGGTAAAGAAAAGGATGTTTCATTGTTACCCTTTACACCTTATTCCAGTGCTTTCCAAATTTTTCCAGGTATTTCATGGGTCAAATCTTGTATCACTTCTTGGGCATTGCAAAACTTTTGTGGATGTGTAGTTTCAGGGATATAATAGCCCTATTTTCTCCCGTTTGCAGAATAAAAACTCCTTTCTTTATCCTCCACTCCCACTCTCAACCTTCAGGTGCACACACACACATGCAGGAACACATGTACATACTAACGCATACACAACAAACCAGGAAAGGAAGGAAAAATCAGTAATGAGAGAGCCCACTAATGGATTGGCTTAAGTATAGAACAACAGCCCATCACGGTTCTAGAAAATAATCAATCAAGCACTTAATTTTAAGCATAAAAGTAAGCTGCCAGGAGACTGTTAATAAATAACCAAATAAATTAACAGTTGTAGGTGGGATTTGAAACCAGGTCAGATTTTCCACCAGGCTCCAAGCCCCATGCATTGAAAGGGCCTTTCCAGCTTGGCTGTTGATCTCACACTGTTTCAAAGTGGGAAATCTCCTTTTAGCCAGTATTCCTTCTCAGCGGGCTCATCACTTCAGGGAATTGTCCTTTGTGCGTCTTCCATAAATTTTATAACACCACTACTTTAAAATATTGATGGGCAACTTGGCCTTGGCCCAGTACCACAGTGGGTTAGCGTGGACATGAAAACCTTCAAGAGGGTATAAACAGGAAGGAACACATTCCCCGCTGACCTTCCGTAAAGGGACAATTGTGTAAGTGCGGTGGTTACCTGAGCCGAAGCCTGCCTGGCTTTGATGGACAGCTCTGTCCTCTGGGAGCCAGCTCGGAGCCACGCAGTGACAGGAGGGTGTTCAGGACACACACAGACACTGCTCAGGGACCTGCAGATCCTTAAAGGGTAAGTAAAATGCACACGTAACCCCCCAAATTCTTCGAATCCGAAACCACTTTCTCCCAACATTCAAACTGTTTGTAAAGTTACTGATGACGAAAGAACCACAGCATTAGAGCCAGTCTTTTCTCTTTGCCCAGGACTATATAAGGACAAAGAACCAAAAGTAAGTGGCACTAAAGAACATAAAGAACAGGACAAGAGAATTTAGGCTTTGTGAGCACTCAGACTTACAATATTCAACCTGCCATTATACTCTTCCTAACAATAATTTTAAAAACTACAAAATTTCATCCCCTAGAATAAAGTTACCAATACAGATAATACAGCAATAGTCTGCTAACCAATTTAATAATATAGAGAACAACAGCTACCATTATTAGAGTTTTTAGCATGCATGCATACATGCAAACACCCACACAATACACACCTTAAGCACTGTACGAAATACCCTATACCCATCATTTCATTAATCATTTTCTTAAATCTGTAAGATTATTCTTTGATCAGAAAATTCACTTCCAGGAACTTTTGCTCTAGAAATGATTGAGAATACCTTCGAAGATTGTGTCTATAAGGATGTTTATCAAATCACTGCTTAATAATAAATAAAAGTAAAAATAATATAAAGTTCCAATAGTTGAGAGGTAGACACATAAGTTAAAATATGCTCATATAATATTGTGTAGCCATTCAGAAATGCGCTGTAAAATAGTCATATGGAATAACAAATAAAATATGTCCATGGGCTATTGATAAGTGACCATATAATATGGGCTACAGAAGAGTAAGAATGGCATAGATGATTTTATAAATTTAAAGAATACATAAAATACGTGAAATTAGATTTTTCAATTGTCATAAGACTATAAGTGATTTCTCCATCTTATTTGCTTTACTTTTAATGTTTTATAGTTTATACTGAGAAAAACCTTAAATTATCACCTAAAAACAATTCACAGATTGTTACTGTATTCATAGATAGATGTTAGTAAACTTAATAGCCAGTTTTCCACACACCAGCCTTTCTTTCCAGTCCAAACTATGGTTTTACACACAGTAGCTCAGATGATTTTCACAGTAACTTTTTCAGGTGGGCAAAACAGATACTTTATAATTCCAAGGATTTTCAGAGTGGAGAGAAAGAGAAAGACAGACAGACACACACACACACAAAGGACCCAGTCTCTGTGTCCCTCAGCACTACGCCAAGTCCGCAGTGTCCACTGTGAAGAATGCAGCAGCTCTGGGAAGAATCTGCCTTCTTCCTTCTTTGGCTCCCCTGCCCCCATTAGTGCTTAGGGTCTCCAGTGCTCTGTTCATCGCAGGACAGGAAGAGAATGAGGTGGGGGAACATTCCAGAACATACAGTAAACCGTCTCTGAAAAGGGATAGTAAGCAGTGTACTAGAGCTGGCTCCTGAAGACCAATTTTTGGCATTTCTTCCCAACTACCATCAGGGACATCGTGTTGGGAATCTGGGATCAGCCGTGGTGGGAATACTGACATGAGGGAAATCAACAAACACTACAAATCACCGTTCTTTTTTCTCCCAGAGAGCCAGTTGTTAGACATTTACCGGCACACCACTAGACACTCTCAGAAAGGAAAATCTATATATTAAAATGAAGGCCAACCTATTCAGACCACTGATTTAAGTAGGATTACTTCTGCTGTGAGTGTTGTTTAAAAAACAGTAACATAGTATTCAGAAGACTACTTCCTCTCAGGGTCAAAGAAAGACCATCTAGCACTTTTTTTTTTTTTTTTTTTTTTTTAGAGGCTTGAACCTGGGGCCTTTACACTAAGCTACACTTTCCAGTCCTTTTGTATTTTGAGATAGGGTCTTACTAAGTTGCCCAGGCCCCACTTGAACTTGCAATTCTCCTGCCTTAGCCTTCCAGTGTGCTGAGATTACAGATATGCACCACCACGCTTGATACAGCACATTTCTTTTATAAAGAAACTTGATGGACCCGAACAATGACTGAAGCAAGACAGCCAAGCTCCGGGCAGAAGCAAAAACCAGACTGCTCACAACTGAGTTCCCATGTCCATGTCAGGCCACCCCGCAGTCCTGTCCCTAATTTTGCCCAGCTAAACAGTTTGATGCCTCGTTTGCCCTGCCCTATGGCCTCGCAGTCCTCAGACACCTCCACTGGTGCTTGTTGAACAATCTCTACGCTTCATTTCCTTGAAGTCGACTCATCTAGGAGCCACGAATGCAACACAAATGGGAGATAATTTGGTCCAGATGGCACTAATGCAGACAGAGAATAAAGGCCCTGACATTCAGCTGTGCATCTCCTTACTTGGGGGAATCCATTTAAATTTTCTAAGAGACTGTATTCGAACAGCCACATACCCTCAAAATGCTACCTCATGTTACACAGCTGCAATTAAAGGTCTGGCCACACTCCCGAAGAGATATCTCTCAGGAAGGTAATGCCAGGCTGACCTTTTCTATTGGACACCACCATGGCTCAGCTTGGCACTTGGCCTTTGGGGGATACAGAAAGGATCAGGCGTAAAACCGTGGAGATATTCTGAGCTTCTGAGGATCAAGGGATTGCAGCAAAGGATAAGGCTGTATCAGGGAAATGAGAGGCAGCATCTTAGAAACAGGGTTGAAGGAGAGCGGAGAAGTGAAGAGAGATGCATGAAGTGGCTGCGTATGGCACAGGGAAAAGTTGGAATTCATGGCAGTTTTTGTTTTTTTCTGTCACATGTGTAATCAACACATGAAAAACACAAATAAAAGAAACTGATTGTAGGAAAAGCCTACTGTGGGAACAGATGGCCTGGCTTCCGGAAACACAGGAATGGTATAACCCAAGGGCTGGGATATATGCCAACGTAGTGGTGAGGGGTCACTGTGGTACCAGTGAGAAGCGCAGCTGCCTAGGAGCCAGTCTTGTGTAGCTCTGGACACAGTGCTCACTTGTTCTCATTCTATCAGAGGCACCCCAAGGTTTGACTCTTCAGAAGAATGGACATGAATCTATGGTTTCTGGGTACAAAAACTGGCACACAAAGAGCTTTTTTTTTTTTTTTTTTTTTTTGGTAGCCCTGGGGATTGCATCCAGGCCTTTTGCACTAAATTCTCAGATCCTTTTTGAGACAGTATCGCCCTGCATTGCTAAGTTGCCCAGGCTGAGCTCAAACATTTGATCATCCTGTCTCAGCCTCCCAAAGTGCTGGAATTACAGGTGTGCACCACCATGCTGGGCTCATTACTTTAACAAAAGAGCAATTCATGTTCCTTTGAACCAGTACCAACTGCTGTGTGTGGTTCTCACTTGTGACAATTCTCCAAGGCCAAGTGCAATGAGAAGTAGAACAAGTATGATTTTTCAGGTTTTTGCTACGGAAAGTTCTTCCATCTAGCCCTTTGGCTGGAACTGCTAATTGAGTTATGCTTTCCAGATTTTGGTTATTAAGAGGTCCATGGGGTTGTGTTGGAGACAAATGGAATTGTAATTCAAAGATTAAACATCTAGCCACTGTCCGGTAGCTTTCCCTCTGAACAGGCAGTGACACAGAGCACTCTTGGTCTAGAAAAGCATCTGGAGAGAAACTCAAGGCAGTATAAATATCATTCCAAGCATCTTGGAGAAGCCCCTACAAGCCAGTAATATGCTGGGACGTGGTCACTACCCCTCAGACTGAAAAAACAATCTGTGTGTGTATATGTATGTTTATCATAAATGATACTCATCTAAAATATGTAGAACAGGCCATCGCTCCAGCACCCGGAAGGTAGCCTGGGCCCTAATCCACCACCAGAAGGAGAGCCACGCCCTCTCACGCCTGGAGCTGCCATCACTCCAGCACCAGGAAGGTAGCTGCGTGGGCACCCCTGAACCCCCTTAATTCCCCTTACCTCTGACCCCACCTCCCCACGCACTCTCAGACCTCCTGATGGTGCCAGTCTTTGGACCCACTCTGCAGAGGCAGAGGTGGTCATAAAGGGTATTTTTCTGAGTTCCCAACTTTGAACATCTTGAAAGAAAGGGCATGGGAAACCTGTAGTAGAATGGTGTGGAATTCAACCATTCAGAAGGTAGGGGAACTTAATCTGGGCCTTGCAGCCCAAGGTCAGTCTGGGTCATGGGGTTCAGCCAACAGCTGAGATCAGGGGTCTTGTGTCCTAGCTCTGTCTGAGCCATTAAATGGTAAATATACTATATTGAAAAGTTTGTTCACTGCAGACATGTTCTGGACTGCATCTTGATTTAAATTTAATTCAAATGGTTTAAGGGAGATAGACTAGTGATTACCACAGGTGGTCAGTTTCCAAGTTCTGCTTGATCTTAATGTGTTGCTGATTGTATCAGTTGGGATAAAGGATTGTGGTTGATTTGATGAGCTGTTTTCTCTGATGTTATGAAGGTGAGAATGTCTGTGGGTCGTTAGAGACCCAGAAGCTAGGGTGCAACTATATCAGGAAGATTTGGGTGATAACCCAGAGATTAAACCAAGGACAGCCCGACAACAAAAATAAAAATGAGAAAATACTTAAGCAAGACACAAAGACAGACTTCCAGTTCGCCAATGGCAAACAGTAGAGCAAATGAGGATGAAAAGGCCGATAGTGAACCACCAGGAAACCCTGAACTCAAAGCACAGGAAGTAACAAAACAGATCAATCAGGCTCTAGAAAAATTCAAAACAGAAATAATTTCCCAGATAACCATAGACATAGTGAGCAAAATGGAAGTCGTGATTCGAGACTCTAGAGCAGAAACTGACAAAAAATAGATGAGCTCAGGACCACGATAGAAGCCATGAAGGCCCAGCATAAGAAAGAAATGGAAACAATAAACACCCAACATAGGAAAGCAATGGAATCCATAAAACAGATTCAAACAGATATCCAGGAGATTAAAAACTCCATTGAAAGTGTATGCAACAGAATAAAAGAATGCGAAGACAGACTCTCATATATAGAAGACAAGATTGCAGTCAGTGACCATGAAAAGAGAGGTCTTTTAAAAACAGTAGGGGATCATGAGAAATCGATCCAACAACTCCTAGATGATGCAAAGAAGAATAACGTAAGACTGATAGGAATCCATGAAGTAGCAGGAAAAAATACAAATGACTCTCTTTCAAAATGCATGGGGAAATAAGACACTTCCATGACAAAGACCACCTGAGAAACTACATGCATACCAAACCAGCAGTACAAGCAATTCTAAACAAGATCCTAGAAAAAAACAATGAAGGCAACAACACCAACAGAGGCCCAACAGAGCAAATCAAATAGGCAAGGCAAGAAACTAAAAGGAGAAGGTGAAAAAGTAAAAAGAGTCAACAAAAGGCCAATAACATGTCAATAATAAGTCAGTATATCAGTTATAACCATCAATGTCAATGGCCTCAACTCACCAATCAAAAGAAATAGACTAGCAAAATGGAATAAGAAGCAAAATCCAACAATATGTTGT
>NW_022900942.1:27918703-27970330 GCF_012274545.1 Fukomys damarensis | reverse complement strand
TTTTATTTTAGGATTCCCTATTTTTAATGTTGATACAGAGATTTCTTTAACTGAAATACTGAATAGTTTCTCTGGTGTGGAAAACTATAATAGTACACAGGATCCTAATGAGATAATTAATAATGTAAAACAGGAAGTAAAGGGCTAAAGGTGTAGGGAAAGTGGGAAGGGTGGGGGAGAGGTAATAAGGGAGAGGAAAAAAATATGAAAAATTGAAAAAATGGAAATAAAGTGTTTGTAAATGGGGAGGGGAGGAGGGGGTGAAGGGAGGGCAGGAACAAGGGGAAAAAATGAGTATCAAGACCTATTATGTAAAGGTACAGGATCCCAATAATGAATGTAACTGTATTGTATACCTAGATTGTACCAATAAACTCAATAAAAAGAAAAAAAAGAGTCTGAATATGTAAGTATTTTGTATCTCTCATTGAGTTGGAGTTTTAAATTTATAAAATTTAAAATAAATAAAATATGTAGAACATACAATTTATGAATAATAACATGCACTATATTCCTTCATGTCAACTGATTCTCAAACCATGTTTTGCTCTTACACTCAGCTCTCGTATCTATAGCCAACCTATGGTTACAAATGATTGCCAAGTATAGTTCTGATACGGACACTGATTCTTTGTTCTTGTTAATGAGTAATGCAAACCCAAGACAGCTTCTTTATATGTCAAAATGTCACTTACATAAATTAGATAATAGTTGCAAACACTGGAAGAGTATTTCCTCGTGTGTCTGTGCTATTGACAATGGCTACTGAGACAACTTTTAAACTGCATCAACTTTTTTTGTCACCTTATGTCATCAATAAAATGATACCATAAAATAGGAAGTGATGGGTTTCAACATGATTTAACTGTAAATTATGTCATTGTTTATGTTGAGGATTTAGCTCCCTGGTAGAACACTTGCCTAGCACACATGAGTTTGGTCCCTGGCACAATCAAAATCAATCATCAAATGTTTAAAAAAGAAAAAAAGTATAAGTCATATAATTGTTAATGACTGTAGTAGTTAACAAACTGAGAACTTAACCATCGGTTTGTAAGCTAGCACACAGCATGCCTGGTGCACTCAAACCATGCCACAGATATAAATTGTTTTTAAATAAGGAGAATGTGTCACGAATTCTCAGGGTAAAATCCATTCTTTCTTAATATGCCAGGAAAGTAAACATCTGCCCCTCAGAGGAGACGGCAAGGGGAAATGTTGGTCTTTGTGGCCCCGTTTGGGGAGCAGGCTGCTATGAGTGTGTGTCTGCAAACAAAATGTCAGAGGGAGAACTTGCAAGCAACAGAAACAGGACCCAGGTCTCTGCTCAGGGACTTATGACCAAGGCTGAAACCAGGCTTTTTTCCAAAAATGTTTTTAATTCCAACATCCATCTTAATGGCTTGCTGTAGACTAATTTAGCTGATAGTTGTTGTTATACTAAAAATGGAAGATAATGATTTCAGCTAAAAACAACTAAGCCACCATTATCAAAGAATATTGTCAGAAACTGATTATCAAGGGGTGTTTTTGTTTTTCACTTCCTCCCCCCCCAACCCCTGTACAAAGGCATAATAAGACTTCCACATTCTTTCTTCCTCTCATGCGACCCTAGAATATTATCTAATGGAGAAAATCTGGAAAATGTATATGAAAGGGTTTCAGGTGCCACTGACCAAATTAACCAGGAATGCTAGCAGGTAGGCACAAGAAAGTATAACATAATCAGGACGTGATTCAATATTTTAACTGACAATGATTCTAGGAGAACTCGGGTTCCTTGAACCATACCAATATTTGGCTTTAATCCACTTAGCACATGTACTCTAAAATTGTATGTATTCATTTCTATAAAATAAAATTCAAATCTCACAGAAAACCACCTGGACTGGGGAAAGTTACTGAAGGTGCTGGTCAAAAAGGAATATCAGTTATTAGGCAACTAGCATGAAACTCATGTGAATAATCTCCGCAAAGTCTTTTGGGTCATGACCTTAATTAAATATTTCTAATTTTACAATTTTTAGAAATAATGAAAGAAACAATTAGCTTTTATCTTGCTCTAAGGAATCCCCATCTTCCTAATAATAACTGAATAATCCCAATTGATGGCACGTTTCCTCCTCCCAACTCAAAATTTTGTTTTCCTAGTCTGTAATATCTTTGTTTTTTTTTTATTTTTTGGTACCGGGGATCGAACTCGTGTCCTTGCGCTTGCGAGGCAGGCCACCGAACCGCTGAGCTAAATCCCCGGCCCCTAGTCTGCAATATCTTAAAGAAGTGCCCATTTCCACCTCATGTGGTCAAGCATGTTTCTGGGCTACCTTCGGAGCTCTGGGGGAAGGGGTTTTCAGGCCAGGTGAAGAGGTTAGAGACTCATATCTCTCTGCATATACACATATAGTCATTGTTTCTTCCTGTGACCAGCTTGAAATTCTGCTCGCCAGCTAGGAGCACAAGGAGACTTGCCAGATGCCTGCCTGTCCATAAAATGCAGCAACAAAGAGCAGGCCTCTTGGACTTCGGGTGCCACGTGACCATCTACATGCTGAGCAGGATGAGAGTCTTACTGCTGACCCGACTTGGCCTGTGGCAGAGCCTGGTCCTCTCCCCTGGTGACCTAATAACCTACTTTACACCTTGATGGCACTAGATTGAGAAAACCCCTCCCTAATGTGTCTTAAATTATGGTTTCTTGAATGAAATACCCAATACATGGGAGCAGATTAGCTGAGGAAAGCAAACGTAGAGACTTGATTTTCAGTGACCTGTCCACCACATCCGTGTATGGTCCCCAAAAGAAATAAAAAAGAGAAATCTCTTTTTAAGATCAGCTAAAACTCTAAATGACCTAATATTCTGACAGCCTCAGTTTGGGGAACTTGGAGCACAAAGGCTGTTGTCTCTTCATACCTAATCATCATTGTCTAATTTCAGCCATAAGGAAAACTTAAAAAGATCCTAGAGAAAGACTGCTTTCTGATCATGAGATTATGTAAACAGGGACGTGTACTCTGAAGTATTATTAGAAAGTCACGGATTTTTACTATTTACTCAACACCAACTCACCAATGACATATTTAAAGGGCTCTGAAAAATGAGTTCATTTCTGATTGTAAACATTTCCTTTAATGTACACTCTTTTTAGGAGAGCTTCCTCTCCCGGTGCAGCACATCCGTGGTCCTGGGCTCTGTGGTCACCCTGGCTGGCTAACCAGCCTCACCACACAGCCCTGCAAGTCTTCTGTGGAAGTGGACTATTTGCCAAGGAGCAGCTAGGTCCCTGCATAGCACAGCTTGAAGACATTGCTAGCTGTTCACTGCCAATTACCAGGGCAAACATTTGTGCTTCAAAGTTGACAAACAGAATAACAACTCTCAAAGACTATTAGCTCTAAAACTACTTTGTCTTACTAAATGCTTTTCTTGTGTGTGTGACACCTATTTTAACAGTCAAAGGTAACATTTCTTAGACAAGCAAATGCCATGGGTAGTGATCCCAATAAATATCCCTTTGCCTTTAGTTAGGTTTAATTTTATTTTATTTACTCAGGGTCTCACTAAGTAGTTCAGGCTGGCTTTGAACTAACTATGTAGCCCAGGCTGGCCTTGAATTTGTGGCTCTCCTTCTGCCTAACCTCCTAAGTGCTGGGATTACAAGCATGCACAACCACACCCAGCTTGCCTCTCATTAAGAAGGCCAGTCTCCTCCCAACTAAGATCAAGGTTATTATTCCAGAAAGCACTGTCACTGATTCAAAGTTTCCTTCACAAATGAGGGGCTCTGGATACCCTAACAAGGGCTCCTGAATCAGAACTGGCAGTAACATCTCCATGACAACATTAATGTTACTGTTAAGCAGTTAGATAAGTGAAGCAGACAATCAGCAAGTGTGTCGGGGAGGAAGAAGGGCTTGAGCACACCCACCTTCCAAAAGCAGGCCACTAGCTCAGGAAATTCACTTCTCTGTAGGACAGCCATTCAAGAGTCTATTTTAAATCTAATGCCCCCCCCAAAAGGTGATGGAAAAGATAGAGGAAAATCCAAACTATGTACACCTTAAATCTTTCCCTCCAAATAACTCACTAATACACTCAATTTGGGAGAAAAAAAAATGTAGACGCTACTCAAATTTGACAGTCATTATCACCATAGGAAAACTACTAATTAGAGTACGGGGCATGTTTCTTTCCTTGTATTGCAAAATAAATTTCTCACATTTAATTACTTTGATCAGTTTTGATTTAACACCATCAATCAAACTGGTTAAAAACCTTAATGACGTCATCACATTTATCAAAAGAAAATCCTGAATATAGAAGATCTATGAATCCCCTAATTACTTCCACTTTATGAACTGGCTTTTAAAAAAAAATCAAAGAAATGTTCTTTTGAAGAACAAAGTTTTAAGGGCTTGGAGGAAAGAGAAAGCGATCATTATAAATTCTTCATGGATCCATCAGAGATGTTTTCAATCCATTTAATTCCAAATATAGAAGATCAGCTTTGACCTGGCATTATTTCTACATGTTTAGAATAACTTTTCACTCAAAATTCAAGGTGACAATGGCATCAAAAAACATCCACAGGAAAAGACTGGTATGAAACACAGTAAAATGATAATAGTTGCTGCATTAGAGTAGTTATTTTTCTTCTCTGTGCTTTTCAAATGTCCTACGGTATGGCTACATAATTTTACAGTGTGTAAACTAAGAATTCAAGGTTACAAAAATATAGCTTTTTTTGTTTGTTTTGTTTTGGTATTGGGGATCGAACTCAGGACCTTGTACTTGTCATCAGGCGCTATGCTGCTGAGCTAAATCCCCGGCCCAATATAGTTGGTTTTATAAAATGATTCTGCAATGTGCAGAAAGGAGACATTCAACTAAGATCAGAAGAGGCTTCCTGAAGACTCCCTGGAACCCTGAGGTGGGGGCAGGTTTAATGCGCAGACCTTTGGTAGCTCCCTGCAGTGCAGTCCTCAGAGACAGGAAGCAGAGGAAGCTCCCTTTTCTGAGGCACCACAGACTCCTACCAAAGCACCTCGGACCAACAGTGGATCTCTACATGTTTATCAGCCTCGTGTGCCTGAGGAATCACAGAGCACTTCTGCAATCTGTACCTAACCCAGTCTGAGGGTGAGGAAAGTGAGACTCTCACAAAATGACCATTGAGCAGTGGCCTCCCTGGGAACGGAAGCCATGGTAGGCACCAAACCTCCTCAGTGGCCCCCTGCTCCCATGAACAGGCTTATGGAAAAGAGAGGTCACATTTCCTTTTCAAGTTGTATTTCATAAACTCAACTATATTTATTTTTAAAATTACAACTACACTCATGAGGCTGTAAAGTGATCTCAGTCACACTGACCCCGCAGAGGGGACAGAGGGGACTCTCTGTACCCTTTCATGGAGTTGTTTCAGGCAACAAAAGCAAAATTTGTACTTAAAATAGGTGTGCATCTCATGAGATAAATTTCCAAAAGTTGTTTTGCAAATTGTGGAAATTAAAAACTAGTAAATTTACACAAAGAGAAGGATTATAAATGCTTACTGTATAAGTAATATGAAAATTGAAGTCTCTCAGTAAGGTTTCAGAGTCCATTTGTCAAGAAATCACAGTTGTGCCCAAAGGCTGTGCAGACACTAATGTGGCTTCCATCTTCGGTCTCAAATAGTGTCCTCCTCCCATCTGAGGGTCTAGATGCTGGGCATTTGCCTAATCCCATAGGGTCCCTGGGTCACAGCTGCTGGTTGGTGAAGAAGGATTTAGTCTCCCTGCAGACAGGATTTACGCAGAGCGGACAGCTCAGAGTCAACTGCTTGGAGCACAGCTTGTTTGACTGGATGTGTGAGTACACCAAGTCAGCCAGGGCCTGCGAGACGACACACAAGAAGCACAGAGCCTCAGAAGCAAAAAGTCTGCTGGTAGAAAAGTCTGCTAGGCCAGCATGCACGCTGGATTCAGGCCTTTCATCTGCACTGTGAAGTCCTGAACTGAATTCCCTATCTTCCTTTTCTGAGCATCCTCAGCTTAGGGAAAACTAAAATACAGAATCGAGGAAATGCATTCTTGCCTCACCCACTCCCCCTTTTCTCAGAAAAGGAGATTTTAAATTATACATAGTTATAGGGAGGCAGGAATAAGAAAATTGGGGCTACCTAAAGGAAAAAGGAAAGAGTAGATAAGGCATTCGATCTTATTTTTGTAATTAATTGGAACTCCAAATGTTCTAATATGTGAGAAAACCAATATTCTGCAAGAGCTTCTCAGAGGATTACTCCCCGGTATGTTCTACTAAAATGGTTGTAACACTGCAGATACCTTAGAGAACAATGGATTTCCATTAAGAGACTCCGCTCTTCTGATGTTTTCAGCTCCACACTGAATCAAATGAGAAAGGGGAGGAAAAACAGACACATTTTTATTTTGGGTTTTTTAAGAAACTGCTATAAAATCTCTCACACACACACACACACACACACACACACACACACACACACACAACTTCATATCCTGACTTCAAGCATGCACAGACTGTTCCTAAATGAGAGTGATGAGCCAGCACATGGGGTGATTTCTGCTACCAGATTGTTCTTCGGTTTCTTTGTCTTCCCCCACCCGTTACCTTCCTACAGGTGGTCTGTTTCCAGACCGTACCCGAGGTTGACAGAATTCTCAAATTAATTTAAATCTGCTTCTCATTCTTTTTTACTCTAATTCTACTTTTCTAATACATGCCCTTACAGACTCTACTAAGTAGAATGTTGCTTTATAAGTAAAATTTCCTACTTGTTTTGATCCCAAGTACCAAAACAAAGGAAATTAATTTATGGACTCTGAAATGTATAATGGATCTAGACTGAAAATAATGCAGTTGTTTTTTTTTAATATATATATTCTTAGAGAGAAAAATATAAACTAAAACACACACATACACACACACACACACACACACACACACATGGATTGTTTCAGTATTACTCTCTTCCTCTTCTCCAAAATATTCAATCACCTCCCAAATAACTAAGCACTAATTAGGATTTACTTGGGGAGTTAGGACCTTTTCTTTCTTTCCTGAAGAGTTTGCTAGCTGCCTTACTTTTCTGATGGCCATTAACTGTTAGGATCAGGAGACTGGTGTGGGAAACACACTGAGATTTGGCAGACACTTAGATCCCAGCTGAGGGGGAGGCTGTATTGTGAAACTTCACACTGAACTCAGTCACAGCAGAGCAGCCAGGGGTGGCAGAGGGCACACTGCTGACAAGTTCAAGGGTACACTTCTGAGGACTAGCCAGGAAGTACGTGTCAACACTGACAATGCTGTCTAGGAATCTGTCCTTAGAAAACAACTGCAAAAGTAAAGTATTTATTATAAAGTGGGGCGGGACACCAAAAATTAAGAACATCTTAAACATATACCCATTAGGTTTGGGTTAGTAATTGTAGAGACTTAATTATATTTACTGATTGAAGTCCATAATATATTTTTAAGAAAGACAAAAAGGAGATTATAAAACAGTATGAATAAAATATATTTCTGCTAAACATAAAGAAGCCTATTTTATTAAAACACACATTTAAAAGAAAAGGGGACCTGCTTTTATCAAGAATATTAACAGATGTTCTGAAGGGGGTAAGATTATAAATGTGTTTCATTATGCTATGAGGTATGAGCAAAATCTTTAAAAAATTTTATTACAGTAAAAGACATACTGCCATTAATCACTCTCAAAATATGCCCCCTCACTTCAAACATAAACATAAAAGAGGTCAAGGAAATTACAACACAAATAGAGTCCATGTTCATTCTCTGAAACGTCTCCGTCTCTTATGACTCAAAACCCCATGGGGATTGTAACAGCCCAAGCAAAGGATGCGACTATATTAGGTGAAGAAGAGGAATTAATTATAGGATGATAAATTTTTCTCTTGAAATTGTGAGGTGACACTGGCTGCAGTGATCCCTGGGCCACCTGGTTAAATAAGGACACAAGCATCCTCTCCCACTGCTGAGGCCGAATGAACTCAATGAGCTGAGTATTATTCCAAACAATGAGGACACAGCACACGCAAACACATATAGTAAATAATGATTTAGAATGACACCAATGGTCTCCTTCTAAAACAAATCACGATGAGATTAGTAAGCGAGAGGGGAGCACCTACCTCCTTGGCTAAAACCTGAGAGTACTCAATATCCAGTTCGTACAGTGTTTCAATGTGATCACTGGTAAAGGCAATTGGAACCAAAAGGATGTTCTTCCTTCCCCTCTTACAAAGCCCTTTGATAGCTTCGTCTGTTTGAGGACCCAACCAGGGTACTGGACCAACCTATCGGAAAGGAGGATGAACGCGTAAATGGACCCTTCTGCCGATGTGTCTACAGCACCCACTGTCGCCCCACCCTGGGCACACCCACCTGCCCAGTAGGGGCGAGAATCACTCTCACACCTGTTTGAATGGGTTGTATGCACTGAAACCTGAATCATTCTAGAAGTTAACCTAATATAAATAAATGATAGTTTCTACATCTAAAAGTAAAATATTAAGCCAAAAGTAAAATATTAGGAATTCTACTAATCACCTCATTTTCCTTTCTATCTTATTTGCTTACAGAACTCTTTTCTGCCCGTAGTGAGCAATCAGGTGGCTAGGGATTGAAGTCAGGGCCTCCACAGTAAGCTACATTCCTAGCCCTTAATTTTTTATTTTGAGACAGGTCTCATTGAACTAGTAAACTTCCCAGGCTAGACTCGAAATGGTAATCCTCCTGCTTCAGCCTCCTGGAGTGCTGGGATCACAGGCATGCACCACCCTAAAACAGGTTTTTTAGAGTTGAGTACCAGCAATGTGTGAAAGCCACCTACCTTGGACTGCCAAACCAGTCTGTAGGGGTTGGAGTAACCAAGCCTTTCCACGACTTTGTGGACAGTGGCACCTACCTCCTGAGGATAGGGGTCCCCTCTGTTGACCACCTGCAGCAGAGATAAAATGGTGTTTAGTTGCCAATATCACAGAGGACTCCAAGAGCCTCTGATTGTGTAGTGACGTGGGGTTAGCTGTCGACAAAGCCCTCCTTTCTGTCTCCTGAATTACTTACGAAATGATCTGAGCAATCATGGAACTCTCTCAGTTCCACCTCTTCACTGGCCAAAGAGAACACTGTGCTCCATCATCTCTAAGGTACCCAAGAAGATACAAAATATTACGCTCCATTTTGGTAGCAGATTGACAATGTCTAACTATAGAGGGTGGCTCTCTTTTATCCCCCAATCTGAAAAAGGGAAATAATAACAAAAAAGCTGAGCAGAAGAGTCTACGTGGGATGGAAATGTCCACCTTGGCAGTCCCATAAGTGGTGGATTTTAAAGCAGGAATTGAATGAATTCATTATGGATAATGTGTTGAACTGCTGAGAGATGATGGGAGTTTATGGTAGACACCAGGAGAACACAGGGAGGAAAAGGAAAGCATGTGGTTCACATTCCAACTCTCAAGAATATGACCCACACCTTCTACTTCTTTTTCTCATCTGCTCTTCTCATGACTATGGACAGCAGCCAAGTGCTTCCTGCACAGTGAATGTTTGATACATGTTCTTAATAGAACATGTTAATTAGGCCTAATTGGCTTCCTAACAGGGTGTGATAATGCCTTTGAAAATGTTCACTACAGTACATGTTTTTTAAAACTATTTCATTGTGTCCTGACTTCCTAAGGCCTCTTACCCTATTTGATTTTTCTGTGACATCTGGTATTTCCTGACCTACTATATTATCTTATTACATATTATGTATATTATCTTTTTCACTGTTCTCCAGTGACACATATTTTTGTCTGTTTCCTTACTCCCATTGCCTGTGAGAGAACACTGCCTGGAATACAATGTAAAGTGCTCTGGCCCCATTCAGGAGCATTCCTTCTGGTACCTCGGGTCTCATCACGTGCAAGATGGATATACAAAAGGATTTGCATGACACCAGAAGAGAGAGTGTGAGCCTGTAAAAATAAAGCAGGCAGCCTTCCAGAGGGAGAGATTTCTCTCTAGAGCCACTTACTGATGAAGTGTCGATTGCCCAGGTGAGGTTGTGAAAGGAGAGACTGCACCAGACTTGACTCTGGGGACATCAGGCCGCAGTACGATGCGTGGAGGAAGGTGCCCCCCCAGTGAGGTGGGTCCCCTTGACTAAGGACTTCAAACCTTAATCGCACCTAAGACAGTGTAATTCTCCACCTCGCTGGCTTGGGAAGCAATGTATTTTTAGGACACAAGGATAGTTCTGAGCTGATGAATCTGTACTTTTTCTATGTATGTGTACTCTGTGTATGTATCATACAGCGCACTAGTTTGATCTTTTGGGGGGTGTTGGAAATTGAACCCATTCCTCACACATGCTGTGCAAGTATTTTACCACTGAGCTATAGCCTCAGCCTCTAGTTTGACAACTGTTCTTCTTTCCAAAAGGGCCAATAGCATGGCACCATCTGTGTATATTAATGAATGACCTGGTGCAATGCGACTAAGTAAAGAAGCAGATCTCAGCCTGATTACGATAGGTTCATTGGCCAAACTGTGGTCCCTAAGTCTTAGTGAGTCAGAAACTAGAATTGCTTCCTATAATGAGCTATAATTAAGTCTTAGGGACAGAAGAATGAGATCGGCAGTGCTGTTGTGAACCAAGGCCAGCTGAATAATTCCACACACAAAAACATCTGGCTGAACTCCTTCACCAAGACAAGCACAGCAGTCTTCTTTTAACTGTTCCATGTACTGAAAATGCTGCTATTTGACTATCCTGTAGCTTTCAGTTATCATGCTAACGAGGATTAAGAAGAGATCTGTTTATAATACTTTAATTTGGATTATTAGTGGTTTCAAGAAGTGAATCTAATTAAGTTAGTGCCAAGTTAAATCTACAGTTTTGTAATTCATTTTGCACAGGGCTTGGGACAAAATGTATCTGGGGCCATTTTACACATTTAGAAAATGAAACAACACAACCCTCTACCATTAGGTCACCCAACAAAATGTTCTTACTTACAGACATTGGCAGTGAGTGAGCAGAAAACAGAATGACCACCTCGCTTCTCGTTGCAAGTGGAAAATGGTCCAGCTCTTTGAGAATGTGGTCTGCAAAGCACTACAGGAATCCCAAGAAAGGAGGAGAGGGAAAAGTAGGAAGAAAGAAATGGGAGAGAAAAAAAAAGTATTTAAAAATGAGAGCTATACCAATAGTCTTGGAGCAATCCTCGAAAACCAGAACACTTTTAAAAAATTACAAACAGTACGGCCTCCAGAACACTTTAAAAAAATTACAAACAGTGCGGCCTCTTTGCTTTGGTTCATCATCAAAATGGATCATAACGGTTTCAGGGGCCAAGGGAATTTGATGGGAAACTTCTAAAGCTGGCTAATGGCTCACTGCAAATGAATGCTGTGGATCTGCTTCCCTCGGGAAGAACAGGGCGCACTTCCAGATGGAAAGGAAACGCAGATGGGAAGGAGAAGTTGTTTTAAGACCTCTCATTTGCTCTGTTAGCAGGAAAACAGCTTACAGGGTCTTTCTAAATCCTCCTTACTTTGGCTTTCAGGCACATCACATTAAAATACATTAGCCAGAAATAGGAGAGAAATAAGAAAATACTCGTCTATTTTTATGACATCTTCCTGAGTGTAGGATCCTCACAGAGGCAGTCTTCCTCACAACCTACCTAAGGACAGATGAAAGGCTGTACAGCCCCGTGAAATGCACAGAGGGGGAAGAGATGCTGGGTCATCCACCCACACCTGAGCACCCCAGCTGCAACACAGGTCCCACCTGGCCAACCTCTGTCCCCCAGCCGGGTTCACTCCCTCCTCTCCTTCACCCTTCTGATCATGCCAGTAGGTGCTGAAATGCCAGATCTGAAGAGCCTTTCTCTCATCTCACACTTTAATCTTTCTTGGTCATTTACCTTACAAAGAAAGTGCTACAAAGGACAGTCATGGGCCAAATGACAAAACTGGAACATGAATGGAAATGAGGTAAAAGTTGAATATCAGCGTTACATTTACTGATCTTGAATGTTGCACTTATTTTAAGACAATAGCTCTGATCCTAAGAAATATATCTTCAAACATTCAGGTGCAGAGAATGGCAAGATAAAACACAACTTAGGCTCAAATGGTTCCAGAAAACAACGAACATATATACACACTTAACATGCAAATGATAAAGCAAGAGGGATTAAATGTTAACATGTGAATACAGGTAAAGAATATATGAGAGTCTCATAACTTCCTGCATGTCTGAAATTATTTCTAAATAAAAAGATTTTCAAGAAATTATAAAGGCAATTTACCAGAACCATATAAATTTGTACTTGTTGGTGCTTTGATATATCAATCAATGGTCAGTCAATGCTTACTATAGGATGCATAAATTAGTCTCTAATAAATACTGAGCTATTAATCATTCTGGAACTCTCAAAAATTTAGTAAACAAGTGCACTAACGCACAAAATGGTGCCTAGAGATACGCTCCATTTTCAGAATTTAAAATTTAAGAGTAAATGTGACAGTATTTGACACAGCTATATTTTCTGGTGGTTTTTGCGGTGTTTAGAAACTAAGGGTGTTAAGAAAGGATTATTTTAGACAATAGAAGGCCACTGCAAAGTTTATGTAGGAGGCTGGTACAAATTTACTCTAATCATCCCGACAACTAGATAAGTAGCAATATTAGAGATAACGATAATAAAATGACTATTTTCAAATAGAAATGTGGATTAAAAGCAGTATTTTTAGTTTTTAATTATATTTTTAGTTTTAGCTTAATTTCTGGTTTTAGTTTTGCTTCTTCGCTTTCAAAAAATTTCCTCTTACCCAGAGTTTAGTGTTTTTTGTTTTGTTTTCCTTTTCTCAACTTGCAAAATTACAAATAAGAGCACAATTCTTTATAGCTTGCAACAGTCCCTAAGCCATCTTCAAAACGGAGGTGCCCTGCGCGGGTAGAATTGCTGCTTAAATCACCTAAAGCCCATCTGCGGGACTTTCCGAGCGCAGTCCCTCCGCGGAAGGAAACAGGCACGCAGCTCTCAGAGCCTTCAATCACACCATCCAGGAGGGCAGATAACTGCCTCTGAAATTCCCTTTCATTTTATGAACAGAGACTTCCTCGGTTAAGAGACCTTTCCATCTTTCTGCTTCCTCCGTTTTCAAAGGGCTGAATTTTAATGCAAATCTAATTACTCCCTCGATCGGGTCAGGCAGATGCTGTGCAGATCCCGGGCTCCCAGCACCACATGTCTGCGTTGACTTGAAACTCCCTCCTTACCCACCACGGCTCCGGGAGTCCCAGTGGGGCACGCAGAACTCTGGGGCAGAAGGAGGGGACGCAGACCCCACAGAGACACTCAGCCCTAAGGGAGCTCCTTCTTGTCACCTTTGACTCAAACGAGTTCAGCCCAAGATTTAACCCTTCACACGCCTATGGGACACTATTCCAGGAGAGCGGGCCTGATTTTGATGATGTCTAGCACCACCTAGTGGTTACAGATTTTTAAGTACTATCAGGCTTTTTAAAACATTTGAGGGGTTGTTAGAGGTCACAGAATAGTCAGAGTGAAAAATAAACTGGGCGAAATCTAAATTACTTCCCATTTATCCTGCCTAAAATAACTCAAAATCAGAGACTTCTATGATGGAAAAAAATTATTTGTATGAGTTGGAAAACATTTTACCCTCTCATATTTGAAAGGCAGAAAATAATAAAATATACCAATTGGAAGTTAATGGTTTCAGAACTGTAGTTTTAATTGATTCTTCTAAAGTTGAGCACCTATTAATATTATAAGTTGTATAGAAGAAATATGCAACTTCTTTTAATCTATAAAACTTTCTCCACTGAATACATTTTATTTCATGTCTTACAACATGTATATATATTATGTTTAAATTTTAATAAAATCTTTTGACATTTTAAAGGGTTTAGAAAATAAAGGGTTTAAGCCGGGAGTGGTGGCACACGCCTGTAATCCCAGCACTGGGGAGGCTGAGGCAGAAGGATCACTGTGAGTTCGAGACCAACCTGGGCTACATAGTGAGTTCGAGGTCAGTCTCAACTACATAGTGAGACCCTGTCTCAAAAAAACCAAAAGAGAAGAAAAGAAAGCATTTGTCAGTCGCTAAATGTATGAATGTAAATTAGCCAAAACACCATGTACAATAATCTTTAATGTTCTTCTGGTCAGTGGGAAACACAAAGCTCAAAATCTAATTTAGTTATGATTGGGCACTAACAGCAGCAATCTGAGGAAAGAAAAGAGTGTAACTATTTTACTGTTTAAATTTTGTTTTCTTTTTGGTACCAGGGATCAAACTCGGGTCCTTGTGCTTGCAAGGCAGGTTAAATTTTCTCTTTTTATAAAAAAGTAAAAAATTAATATTTTTTAAAAACCCCTAGTGCATACTTGAAGTGACAGAAGAGCAGGGCTCAGGAGGACACTACAAACTACGCAGGGGCATGAACAGAGCCATCCCACTGCCGGGTGACAGGGCAGCTGGCAGTCGCTGGCTCACCTGGATGAGGAGGGGATGTGTGGGCCACCTGTCAATAGTGCTCCACTTCATCGTAGGCTTCGTTCCCATCTCATTATAGTATCTATAAATGGCATTTAAGCTGCTGCCTGAAATATACAGGGGCCAATTAATTGATACATTTTGATTATGGTGAAAATAAAACACAGGCTTGTAAAGGCAGTCATTATAAGTCCAAAGTAAGGAACTGCTTCTATACAGAATCTCAGTCTAATTACAATCTTTTCAATACTTTAAAATGCATATGGATTTAACAACCCTGCAGACGAACCACTAACAAGCAATCAATTTCCACGGACTTTCAGTGATTATTGGGGCCATTTCTATTGGGGATCATGATGGTTGCAGAGAAATGGAACATAAGCAGTTGTTATTTGCAGGGATAGAGTCTTACAACTGAAATCATAGTAAAAATGTTTTCCTATTATGAAGGTAACCAGCACCAGTACAGAAAGTGTAGAGGGTGAAGAAAGGAACAAAAGAAATCAGCCACTCTCCTAGTTGACAACACAGACATTGCTTTATACGAGCATACTCGTTTCAGTTATTTATCTTAATAGCTTTGTTCTACAAAGTCGTGATGTTAGTATATACCCAACACGGTACATATTGGCCAATAATGTCAATAATGTTTTCCATGTTATAACAAAAGCTTTATAACCAACCTTTAAACGGATTCGCGATAAGGCAAGCAGCCTACTGAAGTGCTCATGAGCACTATTTCATCTGTTTCTACAAAATTATCATCATTCCCTATAATGAGTTAACTGGACATGAAATCTTTACAGTAAGCTAACCAAACCTGTTAAGTGAGAGATGGAAATCATGAATACTGGAAGCCTAGAGGAAGGCAGATGGTACCAACACAATGCAGCTGTTTCCTGGCCTGGGGGAGGAGACACTGGGGACCAAACACAACCCTAAGAAACCAACCCTAACAGGGTCATCTGCTTCAGTCTTAACACAGGGCAAGCTCCAACATATCTGCATGCCTCCCATCACCAGTGCACTGGGTTCTTGGACCACAAGAACTATTAGTTAAATTTCTAATTTAAAAGGCTAGTCACAACCCAGCTACATTTTAATTCAATTGTATGCTTAGGCTAAGACTGGACTTGCAAAAAAAAAAGTGAATGAAATCAATTTTGGTGAGTGAAAGTGAGTCAAGAGAATCCAACCTATTCAAGGATCAAAAATAATCTCTTTAGAAGTCATAGCAGTTGCCACCATATTCACATTGCAAATCACATTCTACAGGTGAAAGTCATTTTCAGATATACAGAAAGACTTTGAAAACCTACTTAGCTCTTTCGGGTCATTTGGAAACATCTACTAAGCTAACCAAAAGAGTAATTAAAGGGAAAATATAACCAAGAAAAGTGCTTGTGATAGACACCTGGTACAGTGGCTCTGCCACAACAGTTCATGTCTAAAAGATACAGAAGATAAATGACACTCAATCCTGAAGGGGTAAATGTGTTTCCCAAATGATTTTGTTCCTCAGAAGTAAAGATATACCTGTCCTTTCACATTGCAGCATAGCAGTGATGAGGAAACTTTTAGAGACTGAGCACCCAAACCGCAACCCCAACCTACTTATGTATCACCAAGTACCAGTGCTGCAAGTAAATGTCGATGCAGCTACTGGAGCAACACTAGGGTGACTTGGCTCATGTGCCAACAGAGGCTCTGCGGGCCTGCTGCAGCACTATGCCATTTGCTAGCCACCACTGCACGGGAGAAAAATGGAGCACACCCCAAAGTTCTGAACGCATCATATCAGCCAGCTATAAAAAGAAATCCACAACCAATCCTTTGTGAGATAAATAATCTCCTTAACTGAGGCATATTTTTTAAAGCAAGACAAAAATAGAGCTTGAAAATTCTAACATCTGGCTCATTCTCCAGTGATGGCTCATTCGCCATTTAGTTTGAAGTCATAGAAGTATATTTCCAAAAGAAATCACAAACTCTTGAGGGTATTTGAGAATTCAGGCATTTTAACAAGTGCTCTGGACATATATTTAAGGCATGCAACAAGCTCCTGATGTTTCTTGTAGTAGCCTTTTGTCTTTCCTTATAGTTGTAGAAATAATAAACACTAATAACCAAAAGCAATTTGAGAGTAAAGATGTGCTGACATCAATCCTTGCAGGTAACAATGGAAGTGTTTCCTACTGTTAACAATACAGACATTGCCAAACAAAGATTATTCCCTGGGTTCAGCTAAATATATGGGGAAGATCAAGCAGTAACATTTTCTCAAATCAAGAACACTGAGAGAAGTTTGCAAAGAGAATCCCAAACTAATTTTAATTTAACCAGCAAACAACTAAATGAAGCACAAAAACCAAACAAACCAACCAAACAACAACAAAGTATTTCCCATGTTATATGGACAAACTTCTTCTAAAATGGAAGGAGCTATCACCTTTGCTACATTAATATCAGGATAACCATAAAAATAAAGTCTGATACAAACTAGAAAGTGGTTTAAGGTTCACTGCTGGTCCATTAATTCAGCTGCACGAAAGCACTGAATCCACCTTCCACTCACCCTCTGCAATTCTCAGCGGACTGGCCAATAATTTAAGGAACAGAAGAACCATGAGCTTTCAAATGGACTGACTGAATGTTTAAAGACAGGCAAGATTCGCCATTCAAAGCACAAGTGACTTAGCCTTTCCTTCACCACTCAAGACTGCCTATTTAACTTTGCCAGGGCTGAAACCACCCTCCCGCTGTCAGAGATTCCCTTACCTGTGGTCGAGCAGCTGTACTGGGGATACTGTGTGAAAGCGATAGCCCGCTGTAGTCCATCTCTCTCCATCTCTTCAATTGCTTCTTCTGTTAAAGGATGGACATACCGGAATCCAATATAGTATTTGTGAGGAGCTATTAAAAAGCACAAGTGGCAAGGAGAAAGTATTCATCTTTATATAGATTCCTTGGTGTCACCAAACATAACACAGTGTCCAAAAGAAAGAACAGTTAACCTCATTTCCTATGACACTGACAATGTGGGCAAGTTTAGAATATTCCTTGGATGTTATCCATTCCCCAGTTTGTGGACTTTTACTCACTATTTCCTGGGATCATCACTCCCATCACACATTTTCAGTTAGAACAGTGGTTATTTAAATCCAATCTTTTTGTTCTTAATTCTCTGTTCTTGGCTGGAATGAATAACAGAGACTCAAGAGAAGGGAGGGGAAAAGTAGCACTAATTTTTAAAGTGTACCTCTTCTTGCACACTACTTATTTAAGTGCCATTTTTTAAGAAAAGGAAATAGAAATGCCAAAGGTTAATTGACTGCCCAAAGCCACAAATGACAGGGGGTCCAGCTGCAACTGCAGCCTGGGTCCCCAGGCCAGGGATGGTCCTTCCGCACTCCCACTTGTTCCCATCATCCATTTCCCTTAGACGCCAGATGACCCAGTGTATTAAACAGATGCAAAAGCACAGGTAACATACACAGAACATTGCTCAAGTTGGAGGCATCAAGTGGAATGTAAAGTAACTGTTCCTGGCCCGAGTCTGCTGCATAGTTTTGTGTTCCTTCTTTCTTGATTCACCAACTCCCTTTTCCATCATTTTTATCTTTGGGCATTTCAAAGACATCCACATCACATAACTGCTCAGTCATATATAAAATCGCAAACTGAAAGTTAGCTGGTCTTTCCTCTTATAAGATCATATAAAACTCGTACTCAGATGACACTGAGAATACAGTACACAAATGCCAAGTGATCATAAAATCAAGATGATGTTATTATACAACATGTCTGTAGGGGCTGCAATGAAGAATGCAACAAAACTGGCACAAGAAATCTGTAGGTTAGAGTGAAAGAAAAGACAGCATATCATACACAGTCTATATATATCATATATATCCACATAGAAATGGACATGGACATATCTATATGGATATATACATAGACAGCGGCCACCATAACTTGACCCATGGACTGTGAAACAATGGAATGTGTTACTAAGGACAGAAGCACAATGTCAATAGGTGAGAGAAGCATGGATGTGTGTGGAAAGCATGATGTGACTCAGTATTCCCACACTGCAGTCCGCAAAAAGAGGAAGGATTATAAGAGGGCCTTTCAAGGCCCTTCTACTTTTATGCTTCCTTGGTAAAATAGGTGAATGGAGTTAAAACACACCAGAGGATATGGCTCTGTAAGCAAACTCCAAATAACTGGCTGTTCAATGATTTTGTGCTTCATGTGAAAACTGCTTATTCTCATAATATCATGAAGTCCATTTTTAGGTAACTCCTGGCAATCCAAGGTAAGGTTTAGCAAGGTAGTGGAAATTGCTTTTTAATCTACTTGGAGACAATACAATTATCAACTGATTGAGCGAGATCCCCAATGCTGCAGGTCAACCAGTCTTTCACAATGTCTTTTCACCTGTCCAGTATTTGAAAGTTGCCTAGGTCTGGGAGTTCCTCAAATAGTACAGACTCAGTGGAGAGATTGCTCTTGCAGATAAAGCCTAGGTGGGTGACCATATTTTAAAGTGAGCAAGAGTGAAATATTCTGGGAAGAACGGATAATGCTTTCTAACGGGCTGTGAACATATTTTAGAAAAAGTGGCAACATGCTCCTGACTAGGTCTACGTTGAGGAACCAACAAATGGTATTCACAAAAGACCTTTCCAGTCATGATAAATTTCCTGCTGTAGCTGGCTGTCCCAGGCAAGACACATGCAGGAGAAGGTGCCTCTCTGCTAACATCTGGCCAGAATGATGCCTAAACACATGGCTCACTGGTCTCGCCCAGTTTGCTCTCTGAGCTGCTGCCTACTGGGCTTTTTCAAGAGAACAATGAAAAGACAGAAAAATGGGATTTTTAAACAGTAAAACTTCATTTATTTAGCATAGACAATAGTTTCAATGTATGATATGATTCTTTGAAAGAAAGGTTTAGATATGGAGCATGATGCTTTTAAATTTGCATCAGATCATGAACTCTATATTGATGACAAAGCTCAATTTTTACCATCTACCGAGCACCATGTTAATGCCTTTCAGGATTATCTTATTTCATTTTCACAAGGATCCTAGGCGTGCATCCTATTCTCTGTCTTGGAGATGAAGCTTAGAGAAGTAAGTAAATGGCTTAGAGTCATATAGCCAGGAGGCAAGCCAGCACAGCCAAAGCAGATCCACAGCTCCTACCCATTATGCATCCTAGCTTCATTAATAGCAGTCATGGTCTAAAGAATTAAACCATAATTAAAAAAAAACATTTTAAACTTAAGACTTTTTAGCAAAGGATTAGACTTCTCCCCTATTTCCTTTCCTCCACTACATTACTGTAACACATTGTAACTACACGAAAGCATGCCCAAGCTGTACCCCTTGCTATAACTCAATGCATTAGTCAACTGCTCAATTCTACACAAAGCCAATGCAAGTCTCAACATTTCCATATCAACTACCAAGCAACAGCTATGCCCCTAAAAGGACAGCATAAAATATTTTTATCTGTTTGCAATCATCACATTTTCTTGAAGTTTCCTAATAGAAATAACGAAATAGACACAATGCAAATGTAAACTTTGTCATAGTGTAGGAAAGGAAGAATAAGAATGTCTCTGTCCAGTTTCTGTTGCTATAACTGAACACCACAGACTGGGAAATTATACAGAATAGAGGTTCATTTGGCTCACAGTTCTAGAAACTGAGAAGTCAAAGAGCACAGCATCAGGTAAGGGCGCACTGCTGTGTTGTGACGTGGTGAGGGGCGTCACATCATGAGACAGAGCATGTGCGATAGCACAAGTCTCTGTTCTTCACACAAAGCCTCTGAAGCCATCACGGGGGTCTCACCCTCATGACCTCAGTTAACTCTAAGTGCCCCCCAGAGGCCTAACTTCAAATACCACTCACATGAATCTGAGGATTAAGTTTCTAATACATGAACTTTTGGGAGACACACTCAGACCATAGAAGAGGAAGGATGAGAAAGTAATGGAGAGAGAAAACATGAAGAGGGTGAGGAAGGAAATTGACTCCAGGTCCCTCTCAAAAGCACTGGAGCTTCATCACTCAGTTTCATGCCCACTCAGCAAAGTGTGAGGAGCAGGACAAAAAGCAACTTTCTGGAAAGTCTAGGGAGCCCCTGAGGAAACTGTAAAGCCTCATTTAGTGATTTTCTCAGAAGTCCCCACACTTTCAGACTGTTTCATTTTTTACACACTTGCCTTCTGTGTGCTCATCAGGCTTACACATTTCACATACCATATCTCCAATAAGTCTCCAAAAGATTTTTTCCTATCTTAGCAGACTGCCTAAAGCAGCAAAGTCCCACTGAACTGGAAATTTCTTATAAATAGAAACTATGGTTTTCAACTCTAAATAGAAATGCTGCTGTGAAATGAATGAATAAGTGGTCTTGGGCAATCTTCAATACAATTGCCAGGTTTTCAAGCAAGCCTGCTGCCATGCAACTATCATGCATGAGAAAGCCTGCCAGGGATTTAGTTCAGTGGGGCCACTGCCTGCATCGCAAGCACAAGCACAAGGTCCTGAGTTTGATCCCCAGTGTCCCCCTTCCTCCAGAGAGAGAGAGAGAGAGAGAGAGAGAGAGAGAGAGAGAGAGAATTTAATTGGCATGACTCCAAGGAGAACAAGTATGGGCCACAGAAAATAGCAATTTGCCAAAGAGTCACCAGTACCAATAGCCACTCTAGATTACTACCCTGGATGAGTTTCCAAGACCTAGGGAAAGCAAAAGTAGCCCCCCAAAGAGGTGACTACGTGACTTAGTGAAAACTACCGGGTAAGTTGTTCCATGATGGTGAGGTGTGGCTAACTCAGTACTCTGTCCCTCAGTACTACACCTGAGAGGTGCTTGGAGCCGATACTGATCCAGTGGTTGGTGGGATGGATGAAGGATGGACGGATGTGAGAATTTGTGGATGGAAGAATGGGTGTGTGTGCAAATGAATGGCACGAGCAAAGAAAGAAGACAATTTGCTGCCACATTAGGAGCAATTTAATGTCTAGACAGGCAAGCCACCAAGCAGACTCATGCACCATGAACACCTGAAACTTTTCTCCAAAATTATATATAAAGAGCAATGGGCCATTTAAAATAAGTTTGTAGAGGACAGAATGTTTAATATTGACTTTTTAAAAATCACTTTCACATTTCTGACTATGTAAGGATGAAGTAGATGTTATTGTTTTTTGATACCTACTGCAGAAGATCTCACTTCATCCCAGAATCTGCACATGTAATTTTCTGTCTTTGCACTACATGATCATACATTAAAATGATCAGATGTTCAATATCAAGGGGCACATTGGGTTAATCCCAGGTCATTTGGTGGGACTCTGTCCAGCCAACCTGGGAGGCTGTAGCCACAGCTGGCCTGACTGGCCTGGACAATCCATCAGCCTAACCATAGAGAACAAAGGGCTAGGAGGAGGTGGAAGGATGTCTATCATCTGTTTTCCTCTCTCAAGTCTGACATCTCTGTTAAGGCTCATTATGGTAACACATAAACCGGGAAAAAATGGCAGTTTTCTGCCACTTCTTTCCAATACATAAATTGTAAGTCTGATTCATACTAAATCATTTATCACAAATCATCTGTTTTCCTCTCTCAAGTCTGACATCTCTGTTAAGGCTCATTATAAACAGGGAAAAAATGGCACTTTTCTGCCACTTCTTTCCAATACATAAATTGTAAGTCTGATTCATACTAAATCATTTATCACAATAAGCTGTTAGTAACAGCATTTGTTCCCTACCAAGTAAGGGTAAGTACAAGGCAGCCAAGTTTCCCTCTGCTAACATTTAAAAAGATGCATTGTGGCATGTGTGGCTGAACCATACAAGAAATGCCCTTGAGCCACAGGGGAAGACAAGATACACACCTGATATTCAAAGGTGAAACGGAACTATTTTCCAAGTAAGATGATCTGCTGAGGGACTAGCAACCTTAATCCCTTCATGCAACAGAAAATGCTGGATTCTGAGAGCCATTCTAGTGGATGCTAAATGATGTCATCTCAGAGAAAAGGAATATTCCTTTTGGTCCTGCCTAATAAGGCTTTTTGACAGTTTCCATAGTGTCACATACCTGTCCTGGGTCCTAGGGCCCTAAAATGGAAGTGAATATATTTCATGTCTCCTAACATGCATATTTTTAAATTTTAACATTTCTCATATTCATCTAGTCTAAAACAGATAGAGTCTTAAAATTAATCAGCGGTGTTTTATGTGTCTTAATATGATGCAAAATAGTAGTGCATCCTATAATCGAGTGTTCTTGAGTACAATTAAATGACATTCGCAGTTCCTGTGTGCATTTAGTGTTTCACTCTACACATGAACAGAGCTGTTAGCTTATGCACAGTCCCCTTTTTGTGCCACACCCCATGCAGCATTTCAACATCTGCCAAAGATGGTATTGCTCAGAGCTGAAAGCAGTCACTGAAAGTTGCTTAGTGTCTCTGGTTTCAGTGATAGTGAGCTAATTCAGCTCTAAATGTCGATCTTGTTAGCTATCCGACCAGAAAGAAAAGGCCCTAGCTGCAGTCTCAACCCATTTCCCAAAGATTTCTTTTAAGAACAATGATATATACATCTTCTATTCATTTACAACACTTCTGCCTTTAAATCTAGCTCAACTTAATGCCTTGAACTTCCTTTTGAAACTAGTGTTCCAAATACCAGCTGTTTTTCCTGTAACATAGGAAAATAACGGCAAAGGCTCTATAGTAACAGGATAGCACTTCAAGAACTCAGGTAAGTGACCACGTACTATGTAGAAACTCACAAATCAAGAGTTGGTTCAAACAACAGCATTTGGCATCCAATACTGTTTTGAATTTCATAACTACTCTAAGAGAACAAACCTAGTGCTATGTTAGTGAAGACAGATCATACCTGTATCAGGAGACAACTCATCCAGGAGCTTCACCATGCCTTCTCCTTGCTTGGAAGTCCACATCTTGATTGGCGATCCACCTCCAATCCTGCGATACTGCTCTTGAATCTTGGGGGTTCGGCGTTTGGCAATGAATGGTGCCAGCTTACTAAATCATTTAACATGTAGGTAAGTGGATTTTATTCCACCTTAGCAATGTGATAAGTATTTTCTATTTATTCAAACAGGTAAGCAAAAATTTAAGAAAAACCTAACAGGATCAAGCCTTTAAAAATAGAAGCTTGCAGATATTGACAAGAGCCAATTCTTTGGGCATAGAGAGTTAAAGCTAGATACTCTCTAAGGAATATCTGTCCCTATACTTTATAAATTCTTCTAGCAGCATCCCCTGAAGAATCAGGACACCCAACAACCATGGAGAGAAACCTGCATGCATAGTAGATACTACCTTATGTTTTGATCCTGGACCTAACAAGAATTTGGATATAAGACACAAGAAGCAGGCTGAGGCAAGATCATATGTTTAGGCCAGCCTGGGCTATAGAGACTCTGTCTCTAAAAAGCTAAAAAGGAGAGGGAAGAAGAAAATGGCATAGAAAGTATTTGCTCATAAAATAATAAAATGTATATTAATCTTATACTTGCATATGTGAGCAATGATGTATGCAAAAAATTGTAGATTACAATACTGCAAACAACTTAACTTTGCGTCAGTGAAGCATAGGTTAAATAAATTAAGGTAAAACTATACAACTCTAAATATTTGTGAAAGAATGAGCCAGATCTATATAATTGGTACAAAATAAGATACAGTTTTAAGTTTAAAAATAGCAAAATGACAAGTAATATGCATAAGTACCTTCATATTGGTGCAACAAAGTAGGGGAGGGACACGTGTACATATATGCTTGGATATACATGAGCTATTTCTGCATGTGACAGTGCTTACTTCCAGGTGAGTAAATGGGAGGCTATAGTTTATGGTAAAAAGAATACTTGCTTTTTACTGTGTTTTATACTATTCGCGTTTTTAATCACATGCATGTATTAATTGCAAAACCTTTTCAAAATAAAGGGGAGAAGTGGGGAGGGAAAAATGAAAAGAAAAAAGAATAGCAACAATGCATATTGAAGTAAATATGAATAGTAATCATTGCTTCCCTGAGTGTTAACCGGTTATGAAGTGCCAAGTATAAATACATCTTTAAAAATCTTTAAAGGCACTTCACTTGTATCGAGACAACTGCAACTGCCAGGGCTCTGGGGAGGAGAGGGCTTGAGGAAAATGCTCAGTAACCTGCTCTGCTCTGCGGTCTTCCCATGTTGCATCTTTCTGATTGTGTAAAGAAAATAATGCTACTACTGAAACCACTACCACACATACATTATAGCTATTTAAATTTTTGAAACTATATAGTTCAGCTACCTGCAGGCCACAGGCACTACACACATTATTTTAAAAAGTGCAGGCATTTATATGTTCTTACTTTTGAATAGGAAGTGTCATGAGATCTCGATCCAAGAAGAGCCTCCGAAGGAAGTCGTGAACATCTCCGAGAGTTTCAGGGCCTCCCATGTTTAGCATTAGTATTCCAGTTTTTGGCTTCCTATATGAAAATCAAATGGCAACAGCTGATCTGTCACTTTCCTCTAGGAGAGACACTTAGTTCAGCCTAACAAGCTCTCATCTAATTCTGATGCAAAAGTAAAATCCAGACACCTTTTTTGCTGTTATCTCACAGCTACCATTTGTGAACACAGGAGGCTTCCATTTCTCCACTGTCTCAGTTCACACTTCAACATTATCCATGACATCGGTCTTCACTGGGCTTATACTGTTTCCTGCCAGCCCTGAACAGATCAAATTCTTGGGAGACTGGGAGTCAAGATAGAAATCTAAGATTGTCCTGAGGCTAAAGAACCTATACAGGTTCGTGTCTAATAAATACGCAAACTCCAAGTTCACTCATATGCTAAAGTCCACCACCTATCTCAAAAAGTTATTTTGAGAATTCAGTGGATAAAGTGCTTAATCACTTGGCATGATCCAGTACATAAGAAGTTCTACCATACAGAGAAGGATTCCCCTGTAATCTAAAGTATAGCATGAGCCCATCTCTTACTCTTTTCATCTGCTTCCTTCTCTTTAATTTAATTATTAATTATTCCTGGCTTACATTTTTTTCTTGCTACTTTGCTTCCTTCTCCAGTGCTTGCCCTCAGTTCTTCCTCGGTATCTTCTGCTGTGATAAACTACATTTTTCATTCTGCATTCACCTCTCCGATAATTCCTTCACGAAATGATGCTAAGCATTCAAATTCATCCTAAGCTAAAGAATCGAGCATTTCATGAGAAGGAAGAAGCAAAAAGAAAGTAAAACTCTAAGTAGCTTCTGGGAAATTAAAACAAAACAAGACAAACAAACAAAAACCAAACAGAAGTGCTAACCACAAATGCAAACTTCTGAATTCCACACAGCTCTGGATCCTGCAGTCTGAAGGGAGCCAGGCTAGGAGTTCTCTACTCCCTCATGCTGCCAGATGCAAGGTGAAGCCCAGAATACAACCAGCTGCCTCCATCTGCACTGGGAGCTACCAGAAGTCCACACCAGAGACTTGGAACCAGAAGGTCAGATTCTGAATGGGTCATGGAAAACCAGGGACCCCGCATGTCCCCAAGAAGGCAGGGCCATGTGATGGTAGAAAACCAAAGGACTGCTGAGATGGCTCTTTGGGAAGTCTTTTCATAATGTGTGCTAAAATGAATGACAGTATAATGACATCTTAATCAGCAATTTAAAAAAATTGTTAACATTTGCCAATAATTTTAGGCAGCAGAGTATCAAATCTAAAGGTGGAAATCATTTTTTAATCAGACACACTGTAATCGAATGAAGTTGAAATCTGAATTCTCAGTTCAAACTTTCAGCATCAGAACCAATTCATGGATAGGGAGATATATTACAATGAAGTCAGGAATCTTCTAATTTAGGTAAAGATGAATTAAAATCCCTTTTCACACCTTTGTCTTAGACCAGGGTTTCTCAGCCTTGGCACTAATTTTGTGGGCTGGGTAATCCTTTATAGCAGAGGACTGTCCTGTGCAATATAGGATGCTCAGTCACATCCCTGGCCTCTACCTGCCAGACAGCAACAGCCCACACCCCACTCCAGCTGCGACAACCAAAACTATCTCCAAACACTGCCACCCCTTATTGAGAACCTGTCTCAGAAAAAGAAGACCTGATCCTCTTTTTGCTAAATCAAGTAACTAGATTGAAGATGTCATTGTTATAGAACTTTTCCACACAGAAGTACTATCACTAAATTCACAGTTGTGTTGAGTTTTCTTTTCGCGCTACCCAAAAATTCCAGATGTGTCTTTTGGTGAAGCTGTAATATTCTCTTAATCTTTGTACTTAAATCACCAGTCTTCTCCTGAGATCCTATTTTCACCCTCAAAAATCTGTGACTCACAATATATTAAGTACATTTTCCCATGGATTGTTGCCAGTTAACAGATTATTGGTTAAGAAACCCCAGGCTAAAAGTCTTACCTAAGCCACAGAGGTTATCAATGTGCAAACGGGATTTAGAACTATGTTTTTCATCTGTAACACCTGAGCTCAAAACAAGAGTGGCTTTAAAGCAGACATTACTCTGCCCTGCTCACGGTTTTGCAAACCCATGTTGATCTTTGACATGAAAAAAAGACACATGTGATTTGAAAATGCTCATATACTCATGCATTTAATTCAAAACTGTGTTGTGCATGATGAATAGAGCATTAGTAAGCCCGGTCTGACTCCGCTCTATTCCAGAAAGTGAAGTGCAAAGCTTTAGTCAAGGGTCTCTGTCTCTCCTCCAGACAGAGCACACCTGAGACCAAGGTCAAGCTCCCTTTGTTTGAACATAAAAATGTATAAAGAAAAACATATTTTAAAACTTCTTTCTTGAAAAGGTTTACATGTTTTGCCATCTTTATACTCTGGGACTCAAAATCTGAGGTTTTCCCTTTGTGCTATTAAACGTACATTATAGAAACAAACACATCAGTTAATAAAGAAACAATTTTGTTCCGCTATATATAATCAGCATTAAGAAAAAAAAATTCCAGCTCATCATTAAACCTGCAAGATGTAACTGACCTGTGGATCTATGCTACTCCTAGAATAGAGCATGGTAAACCAGAGTCCTACATCAAATTCGCACGTGTGCACACACACACACACACACACACACACACACAGAGTATATATTGTTTTTTTCCTGCTTTTGTAAACAAAGGTTTGTTGGAACCCAGCTCCACTTGTGAATTCATGTGTTACCTAGGGCTACTCTCACATAACAACAGCAGAGGCAAAGCACAATTAGAGGGATGGCGAAACCTACTAAGCCTACTTGGGATCCCACCCTCTGCCCTGGCTGAGCTGCACTGCATGGTGGGCAGGAGAAGCAGAGCAATGCTATCCTGTGCTCTTTCCTGCACAGCACTCAGCTGCTGCCCACACAGGCCACACTCGAGCACCACCCCATTAAGTCACACAAAGGGGTTGTTAAAAACTACATACTAAGGTTAAAAGTTTATGATCTTGTGGGATCGCATTGCTAGATGTCTAAGGCCAAATGCAGCCTGTGGGGCATGTCTGTAATTTATTACACCTAAATTAAATGTACATAAAACAAGTTTTTCAACCCCTACTCTAGGACAGCATCTAGTCTAATCTGCTCTGAGCACTAAGCAGCACAATGCCTTCAAAAGGTCTGTCGTTGGAATGACTCAGGACGCCCATCCCTTCAACATCCGTAATATTGAAAAACTAGAAACAGCCCATCTGTTCTGAGGGACTGAATGAACTGTGATTTAATGAAATACTCCTAAGCTGCTAAATTAATTTGGAAGAATATTTATAGCTGTTGGGCCTGGGGATTTAGCTCAGCGGTTTGGTGGCCTGCCTTGTGAGCGCAAGGACCCGAGTTCAATCCCCAGTACCAAAAAAAAAAAAAAAAAAAGAATATTTATAGCTGCGATGACACAAAAAGTAAAAAGAGGATACTATAAAACTATGCACAGTATTGTCACATTTTGGTAAGTCTGGTACAAACTAAGTAAATATTAATAGATACAAAGACAAAGCCTTTTTTTTCATAGGCTATTTTTTCTTTTTTTCCCCATTAAGTTTATTGGTACATTTAAAGCAGACAATACAGTTACATTTATCATTGGGATCTTGTGCCTCTTTATATGATATGTCTTGGTTCTTATTTTTTTCCCCAAATCCTTGCAATGGTAAGATTATCAGTAGTTTTTAAATTTTTTTTCTGTCTAGATTTCCAACTTCTTTTGTACAAGTGACATGAAGCTATTTAATAGAATCTGGGCCTTATTTTACATTTCTATCTAATTTTAGTAACTGAATATGAAGGCTATTTGTATTATATTGAATAATATTGAATAATATATATTGAATATTATATTGAATAATATAATAATGTATATTGAATAATATAATAATGAAATAATTTTTCTCTTCCAGGGTTCTACATTGAATCAGCTCTTCTATTCATATTAATACCTATTCCAACCCCTAAGTACTTAGGAGAGAGGAGGGAGGAGGGCTCAGTGGCAGCCAGAGGTGATATCTGGTTTTCCTATCTTCCTCAATAACTCCACTGTGTGGAGGACAGAGCTGGGAGATGAACTGGGAGTCCACCCCTAAGGCCCTCTCCTTAACAAACCTCAGTTTCCTTAACATTCAATCAATAATCCCATGATCACATTGAGTAATAACAAATACAAAATTAGAATACTTTATTTCATTGCTGTATGACTTTTCCTAGACCAACATCGAGCCTCACAGAAAAGGTCAAGAAGTTAAGTAGATCATAGCTACTTTTCTTCTTTCACTTTGCCTGGTTTTAAAGTGAGCTATTTCATCTAAATAAATTCCCTTAGTAAAATCTGTTGTCTTTGCTTTACAGAGGAAGACTAGAGGACAGTTGTAGCTTCTGCTATTAAAGAGAACGCTCAGCAACATTATGCCTGCTTGCCCTGCACCAGCAAACAGGAGAGATGAGTTAGAAAATATACCCTCTATTTTATTTCTGGTGCTGGGGCCTGAACCCAGGATCTTATGAATTCTACTGAGCTACACCCTTAGCCCTCTATTTCTTTAATTAATAATTTAATAAATTAAATTGATTTGGTTAAATAAATAATTCTTTAATCTTAAGTCATAGTATATCATTTATAATTATGTTCATGTGTTAAAAGATGAAAAACAGTGGTAGAGTTTCCTATAGGAATTCTTGGTAGGTCTTTATCTTGCACAAGATATACATTATATAGACATAATTATGTTAGGTTAATAAATACATTTCCAGCATACACATGATTTGTGTATGTGATATACTGCAGGACCAAATTCTTACATGATTTGCAGTCCATTTGTATACAACTGTTGTTCTTTAACAAAAGCTCAGTTGAAAAGAGGGAGTGTTGAAACCTGTAATTTTAACACCTGCTAAAAGGAAGCCAACAAAATAACATTCCATTCCTAATATACTAGGTTTTCCCGATACCTGTCCTCCTAGGTATCTTGCATCCACTGATGTTTGCAACAATGAAAAGAAATCCTTATTTGTACCTACAATTGGACTCATACCTCTTTTCCGGTTGGACTTGAGGTTTTGCACTTTTAGTACGCTGACTTGTCTCTGTGGTGGTTGTTGCTGCTGCTGCTGTACCCAACTGGCACCTCCATGGCTGACAGGTCCTCCAGCTGCCATGCACCACTGTGACAAAATTAAAGTGCTAGCATGAAATCTATCTGGAAAGTAATTTCTTTTGAAGAGGTCCTCAGGGCATAACTCCTGGCTTTAAAATTTAAAGAGATGAGATGGCAGAGGTGATTTTCCTAGCATTTCTCTGCAGGCAGGTGAAGGCACTTAAGGCCCTTCCAAGGGGGTGGAGTATAGGATGGCTTATGGGAGCCTGCAGGGAGGCTTTTTGGAAACCATATACATATACCTTCTCTCCCTGTATGGGCTGCAGGTTTTGATCTGATTCCTCATAAGACGGCCGCACATCTCTGAATGTTACTGACAGTAGTACAGTGCTCAAAGGAAAGGTGAGGGGGACCATGGAAAAGGTGAAGAGCCACTGATGGGGGGGAGTGGAAAACAGGCCACTTTCCAATTAGCTACAGATTTCACTTCTGAAGTGCTGGGATCCCGGGTATTGCCCTTGGACCCTAACAGAAGGACCTGTGCTTTACAGGGTCAGCTTTGCTCACCCAGCTTCTCCTCACTGCACACTGTTTTCATGAGGTATTTGGTCTGCATGGCCCAGGAGACAAGCCTCTCCAAGTCTACACCCAGCTGCTGGACCAGCCTCCGGGGCCCAGGACCTGAGAACTTCTGTCTGTGCAGGCTTCTTTCCTGGACCCATCCCACTAAGGGCAGATCAAGCCTTGAATGTAAACAACTCTTGACCTGAAAGACGGTCGGGGGATGACAGGAAAGAATTGGAGCTAGGAAAAGAGGCAGGCCTGCAAGGTAACTCACTCAAGGCCTCCACATTTCTCCAGGAGCTTGCGTTTGAGAGCTCAGCATTCTAAGTCATTACAAAGGTCCACTTGTCAATGTCAGAAGAATGAACACATTCTAGTTTAACTTGTACCCCATAAGTGATACATGTGCCCCTCAGGTATACCCTTGACTTGGCCACCCCACAATCCTGCAGAAATCTCCTGAATTGAAGAGTTCACTTGCCGCACTCAGTTGTAGCACAAAGAGTGGTCTTAAAAATGCAGCAACGGTAAACTGAAGACATACAGTAGAAGGCAATGCGGGACCATGGTCACCACCTTGCTCCATGCTGTACACTTGACATCCTTCCCTATGGGCAAACCAGCAGATCAGAAACAGCTTGAAGCCGGGAGTGGTGGCACACACCTGTAGTCTCAGCACTCAAGAGGCAGAGGCAGGAGGATTGCTGTGAGTTTAAGACCAGCCTGAGCTACATAGTGAGTTCCAGGTCAGTCTCAACTACATAGTGAGATCCTATCTCAACGCCCCCCGCCCCAAAAAAAAACAGCTTGAGATAGGTCTCCTACCCTTGGCCTCCTCTGAGGCAACAGTGTCCTGAGGAGGAATTTAGGCTGTGAACCACTCTGAATTCAGCTGTCACTTAATAGCAAGGTGACCTGTGGCCCAATTGTAGTCTTTCTGAGCCTAAATTTCCCCAGCAATAAAATTATAGTAGCACCTTGCTACTGGAACTCTTATGAGGATTAAAGCAAATAAGATGAGTAAAGTACTCTGTAGTGCCTACCATATAATTAGTGTTGGCATTAGTTTCATCTATAAGTCTCTAGACAGTAGGAACTACAAATGATGTTTTTTAAAATCACCCAACATGTGTACAATATGTAAGAAAACTGCATTTTTCAGACCATTTAGATTTCCATCTATCCAAACTGTGCCCATTTCCAATGGAGCCAATTATATAAGTTTGTGCTAAAGTAATCCTTACGACGTCAAAGTGGAAGTGTAAAGATTGACATAAAAATGTTCAATTACATTCAATACATATCTCTTTATTTTAGATAAAACACTATATATATTATTGTAGATAAACTACAAAGTGAGAATTAACCAGATTCTTAATCATGCCTCAGTGTCTCCAATTTCCTATATAAATCAGATCATCAGATTCCAAAGGGTATGAGAATAGAACTTTGGTCTTCCATAATTTGACTGCTGGTCATAAATAAGATTTTATCCCACAAAACTAAAAAAGGAGGAAGAGCAAGTTGAGGTGGGACTAGATTCTCCAACTAGTTAGAATTTCCTAGTTTGGGAAGTGGTCCCTTCTCAACTTGCTTACCTACCTCCATACCCTTAAAAATTTTTCCTCTCCATGGCCAATGAAATTATCAGCAAGGACAGTGATGCCGCTAATGAGGGATCTTTTCTACATTCACCTTTCAAGAATATCTCTAAAGCACCCCACTTCCACTAGTGAGCTGAATTTTCTAGTAAAGAATTTTTCCTATCAAACTATCAGAGTTTGTCTAGCTAAAAGTTTAAGTAATCATTCAAACATAGGACAAACTGAGACACCTTAATAAACTAAGCTCACGGCTAAAAAAGAATCCAAAGGCACAGGTAGCACTGTGTACGACAGAATGTGTTCTGGGGCCAGAGATATCTGAGCAGAAATCCCACATAAGAATAACAAGCTGTGTGGCTATCAGGGGCAACTCAATGAGCCACTGCAAGTCTCACTTTTCCCATCTGTGAAACAGTGATAAGGCCAACCTTACAGGCTGTTGTGAAGATTGGGGCACAGGGAGGGGAGAATCTATGCCTAGCTTCATTAACAGTGCCTGACACACTGCATGTGGTTAGACAAACAAGTCAATAGAATTCAATAGTGTAAACTTGATCGCGTATGAACTAAGACCCAGCACTGCCACCCTTTAAATGGACAACTCGTCTACCTGTGGAAGGTCTATAAAAAACAAAAGCTATCAGGCTGAAGGATATGTAAAAGAGGAGATGACATTAAAAAACAAAGCTTCATAACTTCTGGACAAACCCAATAGGGGAATCATCCAAAGGCAAACACGTGACTTAAGAAGTTAATGGGTACCAAATTTTTCTTCAAAACCAAATTATTTTAATATTTTGGATGGCTAGAGGTAGAGCAGAGAAGGATATACCAGTATAGTCCCTAAGTACATAATAGAGCCATTTTCTATCACATGAGATAGGGATTATTTTTTTAAATGCTTATAAAATATATATCATTTAAAAATCTCTAGTAGGGGCTGGGGATTTAACTCAGTGGCCTTGTGCCTGCCTCACAAGCACAAGGTCCTGAGTTTGATCCCCAGTCCAGGAAAAAAAAATACATCAAGTCTTTTCCAGTGTGTGTGGGGGAAATCACAGTAGAAGTAAGGTTCCATGTTGTGACAACTGATGAATACTTGGGAAGGGGTATATTAAAAAGAGTCACTATTTGGGGTGTGAAGCCAAAATATTTTCTAATGCTTTATTCAAACACCAAAACTCATTTTTACTATCCTAGACTTTTTTCCAATTACAGAAGAATATTCTCAGTATAAAAAATTAGAAAAAGGAACAAAAACAATAATTCATATAAACACGGATGTGTGTATGTATGAAGATATACTATCTCTCATGGCCCACTCCACTTCTGAGACTTATCAATTTTATACTGTGTTTATGCTTTGTTTTTCTACTTCTACTTCCATAATTCATTTTCAGAAATACTACTCAACTTTTTCTCAGTTAACATCAACCTTTTTTTCCTTATTTTTTGGTACCAGGGATTGAACTCGGGTCCTTGTGCTTGCAAGGCAGGCCACCAAACCGCTGAGCTAAATCCCCAGCCCTAACCTTTTCCTATTAACCAATATGAAAGTACTACAATTACACCTTAAAATCATAGTCTGTAACAAAAGTGGAATTCAAATCTACTTCTGTGCTTTCTGAGTACTTCCACATGATTACTTGTAACCTAAACAGCAAATAATTTAAAGTCACTCATACTGTTCCATGACCTCAATCCTAGAGTCTGTCAAGCTTTATTTGCCACAGGAAAGACTGAAAAGAAATTAATTCAATACCACCTTTAGCCCACTACTGGCACTGTCCTGCCTCTTAAAAGATAATGCCTTTTTGTCTTCCAGAGTCCTTAGTGAGCTGATCTTCACCATAACTTGGATCCTTATTATTTTCCTACCAAAGACACCTGTAGCAAGATATGGAGGTTCAGAGTGGATTCCCTCCACTCCCGGAAGGTTCTGGACTGATGGTTTAGGGAACTCATTTGAAACATAAGGCTGTGTCTGGTTACAGTTCAAATGTATTAAACATCATCTTTGAGACGTTTTATATTAGTGAGTGTGAACATTTTGGGATCTTTATGCACCTACTGTATCCTAAGCACCAAGCTGCCTGCTTCGTTTAGAATCCTCTTAATCTAAGCCAGGCTTGGTGGTGCACACCTGTAATCCCAGCACTCGGGAGGCTGAGGCAGGAGGATCGCTGTGAGTTCGAGACCAGCCTGGGCTACAAAGTGAGTTCCAGGGCAGTCTCAAATACACAGTGAGACCCTGTTTCAAAAAAAACAAAGCAAAACAAAGAATCCTCTTAATCTATGGCAAATTCATCAACTCATCCAGGGGACACAATCTACATTTACGGTGTGCGCCAGTAAAGTTCGAGGTTGTCTGTCTAGAAAACACTGGCCCGGGCTGCCCCACGTGAGGGTCCTGATGCCTGGAAGTGACGCCAGGGGCTAGGGCTGAGCAGCAGTGGGCACGCTGTGACCTGCACCGCGGGACGGAACCGCTGAGTAGATACTTAAGGTGGTGATGACAATGATGCCTGCCTTACTGTCCTCTCGGTGACATGCCCTTAACTACTTCCCTTCCGTAATGCCCCAAACAATCTTGTTCCTAGGAAAGACGAGAGCTAAGCCTCTGAGTAACCCAGCCTCCGCTCACGGCCACCCAGCTGATGGGTAAGGACTCAAACCCTCGTCTCCCAGTGCCCTCTGGGGCCCTAGCTGCTCCCCTCGCCCCTCCCAGGGCAAGGTGCGTCCCAGTCCCCTCTCCGCCACACTCCTCGCGAAGCCCACCGCCTCTCCCGCAGCACCCGGGCAGGGGCGCCCCGCCGTCGGAGGGACCCCAGCCTCTGCGACAGCGGAAGAGTCAGCCCCACTTACACTGACCGCGGAACAGGCCGCCTGCAGCTCGCAAGGCCGCAGCCATGTTTGTGCCAGCTGAAAGCGTTTCCGGAGCAGCCTCGGCCGAGAACTGTGGCACCCTCAGGTACCGATCCAAATAGCGCCGAACCCTGGAAGCGTAGCCCACTAGCGGCCCAGGTCCTTATCACCGGAGGCCGCAGCACGCTCCTGGCTCGGCCCTCGCTCATTTGCTGTGGAGTAGGGGGCGGGGCCTGATGAAGACACGCCCCTCCCAGGGAGCCAGCTCATTCGCTGCCGGGGCAGGGTGGGACCTCGCTTCTGGTGGAAAACCCGTCCAAGTTCCAGGCCGCCCAGCGGGAGGGCGTGGACTGCAGGGCGAGCGGGGCTTGGAGAGGAAAGCCCAGTCAGACAGCCAGCCCGGCTGGGAGCTGCCCACTGTGTAGGAAAAGGCCGCGGGCTGAGATGGTGTCCTGATCCTTAGCTGTGCATCAAAGTCCCAGTAGATTGGTTATACTGGAAAGATCTGGTTGTATCTTCCAACTTGGCCGTTAGAAATGTCAGCCGCGAATCAGTAAAAGACTTTCTAGACATTTTCATCATCGTTACTTAAATATGAGGATGCTTTTGCCTCAGTTTTCCAGTCGGCCTACCTAGTTAACAGCACAACTGTGTACTGTTTCGCTTGTTTTCACAAAAGGGGATTATTTTACATTAGGCACTCGTGTCATTATCCAGTTTCTTTGCAGCACCTTTATGTAGTAGTTTGACAGGTGAGACCAGAAAGTGAACCATACAGGCTGGGAAATGCAGTTCTTGGAAAGATGGTACGGTGAAGTCTGTCAGGACTCTTTTGGTGCAATTTAGCCACCCAATCCCCAAGGTGGACCACAGAGGCAGCAAAAGGAAAAAACCCCACCCCATTTCTAGCCCTTCCCCACCTTGCCAGCCAGCCAGCCCTGCCTCTGTATGTTCAATGCACCCTGAAATATAATCCTAGGCCTTGCTTGGATGCAAGCATCACGCACTCAACAAACTTTGAGTGCTGTGGGAAAATGGGGCAGCAGCTTGTGCAGGGGTTAGGAAAGAGACAAAAATAATCTTTGTAGTATTTTGAATGGTAATAAACATTAATAAAAGGAACAAATTAAGGTAAAGGAGACAGGGGCTGGAGGCTACTGTAATTTGAAACAGATGGGTCAGAGAAGTCTTTAGGTAAGGTCTGAAGAAGGTAAGGCAGCAAGAATCTAGATCACGTTAAAAACCAGTTTTCCATAGCTACAATTTGTGCTCTTGGCTGAATTAGTTTATTAATGGCTACCATCCTCATGTTTACAAGCCCAATGTAAAATGTCTCATTAAATGTTTTTCATATCATCTAGATGATCTCCAAATCCAAGCCAGATGTTTCCCAAGAAAAAGATAATAAAACTTGCTCTAAGGATCAAACTGCCTTCCTATAGATTTTGCTAGTTCTTAACTCACAGTCAAAATTACAGTAGTTTGAAATTGTCCTTTAAAGAGTTATGTTTATTGATAATATATTCCTCTGATTAAAACTAGAACTCATTTTTGCTGAACTACATCAAAAGGCTCTATTCCACGCTCTGACATATTGTGCTACAAATAGATAACCAGAGAATTAAAAAAGATCTGGGCATCTGATCTGAGACCCTTTGGGTCACCTCTGGAAGTCACCCCCATCCTGTGCTGGGTGCTGAGTCCTTTTTTGGTAGGAGGAGATAAAGGGATTCTGGCCCCTCTCAGAGAAATCCTGAAAATTAGTGATGATGCATAAATGTTCCAAATCTTACAAAATCAATAGCTGGAACAGATTAAACTTCTGTCTGACCAGAAAGAACAAAATAGCAAAAAGTGCTTTATTACATATAGCCAGGTAACATTTTAAAATTGAAAAGTTAGCATCACTTCATACATTACACTGTCATTTTTTACTGATTTTGAAAAACTCAACCCATGTGTAAAACCTCTTAGTGCCCATATTAGAGTCATGTTATAACAGAAAACAAACCCTCAGTGTTTTGCTCCAACAGAGAGAACCATAACAATTGTTATTTCTAATCTATGGCCTATTTCTTATAAACATTTCCAATGACTATTTATGTTCCTATAAATGAAAGCAGATCTTTTATACAATCCTTTCGAAAACTGATAGAACATACTCCTTAACCCAGAAATCATAAACTCTGGACGCAGAGCTATATGGGATATCCATGTATACATATGAATTTTTTTCTGGCTTACACATTTTTTTGTTGTTGTTGTTGTTACCGGGGATCAAACTCAGGTCCTTGAGCTTGTGAAACAGTTGCCAGAACCACTGAGCTAAATCCCCAGCCTGTCTTACACATTTTTAATAAAATTATATACCAATTCCATTACAAAACAGAAGACAAGCACAGAGTCTGGGCTGATTCAGATAAGCAGCATCTTTGCCACAAGAGAGGGTTTGTCTGAGCCTGGGTGACTTAATTAGTGAATAAAGCACTCGCCTGTCACAGACAACACTGAGTTCAGACTGTGGTTCTAAATAAAATGAATTTGTTGGCTTCAGCTCAGTGCTTCAGGGAAGGAGCTAGGGGGTAGTGATCCTTTAATTCATTATTTGCCATGACTGGCACCTCTGAGCTACATGATCTAAATTTAGATTACTCAACTCTGTCTCCTTAATCAGAAGAGAATGGGGGAGGGGGTTCAGCACAAGAGAAACAGTGGCTGCATGTGACAAATGCTAAGGTATAATGATTACTCAGGGAAATGTGATCAGTTATTTCTACAACTGTTTTACAAGGAGAGCACTAAACCCAGGCCAAAATGATGTGCATTTTTACTTAACCCTTCTTAACCACATAGCCTTAAGCCTACCAGTGGTAATAGGCTTATTAATCTATCTGCAGATATTTAATGTCTGCTATGAACAAAACATTATAGCAGGTAATGTAGAGGAGAAGTGAAAAAATTAAAAAAGAAACTGTACTTTTAGGTAGCTCATTCTATCGTGAAGTAAGTATGTGTGAAGTCCTCTCTGGCAGGCACATGGCATGCAGTAGGCAAACAGCAATGAATTAGACACTCTCCACCCTCATGGTCTGAACATTCTCAAAGGAAAAGCAGGCAGTAGTCTAAGACAAAGATAAAGGATACAATATAATGACATGTATGTCTAGGGATCAGAAAAAAAGAAAGAGGCAAAAGAAAAGAGGTAAAAGAAAGCAGAGAAGCCAAGCTGCTAGTTTCAGTGGCGCTGTCAGACATGGCTGCCTTGCTATGGTGGCATCTGAACAGCAATCCCTGGGAATAGGGGAGCTTGTCTGAGGAAGGACTTTGGAAGCTGAGGGAACCACATATGATGCTTGAATTAGTTTCCGAAGCTTACTTTAACCAAGTATCACAAATGAAGTACAGAACTGTCTTTCCGCTTGTGAAGACTACAACATAAAATCAAGGTGTCAATGGGCCATACTTTCTCTGAAACTTGTAGGGGTAAATCCTTCCTTGTCTCTCTCCCTAGCTTTGGGTGATTGCCAGCAAATCTTGCCATTCCTTGGCATTCTTGCCTTACAATGGCTGCATTATTCTAATCCCTGTTTCCAGTGTCATATGGCTGACTCCAGATGCCATCTTCCTCTTTTATAAGGACACTGGTACACTGGATCAAAAAAGGTTACACATTCAGGCACCAGAGGTTACAACATCAATATACCTTTAGGGGACAAAATTCAACCTGTAACAGGCTGCTGGAGAACAGCAAGGAAGCCACATGTCCTTGGGTTAGGGATGGGGTGAAACCAAGGCCCCTGACCTAAGACTTTGGAGGTGACAAAACGTCTTCTAAATGGTTTCCTTCTAGCAGAATGAAATGCACAGATTTCTGAAAGGTTCACTGTCAGCAGCGCAGTGGAGGAACTCCTGAGCCAGTATTAAGATGTACTACATAAGAAGATGCATTCATTTCCTCCCATGGGTGGTAATTATTTTGTGTTCATATTGAGTGAGTGGTTTTTCTACTTTTCCTATCCCCAGGTGATGGGTCCCTACGAAGCCTTTCTGAGATGCCTTTGCTAGGACCCAGAAATCTTACCTGCCTTGGACAGGTTAGTGTTAAAGTGGTCCTACTCTTTACAGTAAATTCACAACCTAGAAAGGCGTCTCTGCCAAAGATTTTACTCCCTAACCAGAGCTCTAGGCAACCTTCTTTGTCACCCTCAGTTTTCTGGATTTCTCCTTACAGAAAGACCAGGCTTTTGAGCCCCTTTCACAAGTAGAAAATAGTTCTGGCTTTACCTTCCTGTTGAATGCTGTACTTGAATAAAATTTAAGACCTCTCAGTGCCTTCGTCTGGGCTCAGTTCTCCCGTTAGCCCCCAGCCTCACCTAACATCTCTGTCTTTGACACCTCTCTCCCTCCTTGTCTCCAATTCTGAACTCCTCAGATGTCTTTTCACACTCAGCCAAGATTGTGGTAGGGAGATATTTATCCAGTAAATCTGCAGCTAAATGAACGTAGATCCAGTTACAAACTATAATAAGGATTCATACTCACATTTAGTCAGCAGGAAAAAGAATTGGTGATAGTTTGCCACTTAAGTGCCATATTACCCTTAATCACTGCAACCATTTTGCAGACAGTATCACCCTATTTTACAGATGAGAAAAAGTTACAGAGGTCCTATGGCTTGTCTGAGGTCACAATTACCAAGAGACACAGCCAATATTTGAACCCAAGTCTGTCTGGTTCCAATCCTGGCCTTGCTCCATTCCTTCAGGCTGCATTTCAAAACAGAAGTGGCAACTAGCAGAGTCAGGGAGCCCTGAGTTCCAACCATTCACCCATGTATCCCTGGGCGTCATGGGTTTGTAGGAACTACTATCAGCAAGTCAGACAACTATGAATTCAGATTCAGAGCTGAATTTCAATACACTAAGGAATTTTTTTTAACAGTGGTAGCTGAAGAATAACAGCTATCTTCCTGTTTCCATGCCCCAAACTTAAATGTCACTTCTAACTTTGTAAGTTACACACTGCTTTCCTTTTCCTGCTTATAAAGAATAATCTGTCCTTCCTAACAGCTAGTTAAATGTTTCTTCTGCTTTGCTTATGACCGATACCTTCTGACTTGTCCTCAAATATAATGACCTCTGGGTAATGAGGGGGCTTGAGCTCATGGATGTAGTTCTACTCTCTCCCAAAACCCTATTGGGATACCAACAGAAGTATGATGGTAGTGCTTTTTGTTTTTAAGCACAAACCTTAAAAGATGAAGAAAAGGAAACCATAGCAACAGTATTTTACAAGCTGGAATGTAGATGAATAAATGCTTAATGATTCAGCAGACCTAAGAAAACTGACTCTTAAGCTGGCCATTTTAAGAGAAGAACCATCCCTAGATGTTTCTAGACAAGAGAATCCCTAGATGTCTCAGGATAGGCAGCAACAAAGACCTCCAGAAGTGGAGATGAAAAGAAGATGCCAGAATAAACAGACTTAGTCTATTAAAGCAGCTGTCAAAGGTACTAAGATTCCTGCCCTTGAGTTGGGATGGCAGCTCCCCTATTCCATCCTAACTAGAGGTTCAGTTCCTAGAGATTTGGCAGAAAGCTCTAGACTACAGATCCCAGGCATAGCTAAGAGCAGGAACATATTAAAAACTGCAAAAGGTAATGAACTTTTTATACTTCCTAGAGCAAAAATCCAGCCTGCTCCTTTTTCCCAGAAGGGTTTCACAAGAAGCCCACCCAACCCAACAAGAATGACCTAAAAATACTGACAATCACATCTCCTACCATACGCTCAGAGCAGCCAATGAACACTGCAGTCTCCTGAATTATCAAGAGATCACTCAGCATTATCTGACATTTGAGAAAAGTCTCAGGAAACAGATGCAAACAAACCAAAGAAAACCAACACAGAGGAAACTGGATGATGGAAAGAAGAAAACTTAGACTGGAAACTTTAAAGATAAAATTTTCTGACACCAGAATAAGAATTTTTAAAATAAACTTTTTGCTATGGCTAAAGAAAAGCACAAAAGAAAAACTGGAGAATTGAGGGAAAAAATAAAGAAGAAATTAAAGAGGTTTACTATCTGAATAACAAGTTGTATAAAGAAAACAAAATAGTGGGGGGACCTTTAAAGTTTACGAAACTTCTTCATAACTGAAATGTATGACTTTTTGAACTACAAGCACCTATGAACCACCCATCAGGATAGATGGGTAACTACTACTAAGAAATATTGTCATGAAATTTTGGATCACTGGGACAAGCTTCTAGAAAAGAAAGGCCATATGTAAAACAATAGACATTAAAATGCTCAGGGATCCTCAAAAGCAACATTGGAAGCCAGACTTCAAAATTCTCGAGAAAATGCTTTATAACCCACAATTCTATACACAGATGATTTAAGTTTGACAACAGATGAAAAACATTTAGACTTTAGAAGGGCCAAGTTTTAGTGCCTTTAACTTCCATGAATCCTTTCTCTGCAAACTACAAGAGGATGCTCAAGAACAATTATAAACAAGAAACAGTAAATGTGGGATAAACAAACTAAGATGTCCACTAGAGGAGAAGGGCAAAGGGAATACTACAGAGGACAGTGACAGAAGATCGCAGGACTACACCTATGTTCAAGGACAGAGGGCAACTAGTTCAGACAGAAGCAAGCTATGGGATGATGTTACTGAAAGACTCTGATATGCCTGTCCACTTTGGGGACTGAATTAACAATAAAGAAAAAACTCAGACAGCTACTAAGTACAAGGAAAATTAAAAGCTGAGCAAAAAAGGAAAAGCAATTATAGTTTACAGCCAACCAAAATTACAACATAACAAAGTTGGAAAGATGGGGAGGTAGACAGAAACACATGAGCAGTTGAGGACAGAGAAAGAAGTGAAATCTTTATCTTCTGCAAAAGAGCAGTAAATAATGTCTAAAACTAAAAAATCAATAAAGTAACACATTCAGTAATATGAACAGAAGTAAATACCTAAAGAATAAACTAAAACTTTTGAACACCTCCATTGCTCTGAGCTGGTGTGCTAATAATGTACCTCAGACACAAAATTGACTCTACAAGTTAGTCTTTGAGCCCTCTTCACTTAAATTCTGATCAAATTTATCTCTTTAAAAAATGTCCTTTAGTTAATCATGCAAGAACAACCCACAGTAAAAGGAAACTTTTTAACCTTAGAACTGAGTCATTTAATCCAATAGTGATTGCCAAATGCTATGAATTACACTATTCAAACATCATGATATCCCTTCTTTCTTCCTAAAGAGCTGAATGAAATAATACTGAATGTAAGGCGACTTAAAATAATGTAAGCTTTGGAGTTTCGTGGCCTCACTCCAATGTTCCATTTAACATAAAGTCATAAAGAACCTACAGTAGTAAGGGAGGCTTAAGGCTGTGCTTACAAGAGAGCCACCTACTGTCAACCTCTCTACTATATATAGCCTTCCCAGGGCAGCACTAAAGAAACCCCCTAACCCCATCTCCGAAACTCAGATTCGGCTGATCTGGGGTAAGGCTTCGACACCATTTTTTATAAGGTTCCCCAGTGATCCCAGTGTGCAGCCAAGTTTGCTTGTGATAGAATTCAACTACTCTATGTAGTAGACATTTTTAAAAATTGTTAGAAACAAGGTGAGGAGCTAAACAAACTGGTAATAAGGTAGGAAAAAGGAGGAAAGCTGCGCTACTAGAAATGGCAGAAGGACATTTAAGAGGGAAAGTTGATATTTAAGTTGAGATGCTCCTTAATGTAAAATGGGATTACATCCCCACAAACCTGCAAGTTGAAAATATCTTATGTCAAAAATGCATTTAATAGATATAACCTACCAGGAACCACAGCTCAGCCTAGCACACCTTAAAACATGCTCAGAACACTTACATTAGTGAATCATCTAACAAAGACTATTTTATAATAAAGTTTTGAACATCTGAAATTTGTTTGGTACCATTTGTTATTTGAGTTGTTCTGATACCAGCCTCTGACTTGTCTCCCAACTCCGAGGTGCTCTACCACACAAGGGCTAAAAGTGAAAGGGGGTTTTCAATGTATCGGGAGGTTTCAGTAAGGGTCATGACATGAGAGTTCAGGGATGAGAGTCCTACAAGTGCCAAAGTCAGAAGCAGAGGAGTCCGTAAGCTGGTCTTTGGCAGGGAAAAAGCATCGCATTTGTGGAATTCAGAGCAGAACCACCACACAGTGAAAAGAAATGAAGTCCCTGTATGTAAGTCTGCTGCTCACCATGCTATTTCTTGGCCTAAGGAGACTATAACCTCAAATTCCTTATCCTGCTTAATCCTGACTCTCCTGTAGTATTTTATAATCCTCAACCCAGTTAGATGACAAAGTTTAGCTTAACGAGTCTAGCCTCCTTAACTTTTTTGTTTGTTTTTCTGCAGTACCGGAGATTGAACTCATGACCTTATGCTTGCAGGGCAGGTGTGGTGCCACTGAGCTAAATCCCTGGTCCACCTCTTCACTTAATTCTGATCAAATGAACTGCCTAGTTGAAGCCAAGCAGAGTTCATGCAAATTCTTCCAAGTATTTTTTATTTAAAGATACAAGCCAAATAGGCTACAAATACCCCATTTCCATCTGTCATCTCATGTAATTGCAAAACAGGATAAAATCTAATGTGTTAAAAAAATAAAAATACAAAAATGCAGTAGCTAGGACCCAAATATCTAATTTTTAAAAATCATTCTTTTATTACCATGCATCATTTGTAATATCTGCTGAATTTAGTTAATATCTAATTTTACATATACACATCATGAAAAGTAAAAAGATTTAAAAAAAAACATGTAAGGGATAAACTAATGTGAGACAGAGATGTTCAGCTTTGAGAAAATTAAGCCAGCAAAGAGTTTTACTAGTGTTCATTTATTGATTGCTGGGGATACAGCCGGTGGAGAATACACGGCATGCATTCAGGAGAGCAATTAACCCAATCTGAGTAAAGCAATTCAATGAGCCTGCGATGAATTCATAAGGTAACACAGATCAGATCTACAGACATGGCAGGGTGACTCATGCAGCCACCTGAAAATACATTTGGAACTTATTTATTCTTAATAACTTAAGAACCACCAAGAAAGAGGGAAGCTTAGTCTACCTCTTTATTTCAAACTAATGCAAAGAGGAAATTTGTGAATCTTCTAAATACGCCTCTGCACCAAATTATGGTCATTTCCAATTTTAAGGAAATTCCACTTCTACAAATTTTTCCATATAAGCATCTATACACATTTAATAACTGATTCAAAAGGCTGTATTCATTAGATGACAGTTATGTACTACTAAGCTGTTCTCAAATACTAGGAGGTTTTTATACCATATTTGCCAACTTCTCCCCCCAAGATGTTTATCTCTTCAATACAATAAAATGATAAATATTTTTAAAACTTCATTTACATTTAAAAGGACAGAAAGATTAAGTTACTTGAATGGTTCAGACTGTAACAGAAAATGACTTAATTGCATATGTTATACTAAACACAATTATACCCTATAACTGGTTAAAATGCTGAAATGTACCTCTAACTACTGAGTTATGTGCCACATATTTCCCCAAATTCTGTAACACATAATTTCTCTTCCAATGACATCAATGTCACTTGATGTTCCAGGAAAATGTACTACTTTTTATGGTAGTGGGCATTAAAAAAAAAAAAAAAGAGAGAGAAACAGGAACAGCTATACCCTAATAGAACAAAAAAAAAGATTTGGGCCTTTTGTCATTTTTTTTTTTTAAGAGGCAGTCTGCTCCTTTCATGAATTGTATTCTTCCCTTCACACTTCAGCGGAACCAACTATGGCTTGCAGCGCTGGACAAATCGAGGGTACAAGCACACATCTCGGATGTGGTATCTATTCAGAATCCAAGTCAGGAATCGTTCCAAGCCCAAGCCATAGCCTCCATGAGGACATGTACCATATTTTCTCTGTTAAAAAGAGACAGAGAGAGAGAGAGAGAGGGAGAGAGAGAGAGAGAGAATGAGAGGAGTAAATGTTTGTAAAATTTTATCTAACAAAATAAAATTTTCCACCGTGGAAGGAGTCAGATCATTGTAGTTAAGGATTCAACCCATAATCTATATGCCTTCATGAACCATGTGTAAAGAAATAATTCAGACTGGACATGGTAGCACACACCAGTAATCCCAGCTATGCGGTGGCTAAGGCAGGAAAATCAAAAGTTCATGGCCAGCCTAGGCAACCAAGTAAAATCCTGTCTCAAAATAAAGAAAACATTTTTTAAAAAGAGCTGGGGATGTTGCTCGGTGTGGAGTGATTGCCTAGCATGTATAAGGCCATGGGTTTAATCTCCAGTACTGCAGAGAAAAGACATAACTCAGTATGAAAAATAAACCAGGAATGAAACATTTCCCTGGAATTTTTTGTACTAGGTATCTCCATTTATTACAGGAAAATGAAAGATAGTACTAGGTATTAGTAGGATCTAATGATATTTAGCAATGAATAGTTAGAGCTATTCAAATGAAATTAACACATAACTTGGCTAAAGGAAAAAAACTAACATTTAGATGTATTATTATTATAACCATGAAACTGTAACTCATGTAAATACCAAAGCACCACTTGGAATGCTCTCCTCTAAAAAATGTCAATGTATATAGAACTATTACAATGAAAAAGTTCAAAGACAATTTGAAAAATATTTTTTACCTGATCTGTATACCAGTAGTAGGGAGTAGGATCAATACCTTCCCTTTTATAACCTGCCAGGAGTTCTTCACTATCCCAGGTACGCATGGAGCCTCCCACAATCTCACCAACATTGGGCATCAATACATCGACCTATGAATATAAGTTTAAAAAAATACATAATAATTACCAGGCTATCAAACATAGTATTGTTGTGAGGCTTCAATAAAAATTATAATTTAAGCTCCTACAGCTAAAGGAATCCAGACTGTGCTCATGCAAAATTCAATTTTTCAAATTTTCTAACAAAGCATGTTAATCTCAATCATGGGGACGTGAAAAAAAAAATTACTTCTTTAATTATTGACATTTTAGAATTATGAAATACTTGTCATGAGCTCATTCCAAATGACAGCCTCCCCTCTTTTAAAAAGCAAAATTTCTAATGCTCTAAATAAACTGACTGATTCAGTAAGACGAGGATCCTCAGGACATCGCTGCATATAAAAGGACTTGATCTCCACAGGAAATCGACACAGCAAGATTGGTTCATTAATGGTGTCTGTCATCAGTCTCTCAGGAGCTTCTGGGATATCCTGAGGTTAAACAAGACTTGATTAACATTTATGACTCAAAATGTACAAGACAGAAGCAGCTCTTTCTCTCTGTACCAGCCCTTCCTCCCATCAAAGTAATGTGCTAGAGAATGCATCTACCATAATCCATAGTTCATAAACACTCATATAAGGAACAATTTCTTTTGAGAAAAAAAAAACTATCTAATAAATCTATAGTTAAGTGAACTGTAACATGCTCTGCCTCCTTCTCCAGTATATCTCAGGCTTCATGCTTCCTGAGGAATGAAAAGAAATAAAAAACAAAAAATCTCCAAACTGACCACCAAGTTATTTTTTTCAGTGGTCAGTTTTATCAAGCTCTAAAGCAAACATAATCCACTGAACCTCATAAAGTAGAAAGGAATCAGTGAATGCTCCAGAACATCATCAATCTACACATAAAAGTATGTTATTAATGACACAAATCTTTACAATCCAGTTATCCGCACTTCTTTCCTGTTACAATAAATCAGATATGCCTTCAACAGTAGCAAGATAGTCAGAAGACAAATAACCAGTATCAGGTTTTTAAATATAACCACACCTGGAATAGTTAGCCAGGAAATGTTAATAATGATGAATCAAATGACTCAGTTTCTCTCTCTAAATATTCTTCAATAAACCACATATAAATTCAAGTTCAAACCCAAAACTCTTGTGGTGGTAAAAACTGATTGAGAGAATTGGACAAGATCCATTGATTTGTTTAATGTTAAGAACTGAAACAAGAGCTTAGCAATCAGCTGGCACAGCTGTTCTCTCCTCTGGTCCCTATGCCCTCTGAGGTACAGGAGGAGATGAGAGATGAATGGGAGAGTCCTGGCCTCTTAGCTTTTATCTGCTTAATATACTGGGGTTCTACACAAGATTAAACTATGGGAAGAGGGACCTTACTGCACAAGGTCAAGTCTATAGACCACTTATCTCTCTAGCCCCTTCATGTGCATGGGATGATAGCATGTATATACAGTGCTTACTGACATGCACTGAGGCTTCCTGTGCCACAGCCCTGCTAGGCATTTAACTCATGTAGTCTCCATGACTTTACCAAGAAAATGTTACCTCCAAGGTAGAGATTCATCTTCCAAAAGAGAACAAGCCTTTTGTCTTCAGTTACACAACAGGTCCAGACAGAGGTGGGAGCTAAGTCCACCTTGGGGAGGGAGACATTCCGGCTACACAGCGTGTGTTCTTTCCACTCTCCACTTTGCCAAATATTAATTACTTTGCTGAGTTCACAGCATACTATTCAAGTTTTCCGCTCAAAATTACGTTATTATATGAATTTATAAGACAGAATAACTCGTAGAGATCCAGCATATTATTTGTCTTCCCAATAAATGTCTTTTAAAAACCAAAACTCTATTTAGCAGCAACTACCTACTTTTCACTTATAAAATGGACTTGGAAATATTATGTTAAAAAATGGTTAAATATAAAAGAATGAGGGTATGAAATATTGCTGCCAATCCATATTCTCAATACACGTTAGGGTGATTCCCAGGCAAAATCAAGATCAACATGCTAAGTTTATCTTGGGTACCAGGTCATATTCCCTAACAAAGCCTTCTCCCTCAGTTTTCTATCTTATTCAACGGCTATCTTCTTTGAATCTCCTTCCAGCCAGTTTTAAATCACTGATTCTGGGGAGAATGAATCACTTTTGAAAGTATGAGGTAGTTTTTCCAGAAAAACAAAACAAATAAATGCACAGACCAATATTTTGTATATACTTTCAAGGGCTTCACAAACTTTAAAGGCATCCTTGCCAGCCTAGAGGAGAATGAGTAGAGTTTAAAAGTTTAGGCTAAAGAACAATCATGAAGGTAAGAAATGAGATGAAAAATGACATAGGAAGGAAGGCTAAGCACTTGCTAATGCTCACTGTATAATGAACCAACTGACAACCCCAAGAAGCAGGTGCCTTCTACATTAGCCAACTATCCAGAAAAAAGCCATCCACTTAAGCATATTACCACCTTTGGAACAAGGAAAAAGGAATACATTACTTCTCCAAATTCATAGAAAGTCCCATCTTCTTTCTTTACATTGTGTTCTTTTAGCCATACAATAGCATCTGAGTAGTTCATCCTTTTGAAAGGCCGTTTGGGGGGCTTAAAGTTCTATGCAGAAAATGAAAAACACAGCATATAAAGAAACCCCCAACCTTAAAATATTAATTAACCAAAACCCACTTATTATTACAACAGTTATTTCAGAGTAGGAAACCGTACAAACATTCCTCAAATGACAAACATATATGATCTCCTCTTAGCTAAGTTAAAATATGAAATTAATAGCAATGGCTAATATTAAATTTTAGCCTTCAAAATATTAGTCACTTATTTCAGCTCAAATCGATAAAACAGTTAAGACTCCAGTGTCTTCCAGAAAAGGCTTATAATCCTTTAATTTTCATGAAACACCACACCTACCGGGTTGAGGTCAGATACTATGCTTCCTGCAGGTGACTTTAAGACTCTATCTACGACGTCACAAACCAAGTCCTCCAACCGGTTCAGGAGGTCCTCAAAGGTTAGGAAAGGGCACTCTGCTTCCACATGAGTATATCTGAAGAACAAGACACTGACTCAGAGTTGCTCTTCTTTTACATTAAGTTTCTCTCAAGAAAAGATTTGTACCCTAGGAAATTATCCAGAAAGGCAAAATTCCGACACTGCTAACCAACCAATTCTATAAATAAGTCTGGATACCCCTCTATCTCCTTGAGTAGTGATTTCTTGTTTATTCTTTAACCCACAGAAATCAAGGCAAAGTGAAAAACAGACCTCAGCTATGGCTTAAGAAGCAAACTTTCATTATGTAATGTATGAATTTTAAAAATATAATTTACCTACATAAAGCTTTCTCCCCTAAAGGTATTTTCTGAAAATAAATAAAAATAAAAAGACAATTTCATACTCAGCCAGGTGCCTTCGTGTTCTGGACTGTTCTGCCCTGTATGACTGTGCAATACAAAACACATCTCCCAGGGCTGGAAGGCAGGTCTCCAGGTACAACTGAGAGGACTGGGTCAAAAATGCCTCTTCTCCAAAATAGTCGAGCTTGAAGAGTGTGGAGCCACCTTCAACCTGAGTTTGCACTAATGTTGGAGGAGTAACCTGTTCATACAAAAAGGAGTTTAAAAAAAAAAAAGGCCCAATGTGAAGACTGCCCTTCAAATTTCAAACGGAAGAGAGGGACTATTTGTAAAAGACAACACATACTCACTTCGTAGTAACCCCTATCAAAGAAGTGGTCTCTGAAGCACCTGGTGACCAAAGAACGTGCTTTTAGGATTTTGGACATGTTTTCTCCTCGGATCATCATATGCCTGTTGTTGAGCTGGACGTCGACGTCAGACTCCTCGTTGATCAGGTTATCAGCTCCTCCAGCAGGGGCCAACCCTATGAGTTCCCAGAAGTCACAGTTCAGCTCATGGCCCCCTGGAGCCTATATTTCAAAGAAAGCAGAGTGAGGAGAAACAGGGAGGGAAAAGGAAACAAAAACTGAACAGTACTGAGGATTTTATGTCCAAATTTCTGATAAGGTGATCTTTTTAAGAACTGTATTGTTAAGTAGCATTATTCTTTCAAATAAAACGACCAGCAATTCAATTTTAACTCAATATTTTTATATTTGATATTTCTTTCACAGTAAATATGTCCATTCTTTTTGAGTTTGCATTTAAATTTTATTAGTACACTTTTGATACTATATATATCTATCTATCTATATATATATATATAGATAGATATAGATATACAGATATATATATCTATACATATATATATAGATATATATATATATCTATATATATTTTTTTTTTTTGACAGTACCAAGGGTCAAACTTAGGACCTTTTACTTGCTAGGCAGGAGCACCACCACTGAGCTAAATCCCTAGCCACTCTACATGATATATCTGTTCCTCTTCTCCCTTCAACTTTTCTTTCCCTCTTTATTTATAATAGCTTTGTTTTCCATTTTTTCTTCTGTTCTTTTTTAATTCCTTCCTTTCCCCTTCCATCCTCCCTTGTTTCCTTTGCCATTTGAACATTTCCTTCCTACTCCCCAAAATCTATCATCCAGCCATACTCTTTTTAAATAGAAAAGTATAAACTAGAAAATAAATTGTAATCGTGCAACCTGGAGTAAACAGTAATTACTATTAACATTTTGGTGTACCTCTCTAGTCTTTGCCCAATAATTTAACCTGCTTATTCACTTTTAAAAAATTAAAATAGAACTTTAACGGTGCTGTCAACTTTGGAAAAACTTATCCCAATTTACTGTGTTGAGTTGGCATTGTACAAAATGGACAGCCATTATTGGTCTAGAAATGTTAATTTTTTTTATTTTTATTTTTTTTTCCATGTGTACAGGGGTAACGCATTGTACTAAATATGTAAAGTCATATCTACACGGGTTTGATTATAGAAACTAATAAAGTATTCTCTAAATAATGAAAAAAAGAATAAGATAAGACTACAAGAGCAAGAAACAATTTAAATATGTTAAGGGACCATTTTGATCTTCAGAATTAGGGATTATTTTAATCTTACATCATTGCTTTTTCTTTTTTACTTTCCTTTTTAGTTTGATTTTAGGATTCCCTATTTTTAATGTTCATACAGAGATTTCTTTAACTGAAATACTGAATAGTTTCTCTGGTGTGAAAAACTATAATAGTACACAGGATCCTAATGAGATAATTAATAATGTGAAATAGGAAGTAAAGGGCTAAAGGTGCAGGGAAAGTGGGAAAGGTGGCGGAAAGGTAATAAGGGAGAGGAAAAAAATGAGAAACTGAAAAAATGGCAATAAAGTGTTTGTAAATGGGGAGGGGAGGAGGGGTGAAGGGAGGGCAGGGACAAGGGGAAAAAATGAGAATCAAAACCTATTATGTAAAGGTACAGGATCCCAATGATGAATGTAATTGTATTGTATACCTAGATTGTAACAATAAACTCAATAAAAAGAGAAAAAAAATTAAAATAGAAAGGTTTTACTAAAAGCTGTTGATTTAGTGGGGGAAATATACATATGTACGTATGTATAATA
>NW_022900942.1:27905385-27918605 GCF_012274545.1 Fukomys damarensis | reverse complement strand
AAGCAATTCATTTTAAAAGCAACACCACAGAATATATAATTAACTTGGTGCTAAACACAGATCCCAAGTAACATCATGACAACCACTCTATTTTGCAATCAAATTACTTCCAAGAAAACTAAGTGAACTTGAATCAGATGATCTTTATTTTTTCTTTTTGGTACCAGGTATCAAATCAGGACCTTGCACTTGCGAGGCAGGTGCGGTGCCACTAAGCTACACCCCCAGCCCCTCAGATAATCTTATTACACACTCTTTTACATGGACACTATAAGATCTCAATGTACTTCTAGTTGGTTAGAGCTATTTGCTCCCTCTTGTGGTTAACATATTATATGTGTTTATTTTCCTTCCTAGCCAACAAATAATTATTTTAACTAAAATTACTAATAGGCAATTGTAACTGGAATAGGTTATGTGTTTTTGGCAACAGAACAAATAGCTCTGGGAATATCAGAAATATGATAAACTTTTTAAAAAAAAGAGGCTTTCAAATTCTGTTCAGAAACTTTCAGGTTTAGATTACTGTTCTCTGAAATTTCTGGGTAGACTATAAAGTGTTCATTTTCATCTACCTTTAAAGATATTCATAAAACCCAAATAGCTATGTCATAGCCCATGAAGATTAATCAGGAATTCTGTTTAGCTGAAAATTTGAGCTCTTTTTATCATGTGAGTTTTGCTGCGATTTTAGTTTTTTCCATTGCAAAGGTCATGAGGATATTTAATTGCCAATCCAACAGTGCTGGGAGGTAGGGTATCTTGGCTTGTATCTAGATGTCCCTCCCAAAGGCTCATGCAGTCATAGGTGGGTAGAGATGACCGGACCTAGAGTGTGTCACACTAGGATTAGGTGTGTGATACTTAGATCAAGGATGTGTGATAAATTAGTCCACTGATTGGTTTGGAGTAGCTCTGGGTGTAAATTATGGGAAGGCCCGCTCTGTACAAAATATAAGGAATAGAAAGAGGGATGCTGGGACCGGGAATTTGGCTCAGTGGTTCTGCTGCCTGCCTGATCCCGAGTTTGATCCCTGGTACCAAAAAAAAAAAAAAAAAGAAAAAGAAAAATTGGGGCCAGGGATTTAGCTCAGTGGTTTTGCCACCTGCCTCACAAGTACAAGGTCCAGAGTTCAATATCCGGTACCAAAACAAAACAAAGACAACAAAGAGGGATGCTGCTTCTTTGCGACCTTCTGCCCATCAAGAACTGTTTCTCCTCTGCAATGCCCCTCTGCCATGCCACCCTCCCTTGGAGCCAGTCAACTATGAACTGAAATTTCTACAAACTATGAGATAAATAAACCTCTTCTCCTTTAACTTTGAGTGTAGGGTATTTTGTCTCAGTATCAAGAAATAGTAACTAAGACATGGGGCCTAACGGGAGTTGATTAGGTCATGATGGATTAATACATTACCTGGAGACTGGGTTAGCCATACATTATCATGAGGCTGGGTTTGTTACAAAAGGGAGTATAGTCCTATCCTGATTTCTACCTCAAGCATTTCTCTCATCATATGATGCCTTTTGCCATCTTATGACACAGCAGGAAAGCCCTCACCAGATGCAGCCCCTCTATCTTGAACTTCCCAGCCTCCAGAACTCCCAAGAAATAAATTTATTTTCTTTATATTGTTACAGCAACATAAAACAGAGTAAGACAAATTCTGTAATATACATATTTCACTGGAAAAGGAAAGGGCGTACTAAATTTACAAGTGCTTCAGATCTGTGTTTATATGCTAAACATCAAAAGTACAAATAAAGACATTTGAGAACAAACATCTATTTATTCACTCAGAAGTTCAATCCACTTACCTGCTTGCCCTTTGGAGTAAGATTCAGTATCCCATATACTGTAACACTACTCTCAGTGGACAAGACTACCCCATTGTAACATTGACACTATAAAAAGATCAAAATTCAAATAAGGTTATTCACATTCCTATTAAAATAGTCTAACATAGGTAAAATTAACAGAATTATTTACAAACAAGTTGTGTGGTCAAATACTAGTAAAACAAAGAATGAGACTGCCACCAATTTTTAGTATTAAGAAAGAGTAACTATTCTTATGGAAGACAGAGATTTACCAATATAACCATATACCATGTAACTATGTTCCTGGCAACAATAGACTACACATATGGTGATCATCCCATGAGATCATATCATCTAGTAGCATGGCAACTGTCTTAGCTTGTGTAAGTACTCTATGTTCATAGAACAACAAAACTGCCTAAGGTTCATTTTTCAGAGTGTTACCCTGTTATTACACTTGACTACTGTTAAACTTGACCCACCTGACAATTAACACATATATGTGTGTGTGTGTGTGTGTGTGTGTGTGTGTGTGTGTGTGTGTGTACCCACTTTACATATACAATATAAGCATAAATGACACTACTCCCCTTCACTTAAATCTATCTGGACAGTCATTTTTGTTATTAAATCCAGACTATTTAATTAACAGACAGCTCATCTACACTTCGATGATCAATACTTGAAGTCATTAGAATGGTGATAAGGAGCTTGACAATGGAGGATATCAGGCTGTCAACACCTAAACCCACTTATAAAAAGACAATCAGATATTATATGCCTTTTGATATAATGAAATTAGAAGAACAGAGTTCCCCATGAAGTAATCATGGCAAAAAACAAAAACAAAACAACTGAATCTATTCAGACCTAATCAATATGGTTTATTAATCATACAGAGGATATGGGAACATGTTAAATGATACCACAAGGATATAATCAACCATATCCAGAATTGTATCAACTAAATGCAAGATGGAGATATTGTTTAGATCTTCATTCAAATCAACCAACAATAAAAAGGCATTATAAATCAATCAGGAAAAGCTGATGGGATTTCAGATAATATTTAGTTGTGTAAACTTGGTGGGAGGTGATAATGGCAGGTACAGAGTACCCTTGAGGTACAAACGCAGTTCATTCATGAGGGCAGGTTGTAACTCAAGTTGGTCAACTGAAGGCTCAGGCTCGGCTACACAGCCTTCAAAGTCTCTCTCCTGTACATAGGCAGATCTGTGTCCTTACAGAGACACTGGCCCAGGATTTCTCAATTATCCTCTCACAGGAAAGGATGTTATTATGTTCCTTCCAGAATTCTTTAGTGGTTAAATCTGTATCTGAGACAATTTGGAAGCACAAGTGGCTGGTATTTGGGTCAAAAATCAAGACACTGCTCATAAATTAAAACTAAAATTCCAGTCATAACCCAAGTTGTTCATATGTCAAGTTGATCATAACTCAAAGGTAAACTGTACTGTATATGGAAAAGTTTTTCCACAATGGTGTATACTTATAATCCCAGCTACTTGGCAGGCTGAGGGAGGAAGACAAGTTTAAGGCCAGTCGGGGCAATTTAGCAAGACCCTATCTCAAAATAAAAAAGGGCTGGAAGACCTAGGGATTTAGCTCAGTGGCTCTGTACCTGCCTTGTAAGCACAAGGTCATGAGTTCAATCCCTGGTACAGAAAAAAAAAAAAAATGGTGGTGGGGGTGGTGGGACTGTAGCTCAGTTTGGGGCACTGAGTTCAGTCTTAGTACTGAAAAAAAAAGTTTTTCTTAAAAATGCACACAAAAGTATATTTGAATGAAATGATATGACACCTAAGAGAGCAACATCATACCGGACCAGCCGTGTATTGATAGTTATTGAAAATAGGTGATAAAGGTTCTTTATGTGTACTATATTTTGTATGTTGCAGATTTTTCCACAACAAAAGCCTTCCCAGCTTTATTAAGGTACAATTAACAAAAATTTTTGTATTTATGACATACAGCATATTTTCACGTGTGTATTCATGAGAACATAATAAAAGTTTAAAATATTTATGCAGATCTAAAAATCCTTAAAACAGTAGAGAAAGCTACTGAAAAAGTCTAAGAAAATATTTACCAAATCATCTGACAAGACACACTGAAGATAACCTGTACCATCCCGCAACACCAGGAACATCAAATTCTTTCCTAAAAATGAGAAATAGAAATCTAGCCAGACTATTCTCAAGTGATCAGAGTACTTTTCGTAATTTAATCTTACATAAAACAAACTTCAAGGTTAAGCATGGGAAGTTCAAGACTCCCACATGACCTCCTTATTTTGAAATGACCAGTAACACTGCTACACATTATGTATAAAACACTTTATTTTCTTTGTGCCTTTAAATCTTATGCAATCCTCATGATCCACACAACCATGGGTCAGTAAGACAGTAAGCCATGAGCTGAAGGATTATGTCTTATGCACCTTCGAATCCCCTAACACGTACAGCATAGTGTTGTGCTCTCAGTGAGAGGAGCATAAATGTTCCCAAACAGAAGCACTCTCTTCTTCGTTTATTTTCCATTTTATTCATGAATGATTTGATAATCACAATAAAAATAATAAAGTTATAAAATAACAGAGGAAGCAGCTGTGCACAAAAGTGCACACCTGTAATCCCAGCATCAAGGGAGACTGAGGAAGAACGATCAAACGATTGAGTCCTGCTTGGGCAACTTAGTAAGACCATGTCTCAAAATAAAAAATAAAAAGAGGTAGGGGAAGCAGCTCAGTGGTAGAGTACCCCTAAGTCTGATCCTCAGAACCACAGGGGGGACAAAAAACCAGAGGAAGCAAAACATCAGGATCAAGGGAGAAGCAGACTACAACCATGCTCATTATTTAAGAGTTAAACACTACAGGCAAATTTTAGATCAGGGTCTGGCCTCCCTGTAAACTATCTCCTGTTTTTCATTAAATAACTAAAATTCAATTAGACAAATACTTCCTGGACACCTGATTACTGTGGTTGCCACTAGTTAACAATATAATTATATAACTTTTACACTTTAATTATGTTAAATAAGAACAAATTTAGGATGTAAACCACTATATCCATTTAAAAGCTAACACATCAAAATCAAACAATAACGACAACAACAACAAAAACTCTGAACAAACCCAAGTAAATGTCTTCATGTTCTTCTCTATCTAAGACCAGGACTATGTGAAATCAAAAAGAGGAAAAGAAAAATGGTACCACTCACCTTGTCTACGCAGCCTATGCACCCAGCCAAACACCTTTACTCTCTGGCCTCTATATCCCTCTAATTCACAAATCTTCACCTATAAATTAAAATAAATCATATTTGAACAACCATGTCATTTATTACATACATTTATTACACAATGTTTTCATTGATATTAAATGGGTAGTAATAAAGTAATGATAGTAATAAATTTAAAAATCACAATATAAAATTAGAGGCAGTCACTTGGCAGTTTAGAACTGAAAAAATTTCACCATGTTAAAATGAAAAAAAAAAAAAAACAAAAAAAAACAAGACTTACTGGCAATGAGAGGCACTCAGAAAGTTTTCAGATACTGCTATTAAAAATCAGTTAATAAGCGAATTCAATTTGTCACAAGCAGAGCACCTGCTCCCCAAGGTAGCAAGTCCTAGCCACACAGGGCCCTTTCCATGACCTCAGTCTCTCAGTACACTCTGGGACTTAGAAGCTAATAAAACGCTGTCTGTTTGAAAGATGAAGATGAGAGGAGAAGTCTTCAGAGGAAGGGGTGGTGAACATAGCCAAGAAAACAATTTCATCACTAAGTAGGGAAAATATGACAATTATCAGCAAGAAACTACTGGAACTCAAACCATGTCCATTAATAGTGCAGCAATCCGTTTGGGTTCCAGAAGGAAAGAAGGAACCCAATTTCACAGAATCACATACTTTATAAAGGTCCATGGATTTCTACCTCATCTGATGGTGAGGCAACAGATTCTAGAGAGGGTCAAATCACTTGACCAACACCTCATAGCCAGGGCTGCATCCCAGGTGTGCTGGGGCTTAAGTCAGAAAAGAATGTATTTAACATGCAATTACTAAGCTCTCTGTTAAAGCAAATGCCTAAAGAACCAGCCTCCCTGACTTAAAATCTTTCTCTATCCATTCTAAAAGGAAAGACAATCAATGTCAAGGAACAAACAATGTGGCGTACTCCTCAAGGCCTTAATTAATGACGTGACGTGACCAGGCCCACGGTGCGGGAAACGATGTGCACACTTACACACTCTGGCTCTGGCAGACTTGGATCTTTTTTAATGGTAATCTTCTTGGCTTCTTCCAGGTTCTTTTCTCTTCGCAAATTATCTTCTGCCTAATTTTAATAAGTCAACTAATTAACACAGCTTTCAGCATTCCAACTGGTAAAACACGTATAGTGGTAAACTATTAGTCACCTCTTTCTTCTCCCGGGATTCATTCTTCATTTGTTCCCTATGCCACAATTTTTTAATGTTCTTCATCTGTGATTTAGAAATAACATCCCATCTCTAGAGAGAAAAACAGATACTTAATTTTACCCAAGACTTCTGTTTATTCAATATTTAAATTCAAAATTTATAATTTATAAAAATTATAATTCTATAAAGTGTTAGATTCACCTTACCTCATTTTCTTTTTGCGAATCTACATAAATGGTGGGAAATGGTTCTTTTCCTACTGCCATCAAAGCCTTGGGTAGGGAGAGAGAACAAACAAAAACACAATGAATCATTCCCTCTGTTGGCAAGACCTGCAGCTTAGAAAAATCAACCTTTTCCAGAGGAACATTAATACTACAAAGCTACAGTGATAAAGAACAGCATGTAGCAGCAAAACAAAACAAACACAAAACATAAACACAAAAAACAGACAGAATGGAGGATGCAGAAACAATTAAAAGTACATTCAGCTACCTAATTTTTGACAAAGGGGCCAAAATCTTTCACAAGAGGAAAGACTGCCTCTTTAACAAATGGTGCCGGGAAAACTGTCTATCCACATGCCGAAGATGAAATCTAACCCATATTTCTCATCATGTACTAAAATAAAATCAAACAGATCAAAGGTCTAAATATTAAAATAGAAACGATCTGCTAGAAGATAAAAAAGGTAAAATTCTTGAAGACCTTGCTATGGGCAAGGACTTTCCAAACCAAACCGTAACTGTATAAGAGATAACACCAAGAATCAACAGGATCATATAAAATTATAAAAGCTGGTGCATAGTAAAAGAAACAACCAACAGAGTAAATACGACCTACAGAATTAGAAAATTTTACCAGCTATTTCTCAGATAGACAACTATTATTCAGAACACATGAAGAATTCAAAATAATTAACCCCACCAAAATAAAAGATACACCAAAAAATGCACAACTGTAGTGAATAGATACTTCTCAAGAGAACTACAAATGGCCAACAAATACATGAAAAAATGTTCACTGTTCTTAAAAAAATGCAAATTAAAACAACATCTTACTCCAGAAAGAATGATTACCATCAAGAAATCAGACAACAAATACTGGCTAGGTAGTAGAGAAAAAAGAACCCTTCCTATTGGTGGGAATGTTAAACCACTGCTGATTATGAAAAATCAATATAGCGATTCCTTAAAAAACTAACACAAGAGATTCCATTTGATTGATACAAAAAAAAAATTCCTTTTGACCCAGATATTCCCCTCCTACATATCTTCCCACAAGAGTTAAAGACACCGTATTTCAAGGCATACCCATATTGACAGCAACACAATTCACAACAGCTAAAACTAGCAAGTAGCCTATATTCACCAACAGATAAATGGATAAAGAAAATGTGGTATATATACACACAATAGAGTATTAGTCTGCCATAAAGAAGGATAAATGAGTCATTGGTAGGAAAATGGATGCACCTTGCAATCATAATGTTAAGTGAATCAGACACACAAGATTAAATATTGCACAGTTTCTCTCATATATGAGAAACCCAAAATACAAAAATGAGTAAAATAAAACATATAATATGAAAAAAGACATGAAGGGAAGTGGAAAGAAGGGTAGGGAAAAAATGCAGCTGGGAAAGAAGGGAGGTGAAGGGGACATAAAAAGAATTAAGATGTACTATGTACATGTACCAATTCCTCATGATGAATGTAATTATTATGTATTAAAAACATGTACTAATAAAAAAAAAGGAAAAAAGAGCCATTAGTCTCAACTCAGTGAATAAAACATCCAAGAGTCTACCTTTTCAACAATTAGACACCACAGGGTGCTATCATGTGGCACATAACACTTCAATCAATGATGGACCATATATCCAACTATGTCCCATAACATTCTATCACCTTGTGTATTGCAGCCATCTTTGTGCAAGTATACACTACCCTGGTCATTGAGCAATGTCTGTCTGCACCTTCAGACAATTCAATATTCAATTATTACCTGATAGTTTGTACTGATTCCTCTTTTTATATCACTGAAATTGAAACTGTCATTTCTTGAATAGGAATGGCACACTTTTGCTAACAGCTGACATTCTGCAGATGTTCATTCATTTAAATGGTGTAGCCAGTTTTGGGGAGGCAACCCAATACCCAGAAAGAAAAGATTCCCCTCTAAGAAATAAAAAGCAAGACCCATGTATACGACACACCAGAGCATAATCATATGGTTTAATCTAAAAGAGGAGAGAACGCTTCCAGATTAGATAAGATTTGATAATACAGTAAAACCTTGAATTTCAAGTAACTTGTTCTGTGAGTATTCCACAGGATGAGGAAACATTTCTATAAATTTTAACTTGAAAAACAAGTGATGCCTTACAATACAAGTACTATGTGATGCTGAACATTACATGATCACAACTAAGTCAATACCCCACCCCCGCCTCCACTGCAGGATTGTGGGTAAATGTCTCCCAATAGAAAGAGGTTATGGGGAGATCTCTCATCTACAGAGGAGGAGGAGAAAAAGGTGTAGGATCCTCACTTGAAATGAGATTAGGGAGATGTGTACAATGTGGGAAACAGCAAAATTTTGTAGAAAAAGCACCACCAGAATAAGGCTGTGACAGTGCAAGCAATACTGTTTTAACAACAGTGCAATTCATATTTCTGCAAAATTCTCAAAGGAAGCAAAAGCAAGTGTCATTGGATAGGTTTTTTACGAAAGCTGTGCTAAAAGAAATAAGACTCCATTAAGCCAAGAAACAGTAGTTATTCCAGTAATGATAAGTGAAAGTAGTCCTATATAATAAACCTCCTCTTTTGTCCCCCTCACACCAACCACAAGGATTTTCAAAGGTAAGTACAGGATAATTTATTTTGCTTTATATTTTGTATTTTCTTTATTATTTCATATATATTACAGTATTGTAATCATTTTTATAAGAATATTTTTAGGTTTTGTAATGAATCACCTGAATTTCCATTACAATGAACCCCCAAAATTTGCATTCCTAGAACACTCGCAAATTGTGAAAAATGGTAAATTGCAGACATGGTCAGAAAAATGCCTATTATGCTACCATGGCATAACTTTTTAGTCCCTGGAGCAAATCCAGTAAGTAGATCAACGTTCTCCTGGAATGTCTTAAAGTTCTTCCAGGGTTTAAATTCACTGCCAGAAGCCTTAGAAGGTACAGGGCATTTTGGCGGCATCCTAGGGACCATAGGGCTTTAAGAACAAAACTGAGAAACCTGGAGATAGGTACAGGGTATAACAACCTGTTTAAGATGCAGGAATGCTGGTGTATCTGCCAAGATGGGTTACAGGGTAGCAGCCAATCAACAGCAAGGAGACTGAGTAACACTCTTAGATTGGCTACTTGCAAACCTCCTGCCAAATAAACAATTGTGGAGGATATTTACAGTTTCTTCAAAATTGCAGGGGTTTCCACAAACAATTACTGATTAGGTTCCAAGGAAAAATCTGGGAATGCCTGAGGCTGTTAACTCTGAACCATGACTTCAGAGGGTATAAGGTATTTCTTATGGGGAAATTCTCTTTGATATACAAGTGCTTTGGATTGCAAGCATGTTTCCAGAACAAATTATGCTCACAAACCAAGGTTTTACTGTAAATGTTGTAGCACAGCTAAAAAGGAATTGCCCAGGTATGGATGTACAGAAAAAGAAGGGTCAGGGCTATTTTTTCAAAGAAGAGGAGTTTTAACTATCTCCTTTACGTGGCAATTGTAGCCAAAGGATCCTAGCATTCCATTTCAACAGAAACCTTCCTCCATGCCTAACTTAACGATGGATGCAACTGTTACCTAACATATATGTGAGTTCAAGCTCTTGAAGAACTCCTTGGCTTGTATTTTATTTTCCATTTAAGTCTTCTCAGAGAAAATGTGTTCAGGTTCAGGGTCACTGTTGCATAGAAGTAAATTCACCCACAGACCTCTTATGAATCACCAGGTTACAAACTCAGCCAGACTAAGGAAAGATGATTTTTATTTTTATAAAACTGAAAAACCAACAACCTGACAAATTAGAAAAATCTCAGGAACCAATGACTTGTGGTAAAGAAGAAAGGAAGATGCATGTTTTAAATGTTCAAAGTTTAGATCCTAAGCATCCAGCACTCTTAAAGCTATGTATCTAGAGAGTCCGCCAAAAAGAAACACTTGTTTAAATATTTTAATACAAAATTTACTAAAAAATCATGAGATTAATACTAGTTACCTTTGGCCTCTACAGTTACAAGAGATGCTCAAAGTGGTGGCCATTAGCTTCCAGATATTTATTATTTTTCTTTTTCTGAAGTGTGCATACATTTTTTGGTGGACTCTGTATCATATTCCTTATTCTCCCTTTTGTGAAAATTCTCTTCAAAACTTAACGCTTAAAATAAAATTCTTAACAAGTTATATGTCACTGACAAAAGCCATTAGTAAATGCAGCGTCATTTTTCTATGAGAAGAGACACTACCTTTAGACCTGTTTTAAATGGTTTCTCCTTGGTTCCATCTCCTGTAGCATCATTTCCCTCTCGATCCGACACATACAGCTCTGCTGTTTTATAAAATGAGAATAAGTTACTTGTTTGACCAATAACAGACACTTTATAACGCAACTACTTTAGCCGTTTATGTCTGTACACAGGATAAGCACTGGATTTGTAAAACTTACCACAGTCCAAAACAATCACCCTCTATTTCAAGGAAATGTATCTCCTAAAAATATGACTTATAAATTTCACTTTTCAAAATGAACATTTTAATTTGTGATACTATTTCGATCCACTTGACTACCCATCAATAAAGCAGGAGCTTTAGTTAGCTAGACCTATACTGGAACGTAGTTGTTTTACCTTAAAAACCAGGGTGATCCTGGAAAATTTACTCAACCTATCTGAGCTTACTTCCTCTTCTACGGAACAAGGAAAACAATATACATCTTGCTGAGCTATCCTGACGATGAAACAACACATAGAGATCAGACATCCCCGTGCCAGACTGCAGATGGCTAATGAAAATATCAGCTTCCTAAGAAATCCAAGTTCTGAGGTTAAACAAATTGCAGAAGGTGAGGTGGGCCTGATGGCCCATACCTGTAATCCCAGCACTTAGGAGGCTGAGGCCGGGGGATCACTGTGAGTTCAAGGCCAGTCTAAGACACATAGGGAGACTCTCCCCCGCACCCAGCCAAAAAATAAAAAATAAAAAAGTGCGAAAGGCCTCACAACTGCAGAAGCCTGTGACATCAGCCCAGTTCTTCTAATTTTTTTTTCACTTACTGAAAATCTTAATACAAAATGAAGCTGTACACCAGAGAAGAGAATTAAATTTATGAACTCCTTTCCAGAAGATCACTTTTTAAAAAACTGCATATTTGCAGGCTACACTATGCCTGAGCCTTCACATCGCCCAAGTCTCAGCACAATCACGCGACTTTTGGCAGTGGGGCGGACCGGGCCATGATTGCAGCACCGGGGAACGCGGGGCTCAAGAAGAGCTCGGCCTGAGCCACCGAGTCAGCCTCCCCGCTCCACCCCCGACAAAGCTCGCCTCAAACATCTGGAGCTGCCCACCTTGCGCCAAGGGCTAAGGCAAGTAATCAGCCGGCACCAGGGTTCCCGCTCGTGGCAAGGGGCACCGCACACTACGCCAAATCTCACTCACCCAGAACCATTCCTACGGTCGCCCTGACCACTTCCAAGGACATAAACTGCAACACCACCACCGCCTTGCCACCCCAACGTGCACCAGTAGCTTCCTCGACTCAGGCGTTGCATCATATACTCTAGCGCCGAGGTCATCAGCGTGAGTAGGCCAAGAGTCGGGGATCCATTGGTTACGGGATGAGGGCGAGCGCCGCCGGCGCCGCCATGTTTTTTCAGGGCAAAGTAACTTCCGGCCCGGAAGTGCCCCGCCCAGCTTTGGGCTCCGGTTCCTTGCTGAGCGCTCCGGAAGATCCAGCCCCGGCTTCAATTCTTGCTTCCTTGAGTTCACACCTACTAAACTTTCCCTTTCAAAGTTAGGCAGGCGTGGTGTTGCTCCCCTGTAATCCCAGCAATACGAAACTAGGCAGGAGGAGCACAATTTGAGGCAAACTTGAGCTGCATAGCCAAACTATGTTTCAAAAAAATAAATAAGACTTTGAATTCAAATTCTGCTCTTGTGAGTGCGCCGGAATCACTTTTTGAGAGGCTGTAATAATGAAGTGTAAAGAACCAGGGCTTTGGAATATAAACCTGACTTGGAGTTCTGGTTCTGCCCTTTAATGTGTGTCTTGAAATACATTACTTGACCTGTCAATTTCCATGTGGTGAAGGATGATGTAAGAGCACCGCCTGCCTGGAATATGCTATGTACTAAAGGATAATGATCCTCATTTTCCCCCAACGTATTGAAATTCCACAGTTTGTCCTTGAGACGAGGGTTTTTTTTGTTGTTGTTACAGAAGGAACTCTAAAAATCACTCGGGGTCTAGGGCTATGAGGCAAAAACTTTGGTATTATTTTCATAGAGAATACTTCACCAAATTTCATAAACTTTCTCTTCTTCGCTGTTTTGTGTTTGCGGTTACAAACTACAACGTGATCATCCATTGCTGCAAATTACGATATGCATGATCTCACACGGTTTCTGGTGGTCCGGAATTTGGAAGCAGCTTAGCAGGGGGTTCTGGCTCAGGGTCTCTCATGTATCTTGCTGTGGGCAGGGGCTGCAGTCATGGAAAGGCTCGACTGGCTGAGGATGGAGATGCTGCTTCCATGCCCACTCAGGTGGCAGAGGCGTGGACAGCAATTTTATCCTGGACATGCTTAAGTGTGGGGGTCTGAGAAGACGTTGGTGAGAGGAAGTCATCTCAGATGGTAGAACTCTGGCAGTCTGCCTGGTTTTCCACATTTTTTTTTTTTTTTTTTTTTTGTGTCT
>NW_022900942.1:27895739-27905308 GCF_012274545.1 Fukomys damarensis | reverse complement strand
CTTCCTGGTTTCCCATTTTTTTTTTTTTTTTTTTTGGTGCTACCAGGTATTGAACCCAAGGACTTTCCACTAGGCTACATTCCCAAACAAACCTTTTTCACTAGGCTACATTCCCAAACAAACCTTTTTTAATATTTTGCCACATGGTCTCATTAAGTCATTAAATTGCCCAAACTGGACTCAAACTTATGATCCTCCTGTCTCAGCCTCCCAGAGTGCTTGGGTTTCTGGTATGTGCCACTATGCTCACTTCTGATATAACTAGGACGGGTACTGGCTAAAGTACCCTCAGCCAGTGAGGTAGGATAGAAGGAAAAAGAGAGGTGGAAAGGGTATAAGAAAAATCATAATTTTAAAAGTCTACTTTTAGGAAAAACTACAGCTTCAGGACACAAAGTTATCCAAGGTTTCATTGTCCTTTTCTCTTCCCAGAAACTCACTCCCCAAAATTCCCAACATTCTTAAAGATACAATAAGCCTGTAAGGTGGCCTTGCTCTTTTCTCCGCAAAGACTTCCATCCTCAAGGAAGCAACATTATTAAATAGGTAGTACAGTGGACTCCCTAAATTCGCTCTCAGATTGGCTACTTGCAAACTTCCCACCAAAAAAACAACTGCAAAGGATATTTGAAATTGCCTTGAAATTCCGAGGGTTTCCACAAACATTTATTAGTTAGGTCTATGGAAAAAAATCTAAGAATGACTGAGGCCGCAAACTCTCAACTGCAAATTCACAGGGCTATACTGTACATCTCTAAACTTCAAACACATGCACATGGTTTGCATTCTAACTGAGCCCACAAAATGAGCTAGCCTGGCAGATAGTACAAATACACATCTTACATCTTACATCACAAAGATATCCTCAAAAAAAAAATATTCCCAACTCCAGACCATCCAAAATGAGTGTCTACCCTGCCAATCTGAGTGTGTACTTCTTTAATTCTGCCTAAGAAACCTTTCCATGCTATTCACTCACGTGTCCTAAAATTCTTTTCTGCGGCAGAAGTCAGTAAGCCTACAACCTATTCATTGGTGGGATGAGTGCAGGTCCCCATGTTTCTTTTGGGGACTTCCTTAGACCCACTTGGTGATAGTTTTATAAGAGATTTTGAAAGAACAAGACTGGAGATTAGCTATAGGCAGCCTGAAGGAGAGGTTTGTGAGTAGATATGTTTCTTGTCCAATGTAAACATTCATCTGAGGACATTCAGTATGTAGAAGGTCATTGTAACATTCCCAGGAATGTTGGCCTTTTTTCCTCAAATGCCCCTTGCATTAAGAGCCCATGTACAAATGGCTATAGCAAACAAGTTGGAGACTATGCCTAGGTCGAACCTAAGGAGCTGCCCTTCATCATGGCCTATGTGCATGGCTACTGATGAACCAATAGCATTCTATTCTTTGGGGGATACCAGCTAGTTACCTGGTGGCAGATAAATTATATTGGACCTGTGGAGAGGGCAGCTATATGTCTCCAAGCATACATACCACAGTCCTATAAGGATGTGCCCTTCCTGCCTGCAGCACTAAGCTCTATGGTCAGACAGAATGCTGTATCCATCTCCAAGGTATCCAATGTCCCCTCTAACCAGGGACCACATTTTCCATGAAGGCAGCATGACAGCAAAATTATGGCGTACAGTAGTCTGACCATATACTGTGTGTTAAATTAGATTATTGGTTAAAATGTTGACAAAAGTCCCTTTTCCTGTATGGGAAGAATAGACTTCCCTGTTTCATTTACATTGGACTTAGCTGTGTGGATGTTACCAGATGTGATCCAAGCAGTGGCTTAAAATATGCTGTTCAGTTCAGTTTGTTTTCTTGCTTCTGCTGTCACCATGAAAAGAATGCACGCAAGCCCAGTGGCCCAAGGAAGATGAGAAATATTTGGAAAAGACCTGATGCCAATCTGTAGCTTGAAGACCAATCAAATTGAGCACAACCCAGACCAGCTGACCCCTAAATGCAAGTGCGAGAATAAATAACTGGCTCTGAGTTTTGGGGCATTTTGTTATACAGCATTATTGTACCGATAGAGGACTGATATGTGCCTCATTACCCAAAACCATCTGGCTGAAACAAATAGTTGAACAGTACCTGAGAGAACCATATAAACCTTAAGCCAGTAGATGATCTTCCCTATAACAGAATACATGTTATTAATTTTTTGTATATTTATTTTAAAGAATTCTTCAGGTATCTTCATTTCCATGAAATAAGTGAGATATCTATGACCCACACTGAGGTCAATAAGCAAGAGTCTCTTTTGCTCTTTTTCCCAAAGGAAGGACACTGGTGAAGACCACAAAAAATGAGAGATGGGAGAAGGGGACACAGTCAAGGGCACACAACTCTCCCACACTTACAACTCTTAGTCTCTATCCCTGTTTTTTTTTAAAAATGTAAGCATGGAAGTATGCTGTCATCGCCAGGGGCATTCTGTCTGTACCTGCCCATCACAGGTGTACTTGCATGTATAGTCCTGTAACTGGCACTGCAAAATGGAACTTTAAAATATTTTTTTTCTTTTAGGGATAAGCAGTTTCTCCAAATGTGTTCCTGCTGAGTACATAGCACCTCCTCCCACTTCACCTCAAAAGAGGGACAGAATATGCAGGTGCCAGACCCAGGAAGCTGGAACCCAGTTTTCTTTCCACAAGAAAGGGCTATGAATTGAATGAAGATGAATGGAAATGTTAAAGGAAGTGTAGAGGTCCACATTCTCTCTCTCTGTACCCCACTTCCTTCCTATGAAAGACCCTTACTCACCTGTACTTGATGAGATGCTGTTTTAAGAAAATGAGCCCTGCTATCTCCTCAAAGCTAGATTTGAATAAATCCTTTTTCTTTTTACTAAATAAATGACCTCCTCTGATTTGTACAGCAGCAAGCAAATGAACCTTACTTACATATGAACTTGATTGGCCAGTAACAGTTTTTGGCAAAGCCAGCCAGAAGGTAAGTCCCTGCTCCTGAGAGCCATGTGAAGCCCAGTTTCCTAGTGGCAGAGTGGTGGGCACTTGGGAAAAGGGATTTATTGTTCATGGCTAGCTGAGTCCATGGTCAGGACTCCAGGGATATTCTAGAAGGTGCCAGGGACACTTTCATATTTAGGAATCTCCCTCCTTTCTTTTTCGTGGCGTCAGCAGCCTGTAAGTGCTTTTGTTGGTAAAAGGAAAGAAGTTGTTTGGGGAGCTCATAGGCTCTACCTGGTTTCCTGCTGGAAAGTGCATTCCGGGGATCTACTGTTCCTACCATTTGAGCCTTCTTTTAGGTTGCTCCACAGCGCCATCTAGGGTAAAGTAAACACCTTCACCATTTGTCACTGGACCTACTAGAGGTCATTTGGAAGCACTGATGATGTGAGAAGAGATAGAAAAGAGACAGAAAAAATCTACAAGCAATTGTTTTGTTAGTTTTGAGTGTTCAATTGTTTTCACTTTATTTACTTATTTTTATTTTTTGAATTTTTGAGATGTAGTTCAGGCTGGCTTTGAATTCACTAAATAGCTCAGGCTGGTCTCAACTTATGGAAATCTTCCTGCCTCAGCCTCCTGAGTGCTGGGTTTACAGGTGTGCACCACCACTCCTGGCTCTTCGGTTTCCTTTGGTTTGCTTTGACTTGCTTTGATTTCCTTTCTCTTTCTCTTATAACCACCTTTATTCAATGATAGGCAGTGGGATTTCAGTACCATTTGGAAGCTCTATACTAGCCACAGGTTGCAGCCAGGATTCCATAGTGAGAGGGGTGCTTGAGCTATGTCTTCTCCACCATATGAATATAAGGCAATAAAGGTCTCCCCTTCTAAGACCCAGTGGAGTACTGTTTGGCCAGTGACCTCCTCATTTTGGGAAAGGACAGTATCCTCTAATGCACTATGTACGCAAAGGTTAAATTCAACCTGCAGAGATACTAAAGACACATCCTTCATTTTCTTTGCCTTCAGAGGTTGTTATGAACACATCTGGGGACTTATTGCTAACTGCCTTGGGTGTTGAGATGTTCAGTGACTTCTTTGTGAGCCAATCTGGAGTTCTTGAACTTTTTATCATATAGGAAAATTAGGATTAAGGAATTTGAAGAAGCTAGAGACATCAGGGTGTATTTGAAGAGCTCTATTATAATTTGCACAGGAATAAAAGCCCTAATGGTACTTTATAGCTCTTTAGAGAAGTTCTAGATACCTGTCACTTAGAAAACGGTGATTTTATTATGGTACAACCTGACCTGTATAACTGAAAGTGTATTCTGATTTCATGCAACTGTCCTTAAAAAGATTCTTTAGAGTGGCCAGGATAATGTTAAAGACAGTGTAGACAGCTTATGAATAGGCAGCTAGCTAGAGACAAGGCTGGAGATAGAGCTGGGCTATGAGTAACATTGGTAAAAATTAAAATAAGAATAGGCAGTGACCAAGGGAGTCTTCAGGCAACAGGAAATAGAAGTCCTCCCTATCAGGGGAATTACAGACCCTCTCTAAGTTCCTAAGTTTTGAGGAATTTAAAACTAGAAAATAACTGCTTTTTCTTTAAAACTGTGGTTTCTTTTAAACTTCACATGCTGAGTAGTTTAGAGAGCTGAGTTCCAAATGGTCATTTTAAACCCACAGAGCTGCCTGTAAAGGTGGTCACCGAGCAACTGAGCAATTCCTGTACTCCACTTATCCGTAAAAAGTTCTCAACCAAGGGGCTAGAGGTTGACCCACATGGAACATTCCTAGATGCCCACCAGGAGCTATTTGTCTTCTTATATTTCCAATAAACACTAATCCTTTAACTTCCATTCTTTCATGAATTTCATTCTTTGACTTCGTGAGGCAAAGGTCTTAGTTTATATGATGATTGCTGTTTCAGATTTGGAGGTCCCACCAAGCTTGACAGAAGGAAAGACCCCCAGTGGGAAGTGTTTGTCTTTTTTCCTCTTTTCTCCATTTGCAATATACTTTTCTTGATCATGGTTACATTTGATGAGGACAGATCTCTTTTGATACAACAGCCTCTCAACTCTGACTTTCTTCTGCTGCTTCTTTTCTTTCTTATTTATTTTTTTTTTTGAGGCATATTTTATTGAAGACCAGAAACCAGCCCTGAGAAAGCTTTTAGTCTCAACTGTGTTTCTGTACTCAGTGTAGTGAGGTTTTTGGAGTCAGTGCTGGGCCCATAGATAAAGTTCCTGCACCTTACAGAAAGTCACTGTTGGATTAGGTTTTTCATATCAAAGGAAGAGGCACTCTCCTATTCTTTCGCCACAGACAGTGCCCCCATAACACCTGGAGGGACATTTACCAGGCACCTGGTGTTCTTAATGAAAATAAGCAGGACTATTCCTTTTGACGTGAGGGTCAGTATAGCACAGATGATTTCACTGATAAAGCAGAAAGCAATTTTAGGGGCCAGAGGGCTTCTGGGCTGTGACCTTCAACCACTGTGGCCTACCGGGGGACAAGCTAAGCAATCCCTTTCAGCCCCTTGCAGAAAGCCTTTCTTCCTGTTTGCAACTGAATGACCCTGACACAGAGACCATTCTCCAGTGGAATCTGAAGGTAGTGAAAGGATGGCCAACTATACCCTGTAACAAGCAACATTATCTTCTTTTGGGACCGCCCCCCAAGACACACTCACAACACAGTGCAGTTGGCAGGGGTAGCTCATGCAGGGTGAATGTGTACATATTGTGTGGACTTCCCCTTAACTGTTTTACTGTCTTTCTCGGTTGAACCCTTCCTATGGTCACCAGTTTGCCATCTTTCCCTCAGCTAAATTTCCTGACCCAGAAGACTCTGAAGTAAGCAGGTGTTCTATCTCTTCAGGACAGTGAGTTTCTCCCTCCCTTATTTTGTTTGCTGATCTGTTCCAACCTGATCAATCAGATGGTGACCCCAGTGCCATGGTGGCCCCTAAGTGAAGCCAGCCCTCACTCTTACAGGTTGGAGATCTCTCCTGTTTGGGGGATATCCTAAAAGAGGTGTGTATCTCATGCGTCTCCCTAGGATGAGAGGTTGGTCACCATAAGGGACACCTTTTGGATGATGGAGCATATCCATAGGACCCACAGTTAGTCTCGTGTCTCCTATACCCTCTGACTTTCCCCTGGACTAATTGGCATTTTGTTATAGAGATAAATGGGAAGAATTATGTCTCCCAAGTAATTAGATGGAGCCACACAAATGCCTTGCAAAGGTTTTGGGGGTTTTCCCATCTCAAGCATGTTGTGAGTTCCTTTCTAGATGTACAGTGCTTACACTGATACATGTTGTTTACAGTTTGGGACACAATTATGTCTAATGATACGATTTTTAAACCATCAGTATCCTATGTGTGGGATAACATAATTTTGTAATAATGTATAATTTATGTTTTGTTATGAATCATATACATCAACAGTATTTTTTAAATTCTATATGTTTGTATCTAAGAAAGCCTAAAGTTGTGAGCAAACTGTAATTCTTGTTCTTGGCATTAGTAAATTGTGGGCTTTCACCCAAATGGTAATTCATATTGGTTTACAAAAAAGAGGATATACCTTTCTGGCAGAACTAAGCTTGCTTCACAGAAGTACTGGCTTTTTCAAAATTAATTAACTACTTAAAGAAATTAACTACCTTGGTCACTATGTTTGTCTTAGTTCAAGTGTGCTGTACAGACTGGATGTGCTTTACTCTTATTGGCTTGTTTTATGTTTGCTTGTAACCTTAGTAATTATTGGACAAAGTTCTAATGGTTTAGGGTATTGACTACAAAATAGTACTAGACGACAATGAACTCTAGCTAAATTCAGCCTAAGAGCCACTCTGTATAATCCTCTGATATAGCTCAAATTTGACAAAGTGTTTTATGATACTGACTCCAATTGTCTGTCACAACCCCTCTAGTGTGGGACCTGTTCCTATTAACCATCCCTGGGGAAAGCTTCCTCAACACTGAGGCACAAGGTGACAGATGGTTAGTTGGCAATGCCTTCAGAAGACAGAGGGAAAAAAAAGCATTCAGACAAGGGAGGAGGTTGTGAGAATCATGGTCACCTATGCATCAACCTAAAATAAATAGAGCTATAGAAGTTACAAAAGAGGGTTCTCATGCATAATTATCTAAAACCAAAAAAGCCCTTCTGGCAGGTGTGATAGGCATCTTTTTATTCTGGCTTTCTTTTGTATTTGGTTTCAGTTTCTAGTGTGATACTTTTTCAGGCTCAAGCATTTCACTTCCCTTTGCTTGTGCTCCAGCTGTCGTTGATGGAATCTGCACACCAATCCAGTGTGAGACACTCAGCCAGATGATGTGGCATCCACTTCATGGCCCTTAAGATTGCAGGTAAAATAAAGTGTGTGTGTGGTGGGGGATTGTCACCAGCAGTGCAAAATGGAACTTTACATTTTTTTCTTTTAGAGATAAACAACTTCTCTAGACTTCATCTGAAAGAGCACTCAGCCAACACCCTCTCCTCTCCTTGCCCCCAAAGAAGTGACAGAATATGCAGAGATCAACCCCACAAGAAAGGGGATTCTGAGCTGAATGTGATGGCTAGAAGTGATAAAGCAAGCATAGAGATCTGTATTATCTCTCTATACCCCTCCCTCTCTGTTCCTTACTATAAAAGGCCCTTACACACAATACAAACAGGCGATGACTTAAGGCAAATGGGCTCCACCATTTCTCTTTCTACCAAAATAAATGGCCTCCTTTAAGTTTGGTCAGCAGTAAGCAAACAAATCTGATGGTATGAACCTGAGTAGTCGTAACAGTTGGCTTCTTTATCTGTGGGTTCTGCATGTGTCAATTTAACCATCTACGGATAGAAAATATTCCTTAAAAATATGTACTGGATGCCTACAGTCTTTTTTCCCTTGTCATTCCCTAAACAGTGCCATATCACAATTATTTACATTGCATTAGTTAATAAAGGTAAGTATGCATTGATTATATGCAAGTGCCATGCCATTTTATGTAAGGGACTCAAACATAAGTGGATTTCATTATCTGGAGAGTTTCTGGAGCCAATCCCCTTCTGATGGTAAGGGATGACAGTAAAGTACTGTGTCTGATAGGTGGACCTTACACCTCACCTCCATATTGAATATAACATGCCTGACTAGCATCTTTCCAGAGCACCCAGCACAGACGCTTGTGCTCAGTAAATGCTTAGTAACTTTCTCTTTGGCGGTATTCTCACTTAGTCCAATCTCCTTCCAGAGCAGCAGTTTCCTTCCAGCAACAGGCTTAAATTTGTCGGTGCCCTTTATTAAATGAATGAATACATAAATAAATGCCGATGTTCAATTTTATCATCTGACGTCGGCCAGCTAGGGGCGCTCTCCTCCTGCAGTCTTTTTGATCCTCCTCCGCGCCCTCTCCAGAATTTTCTGGTCTTTTCGGGTTTTAGTTTTTTTGTTTGTTTGTTTGTTTGTTTGTTTTTTGAGACAGGCTCTCACTATGCAGTTCAGAGGGTCTTTCCGTTTTTAATGCTTCTTATTCCGCCAGCTGTAAGCAAGACACGTTATTTATACTTTTTCATCCCTACCAGCCACCGTAGTTGACCGCCGGGATAGGTTTAGGGAATGCGACTTCGGAGCTGCCATGTTGACTCCGGGCTACTTCCACGTTCTTCTTTGGTCACGATCTGCGGTTTCTTGCCCTGAGCCACACCTATAGGTGTAGAAGGAAGCTGCGTTACTTTAATTGTGAGAGTGCTGCCTATGCAAATTCACAGATATCTTCCAAGAGTATTCGTGTACATTCAGTATTTTACTCTTCCAAACAAACTTTGGAAAGAGAAGAGGCAAAACTCACCGGGATGCCTCTGGCGCTTCTTTTCCGTCCCAGACCGAGATGAGGCTAGTGGCACAATCAGTGTTCACTTAATTAACGAACCCATTAAGCAATCAGAAAATGTAAGTAATATGTAAGATCTGTTTGGTAACTACAAACAAGAAAAAAAGAATTATTAGCATCCAACGATCAATTTAAGGAATTGAAAAGTTAACTCTCCTTTTCCCTCGTAGAGTTAAATGTAAGCACGAAGGTTTGCTTGTTATTTTACCCTGATCTGGAGTAACTGTAGTGCTTCAGTGCCCCCCCCACCCCAGCTGCTTCATTTTGGTGAACTGCTTTTATGTAAGTACGTTGATCTATATCCCTCCCTAGAGCGGAGGAAAAATGTTTTTTACAGCCTCGCTGGATGCTCTTTTTCTTTAAGGACGATAAATAACTCCAACAGTTAGGGCTTTGAAGCCAGATAATTTACGATATAAAAAAGAACTCTTTATCTTCTAACCCTATGGCAGTGACCAAGTTCCTTAACCTCTAAGCCACAGGTGTTTTAATTGCAAAGTGATATTAGCCCTTCTTTGGAAAAGTGCAATGGGTAGCATGTGTATAGTGATACTTTATTATTTTTTTATTCCCTGATCATGCGTGAATCAAACGTTCAAGCCTTCAGTCTGACTATAAGGGCTGCTTATAGACACCCTGCCAAGCCCTGCATTCCTCCCTTTCATGCACCTCCCCATTCCTCTCTTTATTCCCTTGTATCTTTGTGAATGGACTTTTTTTTTTTTTTTTTAAAT